>NW_024609883.1:32293853-32794641 GCF_016920785.2 Ixodes scapularis | reverse complement strand
ATGGATACGACCCAACAGCCATCATAAATAAACAAGTCAGAGAGGCAACCGTAGAAACAACTTCAAGACAGACATCCCGAGGAACAAGACTCCATCCCCCCTGAACTCAGGAGGTATCAAATTGTTCTCCTGCGAAGGGTAAGGAATGGCAGCGCCATGACTCTGTACCTCGTGAAGAAATGGGAGACGCACAAAACAAACATTAGACATGATCCAGAATTTACGTCTGCGCCACCAAAATGCACCTTTCGCAGAAACAAGACGCCACACAAAATTGACCACCTCCTGCGGGACTGCAGACACTTCCGAAAAGAAAGGGAAGAAGTACTTGGAACAACAGACCCCGAAGACGTGCCGAAAGACCTACACTGATGGATAAAAGCTGCAGACAATTCGGAAAGACGGCTCCAACTGCTGAGATCCGTAGTCCAGTATATGTGGAGAAAACGGGCTTTAGTAAAACGTTTTAAATTTTCTTTTTCACCAATAAACATATTTTTATTCGGTCATTCCCCAGCCAGTGCGGCTGTGGTGCCATCCCGCGGCGACGTTGCGAACATGAAATACTCTAACCGCTCCAAACCGTCCGAGGTCAGCGCGGGTACCAAGGCATTGATGTTAAAGCATTAAAAAGGTATAGCCCCGTGCTAAGGTAGCCTGACATTATTTATAGACTAAGGTTGGCTGCTACATTGGATGTCTATGACAGTCCAGCCGTGGTCTATGCAAAATGCTCCGCCTTATCGCACGTAGGTCGCACGTAAAGCCCCTCGATGTGTTTGCGGTTGTCTTGCAAGCAGCCTCAAATGCGCCAGTGCACGAGGCCCGCGTCTCGAGCGGCCCTTGGAAGCTAATGGCGGCACCGCACTGAAATGAGCGACCCTTTGAAGCGAATGGCGGCGGAGCACCCGCTCGCTGCACATGTCTTGCGCGCTTCCGCAACAATGGCTGGCGATGCGCTTCTCAAAAACACCTTTCTCACGGGGTTTTTGGCACCAGTTGCCAAAGTTTCAGCACGAACCGATATTTTGGACTCGTCGCCCCTGTGAGGCAGACCAAGTTCTAGGCTGTATAAACATACCACACAACCCAATTTTCAAAAGTTATGAGTGATTTTCTGAAAATTCAATGGGGAGATGGTGGCCGACGGAGCTGTCGAAAACGCGAAGCTCTACGGCGCCAGAAATCGAGAACGAGCAAAAATGGACGATATTCGCACATTGAAATATTCAGAAAACCACTTAAAACTTTTGAATAAATTATCGGTTCGTGTTGGAACTTTGCCGTCTGGTTCTAAAGTCTTAAAAGTAGCGCAAAATGCGTTGATGCAAGAGGCACGGGCAACGTGCAGCCCTTGGGAAGATCATGGCGGAACAGCGCAGCACTGAGCTAGATTTCAGACGCCATGTTCTTCTCAGAGGTGGCGCGCGGCACCTGTCTCGAGCATTTTCACAACAATGAATGGCGCCACTTTTCCCAGGACAGAGGGGCTTTATCTGGTTCCAGAGCCGTTTACACTGCGAGAGTTTGGCCAATGGGCGGAGCTTGTTGCCCGCTAGAACCAGCGAATTTCGGAACTAAAAATGGCGTTACTCCTTTGTCTTCTTTATTCCTGAGAAATCGCATAGAGTTCCTATGAGTAAGAGCCACAAAATGGCGGACGGAAGTAGTCATCCCCCGTTGTCAGATTACGCTGCTGTGGTTGTCAGTTTGTCAGTCTGGCAAAATCTCTTTAAGAAGGCCAGACTCTCTCACTATAAACGGCTCTGTCTGGTTCAACCCTTTAGCGCCACCTTTGGGAGGAGATTCAGCGTTCGGGGATGCGCAGTTTATTGTTGCAAAAAAAAAAAAAATTCTGGAAATATTTTTTTTTTGGTACACCTCGTAGAGGCTTTAGATGCCTCAAAGTGTAATAGTAAAATGGTTATTATATATATATATATATATATCATGACCGTTTGTCGTCGTCACCTGTTCACCTCATGGACACCTCTTTCTCTTTTTTTCTGCCCTTTTTCTCTCTTCCCTGCTCACCGTCCTTTCTTTCCTTTTCTTTTTTTCCTTTTTTTTTCAGTTTGATATTTTTCTCTCGTTTTTCCTCCCCCACGTCTGCGTCATCAACGCAGACGCCGCATCCGAGATTAAAGATGCCGGGGGACAAAAGAGAAAAAAAAAGAAAAGTGTTCAAAGACTTAAATGAGAGCGCGAAGAATAGACGAAGGACGACGGGGATAATGAAACACGTTGACCCGCGTGCGTTTCGCGGGGGAGGGGAGGGGATAGAAGCGTCTTGGCTCTTTATGCTAATGCAACGAGCAGCGCGTGCTAAAACTCGCGCAAACAACATACACGAACAAAAAAAAAAAAACGCAGCGTTTGTGTGCTCGTCCGCATTTGAATAGGTGGTAAAGGGCAAGGAATTGGAGAAAGGGAGGGGGGGGGGGGGGGGGAGGCAGTACCCGAGCAACTTTTCTTCTTCCTCGCATCGTCGTCCACACTCCGGTCACACCCAAGCTGAAAGTGCGGGGCGAGCCACGTGTTCGTTGGTCCCATCAACCGTTCGTCGCCTGATTCCGCTCTCTTCGGGAGGGTAAGGGCGGGAGCGTGATCACGTGACGGAAGATAGGCGCCCGATTGGTCGGGAGAGAACGTACCTTCCACCGCACTGTCAGCTTGGGGATGAGGCGAGTATCGCTAAGCTTCCCGTGTCTCGTGTACGGCGGTCGCGAGCGGTCATTCACCCCCGCCGACTCAGATCGAAACCGGAAGTGACGTTGTGCGTGACGTCGGGTCGTCTCCGCTCTTTCCTTTTCCTCACTTCCTTCCTTCGCTCTCTCTCTCTCCTTCATACTTTGTTCTCTTTTCTTATATTTTTTTTTCCTCTTGGCGTTCTACGACGTGTTCTTCCGACTTGGACGACTGTCCGACCGTTTCTCCCGCGGCTATTGGTTCTCCGGAAGCTGAGGCTTCAGAGTTTGGGATTATTATTTTTTTTTAACGTTTCGTTTCTTTCTTGTGTATTGGAAGAGCGGCTGTGGTTTCGTGAGAAGTTTTCGAATCTTTCTCTCTTTCCTTGTGTCTGTACCTTTTTTTTTAACGTGGCATGTGGGTGAAATGAGGCTGGTTGTAATCTACGGAATGAACACTCTCCCACCCCTCCCTCCTCCCTAACAAAAAGGGGGGGGGGAGAGAGAGAGAGGGGGAGGAGTGTGAGGAGGAGGAAGGCGTGAACGTCGTGATGACAAATTAAAGCAAAATTAAGGTTTATAGTGCTTTCTTAATCGGGCGATCAATGTATGCCGCTTCTGTCTTTTCTTTTTTAAAGATTAAGCTCTAGTTAGTTCGTTACACTGACATTTAAAGGGGCCCTGCAATCATATTTAGGCGTCTACCTTTTTTTTTTTGCGGTTTCCACGTCTCTTGGGGTTCTGGCAAGCCAGCGGGCACGGAGAGAGAGACAAAATATAAGTGCACCATATTTTAACCGGACGACGCGGAAACCTCCTCCACCGACGGGGGCAACCCGCGGTACCGAAAAAAAGAAGCTTTTATCGGCTCTGACCAGTTGTAAGCTTGGGACCGAAGACGTCACGTCTTCGGTTCTAAGTTTACAACTGGTCAGAGCCGATAAAAGCTTCTTTGTAGTTGAAATGCAAGATATAAGTGGCGCAAACCGTTTCAATTATTTATAAAAGTAGTTTTTTTTTTTTTCAGTATTTTAGATCAGAAAAGAAACAAATGCAGTTTATAAAGTACGGAAACAAGAAATGACCCGTCGACATACCCGCCACCAAGCGGTGGAAAAGGCGGCGCATACTAGAAACAAGTAGGTTAGAAGTAGTAGGAGGGGGCACGTTGCAATATTGGTGAAGCCTAGTCATGAAAAGTTTAAACGATGTTGTGGCCAACGTGACCGTAGATCTCTCTGGCAATTGGTGCGCGCGACATGTCACGTGTGAAATGGATGGTTAATTTTAGAAGGATTCCTTGCAGGCTTGCGCGCGTTCCGTCCGATAAGTTTTATCAGATCGAAGGGTAGACGAAGGCTAGCTACGGTCACGTGATGTGGTCATGTTGGCCTGATAAGTGAGGAGGATAAAAAGGAAAATGAGAAAGAGGCGAGGCTGTCAGGGGGCATGGCTTGTGGAGGCTACGCGGCTGCCGCCATACCCTCTCCTACCCTTCTATTATCCTTTACTAGAAAGGAGTAGTGGGATCAGGCGCGGACACGGTAAGGTCCCGTATGTACGCGGCGGCGCTGCGGTCGTTTACGGAGTGGAGCGTTCCAAAAGCCTTCGGCGAGCAGGTTTTTCTTGCGGCCCGGTCGTTTCGCGGTACGGCAGCGTGAACTGGCTCCCATTCTGAACTGATCTTTACCCCGTGTTTGCTGTCGTTTGTGGGCAATGAAGTGCCATGCCGATTTACTGTTTATTCGCGCAGCAAATGCCATGAGAGCCGCTCTAATTGCCCGCTTCATACAGCCTATCCAGAACAGGCTTTAGTGGCGCCCTCTCGTGCCGTCGACGCGGAGTGCGGCAGCCGTGAGCGCTCGCTGGGCTCACTACCCCTCCTCTATTTCACGGCCACTCAAGCAACCAAGGACGTCATGAAGGAGGTTATTTTTTGCTGGTTTTTGTAATTTTAATTTGCCTATAACTTTTAAAATAAAGCGGAATTCGAGAAACGAAAAGTTTCATTAAGTTTCTACGTTCAGTGCGCTCAGGTTCGGTGCAAATTAAAAACCAGTAAAAAAAGTGCCTGGAGGGCCCCTTTAAGGATAACGAGTGCACTCTGGTAAGCTTACCGCATGTTCCGAACGGTAGTCAGCGTACTACACGTTTTTAAAAGGAAAAAAAAAAATTAGGCGATGCAAACTACACTAGGATTAATTTTTTTTTCTCTCAATTGTTGTGACGAGACATGTTGAATTTTGAAATAACAGGTTTGCGTGAAGGATAATGTAAGAGAATGTTTTACGCGCGGATTATGCTTAAAATACAAACTCAACAGGCTACTAAAAAAATTGTCTTGAAAGGTTTTTTGACACCCCAAGAACTCTCTCAGCTCGTGAAGAACGGTTTCGCCTTAAGCACTATTGCCCCCTGGCGCACTAGAAAGGCAACTGGGCAAGGAAGAACTCTTTCGCATTAAAAGAGTAGCTAAAAAATTTTGTGTTTTTCACGAAGAACCCTTTTAAGGGGCGCTTAAAAGAATTTTAGGGAGCAAAATATTGTCACGAATGACGAACAAGAAATAAATGGGGGAACTAAAACGTTTAATGGGGGGTGAACCTGTGCCCAGAACAAAACGAAAAACGGAAGATAACAACAGAGCGTCGCGGGCGTCGAAGTCGGCGTAACAGCAGAGTCGAACGCTGGGGCGAGACTGACTCCGGCATGCCACGCGGAGCCTTCTGGAACAATCGACGTAGTAGGCTCGCCATAGAACTTTCTAGCCTCGAATCAGCCAACATGGTTTTCGAATTTACCAGAAAGTCCCATTAAAAGGCGTGTATCCGCGGCCCGGAATCGAACCTTGGCTGTTTGCGTGGAAGGCAGGTGCGATAACCGTTCCGCCACAAGTGCGCTGCCTGCTTGGTCAGCTGCGCTCGTGGCAATATGAACGAGCCGAAGAACCCCTACAAGTCATTTTACGACCAGATCTTTTAAAGAGTAGTTTATGGTTGAGAAATTACGGTATTAATTTAAAAATAATTAACGACTCGCTAAATTACACCGAACATTTATATTTTGTCGTTTAGGTGTATAGACTGCCGGTCCACCTGCGTTCACATGACAACTACCGCGCGATGCACGTAAAATATCTCAACTTCGCAGCCCTTGCTCACTGACCCAGTAGACCTTTCCGGAAATATGTGATGCCCCTAGCCTCTGCTTCACCCACTGTGATGTTGAGATGTACGGCACGTGAAGTTATCCAAGCAGCGAAGACGAAGTTGACGTACGGTTTAGCAGTTCGTGATTTCAGAACGCAAAGAAGGAAATCAAAACAGAGTATGTGAGGACCTTTTTTTTTCCGTTCGCTTTGTTCTTTTATAGGTTCTAAGCGCCTAACGATTAGAAAGAGTGAATCGTGCCGCTAGCAGGATATTCGAGACGCTCGAGCCGGCACGAGCGTACATTTGAACAGCCCCACAATTCCCCTCGTTGCAAGGTCTCCTGGGATTTTCCGGGAACGTCTATTGCCATACAGCTGCACAAATGAGTCGGTCTATTTTAAGGCAGCCTATGAGGGCAACCTATGTGGGTGTTGGCCGCACCTTAGCTAAGCCATGGGGGAGATTGACAGCAGTGGAGTGCACTGCTGCTTGTTAAAAGAACCCCATCTAGCGCTATCCCACCTGCATTGCTTAGGCGGAAAGTCAGGCGATTTTTTTAGTCTCGGCTAGAGCCACTAATAAATAACCGGCACTCCGCTCTACGATGGTCTTGTGGGCGCCGCCATTTTGGTGCTTGGTGCGTGCAGAGTGGGGTATTTGTGGCAATAAAAACGCCTTTTGAATCTGAATCTGGGCGCAGAGGCCCTTTTTCGAGTAGCGATCGCCGTCTGGGGAGCTGTCTGCTGACTGCAAATGGAGGGCAGCCCGACATGCCTCCGCCCGTCAGAACAAATTGGCATTGTGCCGTTGTAGCGGTGTTCAACGATTTTTATGCCCCATTCTACCAACGCTCAAAACGAAAAAAAAAAAAATCGTAAAACGCAGACGAAATACGCCCGAAAATAGGTGCTGAGTATGTTGGGGTCGTGGTGCGGCGTCTTCCGAAAATGGAGACAGCAGGAGACAAGGCCATGAGAAAGGGAAATTACGTGAGCGTAGAAGCTCAGTGGAAAAGGGTCCATTGACGATCGCTGCATTTCGGAAATGCGACTGCCTGAGCCTCGGGAACGGTGCCAGAAAGCTCAAGTGATATTGGTTTGCTCTTTCTCGCGTAGTGTTTCAACATTTCTGGAGGACGGAAAACCGTTTCCTGGCATTTTTGATAAAGTTTCAGATGACTGACAAACGATGATTCCGAGCGTGGCTACAATGTCGTTACTTTAAAGCGCAACTTTTTTTTTTTCTTGCTCTATAGTTTTTGCGAGACTAAAAAAAAAAAGTCTGAGCTCTTGAACAAGAATTTGAAGAGATGCGGTCAAGTTCTCGTGGGGCAGACTTCGATTTGTGCAGTTGCGAAGAACCGAGCCGCCGCCCAAGGTTGCTCTTTAAAAACAAGGATGTCGGGGCGCATAAGTCATCCGTCGCAGCCGCCATTGAAATGCGTGGCGCGTAAACACAGATACGAGGTGTGTGTGCGGGGGAAAAAAAAGAAAAGTCTTGTTTCTAAGGTGCGGGTTAAAGCGCGTGGGGGAGGGGAAAAAAGAGGCAGGAGGGGGGAGGGGAGGAGGACATGACACGACATAGGTATTTGTCCCGGTGCGATATCAGGTGCAGCGTTGCAACACGCTTTAACACGGACATGTTTTCCCCCCATTTTTTCACGCAGTTGCGAGAAATCGCTGTCAAATGCTAGATAGATGCTGCGGCATCTACGTTAAATTCATATTTACGTGTCCCCCTTCTCTCCTTCCCTCTCTCTCTCTGTTTCTCTCTGGGTATACTGTAGGAGTGAAATCCAAAATAGTGTGGATTGTTCATATTAAGAGTGTTGGGGAATGTGCAGCCGAACGCTACACGCATTCTCGCGTTCCAGGCAATATACGTCAGCGCGCTCTTTAAGAACAGGCACGCGTTTTTGTTTCTTTCCTTTTGTGCGACCGTTCTGTTAGATTGATCGTATACACAAAACTGTCCGGGGACAATGCCAGAAGCACGCCATACGGATAAAGCAAACGTGGTTCGTTAACCATGTTGAATATACCTGAGACTGAGGTAGAAAAGAACATAAAAGTCGAAGAAACAGAACGGGACAGGACGACGTCTCAATGCGTATGCGGGTGCTTCTATAACATTGTGCACGTGCACGGTGTCTGCAGCAAACGCCGTGCATTTAGAGCCGCGTATTTAGTACAGAATGAGATACATACGAGTAGCGCGAATGCGTATTCTTCTTCGTCACTCCTTCTTCGAACCTTGTTATGAGGCCTCGATCTCATTGGCTGCTATATTATGACAAGCTCGCCACTTTGTTCCACACTGCCTTTTTTTTTTCTTTTTTGAAAGCTCTAGGTGATTTCGTATTTATTCATATTATTCATATTATTATTATTATTGGGTGATCTCGCCAAAACAGCGCTACGAAGGGGTATATAAAGAATGCCGTTTTCGCCTTACAAGTACGGGGTCCGTCATTTACCGTCCAATTAAGGTACACGCTTATATATATATATATATGTGTGTGTGTGTGTGTGTGTGTGTGTGTGTGTGTGTGTGTGTGTGTGTGTGTGTGTGTGTGTGTGTGTGTGTGTGTGTGTGTGTGTGTGTGTGTGTGTGTGTGTGTGTGTGTGTGTGTGTGTGTGTGTGTGTGTGTGTGTGTGTGTGTGTGTGTGTGTGTGTGTGTGTGTGTGTGTGTGTGTGTGTGTGTGTGTGTGTGTGTGTGTGTGTGTGTGTGTGTGTGTGTGTGTGTGTGTGTGTGTGTGTGTGTGTGTGTGTGTGTGTGTGTGTGTGTGTGTGTGTGTGTGTGTGTGTGTGTGTGTGTGTGTGTGTGTGTGTGTGTGTGTGTGTGTGTGTGTGTGTGTGTGTGTGTGTGTGTGTGTGTGTGTGTGTGTGTGTGTGTGTGTGTGTGTGTGTGTGTGTGTGTGTGTGTGTGTGTGTGTGTGTGTGTGTGTGTGTGTGTGTGTGTGTGTGTGTGTGTGTGTGTGTGATGAACGACGTATATGTAGTCTGAAAGAAATCATTTATTTATTTATTTTTTACGTGCTTATGAAAACCGCTACGAAAACCAACCGGAATTTCTGTGGGATGTCAAAGGCTGGAGTACCGCCTGGTGGCGTTTGCCATGAAGAGGGTCTATAAGCCGTGTTACCCCGGCTTTAGACGGAAACGGAGTATAGTGCCTTGGTCATAATGACAGAGATCAGTCAAAACCAACTTAATGGCCACAAAATTTAAGTTGAAAACGTCAATATCCGCTGCCCCGAGGCTGCTGTACATTTTGTTATACGCACCTGTCGTACAAAACGAAATGAGGACCGATTTGTGAAACACCGAAAAGATTATCTTTAGAGAAGTTAATAAATGTCTAGCAGGGTACGTTGTTGGGCTAGTTGGTTCATCTTCAGCATTTGCTGGTTAATCTTCAACATGTTTAACAACACAAGTTGGTTCATCTTCAACATGGTTCAACATATAAAATAGCGCAAAAAAGACAATGACAAGAAGGACAAGAAACATATAAAATAGCGCTTGCCCTGTATACTTGTCCTTGTCTGTTTTGCGCTATTTTATAAGTTTAATTAATAAATGTATATTTCGTTTGGCGGAGGTATCCACGAAAGAGAACGTCTGTCCGATTCTGCCGAACACGGAGCCCGTAGCTTAGGAACCCTCGTCACTATTTGGGATGCGAGGGGGTGCGAGGAATGTCCAGGGTTGGTTGATTGCCTGAATGAGCAGACGTATGCTACACAACTAGCAATTTTTATATATAAACCTAGAAAAAAAAAATACTGCTTCAAAGGATGTAAAATATGCACAACTTGAGCTTCTGATCAGTTTTGTATTAGAAATTGTGTTTATACATTTTTTTTTAATTGTCGATCTTTATCTTACATAAGCAACACTGGCCTAGTAGTAGTACTCAGTCAAACGTTGAAGCACGAATTTACACACAGACATGTGCGAAACTTAATAAAGGGCGGTTAATGAATGCAATGCAAATATAGTTGCGGCTTCAATGTGTTTGATTTCGTGAAAAATAAAATAAGAAATCACGAAGGGACCAGGATAGTAGGCGGAGATGATAGGAACATGATAATATGTAATGCTAAAAAAGAGATAAACTTTGATGCCAAGTGTGCGACTACTCGAACCAGAGTTGGTCGGCGAGGCTGATAGCTTCTAATAGATTTAGGAGCATCGTTATGAACCTTTGGGCGTCGAGGCCTCTTGGAAGGATTGCGTCTTCTGTTGTTGTCGGATATCTATAATCCGTTCACTCCTAAGCTACCAGTGCGTTAGCCGGACTCATCAACAGCCTGTCTTTAATCACCTTACCCTGCTCCCCGCGCATGAGCATGAGCGAGAGAGCGTTATCACATGGTGATAGATAGACGCATGGCTAGTACAATAATCACATGACTGATTATTGCACTATCGCTGAACCGAATACACACCTCTTCTCTGTGCAAGTTTCTCGGAATGCCGATGACAAGCACACAAACATCTGTCGGGCAATTTCGGTTCCATACTCTACGGATTTGACGGCAGGTATCCGCTCTCATGGAATACCCAACCTAATTTTTGTCGGGTCAATGCGTGGACGAAACGAATCACTTACGCGGAATCGTTCCCCAGTGCTTGTTTACCCCGCGGCGATGCGAGGAATATCGCCGCAGAACCGGCGTCACATTGACAATCCAAATATTGTTCGGGCGGAAAATCGCGGTCTTACGGCTCGTTGGGCGGCGTTATTCGTTCCGCTGCCTTTTGTATGGCGCGCAACATTCCATTTGGCCGCGCTTTGTGTCATCTTTGTCGTTGTTTGTCGCTCGCCCAACCGAACTATAAAGCCAGGGGCACACTGCTAATACGTGAAACAAAACAAAAAAAAAAACGTCTGCACATACAATGGGAACTTTTAGCAAACCGTTGTCGTGTTCCGCGTACCGCACTACCGGAGCCTTTGAAGCATGCTTTTAAGCGCACGCGCTTAACACCGTGCTTCAAAGGCTCCGATACAGTGACCACTATCAAAAACTCCGCTAATATGCGGTACCTGCCAACACGGTAACTACTTCTCTAAAAGTCCCCACTTGTGACCATAGTGAACCTTTCTGTATGGCCCCCTTTCACAGCGCTGTTTTTTTTTTAGTTTTTTTTTTTACTTTTATGTTTTTTTTTATTTTTAATAAAAAAAGTACAGAGCGTGGCTTGCACCATTAAAGGACTTCCCTGAAATTCCCATCGTGTTAGTAACTATAGACGAACGCTCTGTTCACAAACAAGCCCGCGTTCGCCCACACCAGTTGTAAGCATTGCACGTGCGCAGAAGTTAGATTCGCGTCAAGCAAAGTATCTGCGCATGCGCAGTGCCGACAGCAGCGCCCTCTTAGCGGCGTGACGTCAGAGAGTTGAGTTGTTTTACTCTGTAGAATAAGCATACAATAAAAGCGCAAATAAAATCGGCTGTATTTTTTTTTTTTTTTTTTGCGTCTGCTGTTGGTGCAAGCGCGGAGATCGTCCTCTCTCTCACTCTTCTATTTCTCGGTGCAAAGCGGTTTTTGATTGTTCCGTCTTTAAAAAACGAAAGCGAGCGACGTGAAAAGTGCCTTTTTACAACCCGCTCTTTTCTTTTTATTATGCTTTACTTGCGTGTGCGTGTTTGTGTTCCGATGCGAATAGCGTTGGTCGATTTCGCTTTAGGCGAACAATCGGAGAGATTCGCACTTGGCGCGGGATGCGAAGACCCGCTTGGAAAAGGCGTTCCGTTCCGTAAGCATCCGCTGCTTGGAATTCGTTGGCAAACACGACGAAAGAAGGCCCTGCTACAATTTCCTTCACCATAAAATAAAAAGAAAACTGTTGTTCTTAGCATTTCCAACTTAATTTCAAACTGGAAAAAAAAAAAAAGGTCGGCCGCTTTTAGTCGGCTGTTTTTGTTTTGTTTTTATTTCGCATCATTTTTTGTTCTCGTTTACGCCCGGCAATTGGCTTACTACTTAACTTCTTACATCTTACTTCACGCTCACGCCTTCGATAATGCTCCGCTAAATGCATTTTCGCCAGCTGACATTCCGTTCTTGGTTCTGTCGTTAAAGCGCCAAATACAATCTTGTTTTCCTTTCTTGTTTTTCTTTGTATCCAATTGTATCGCTCTGTCTTTTTGTACTTTTTGCGCCTTCCTGTCTTTTTATTGATATCATTGCTTGTCACATTCACTTCATATTTTTTTCTCCTATGTATTTCGGCTTGCTTATATATATATATATATATATATATATATATATATATATATATATATATAGTCAACGATGAGTACTGTCGGAGTTACTAATTCGAAGTTTATTACGACGTTTCGAGTGGGGACCGCTATTCAACATCTGATGAAGAGCTGTCCCCGCTCGAAACGTCGTAATAAGCTTCGAATTAGTAACTCCGACAGTACGCATCTTTGACTTATTAACTTTTCCCGGTCCATTGTTTTGATATTTACCTTACTTCACATATATATATATTGCATTGTAAAGATTGACGTTTCAATAAAAAAAAAACAAAAAAAACAGGACCTGGCTTTATTTTGCTTGCGCATCCTGCTTCGTGATTGGTTCTTTTTTCTTTTTTTTGGGGGGGGGGGGGGGAGGGGGGGGGGGTGTTGGTATTGGCTAACGCAGCATCCTCATTGGCTGAGGAGGAATAATAAAACGCGCGGGAGTCGATGTACGTTCTGCGCGTTTCCGAAGTGGAGAGTCATTGTGGTATATTCGGGCGATTTTGGATCGCGAATTGTTTTATGATTTCGGGTTTGCTCGAGTTTTTTTCCGGCGACAGTATATAGTCTAATAATAACGTAGATGTGTCCATTAAGTAGAAAGGTTCCAACAGCTTTGCGCCTGAACGAGTGTACAAGCTTGACAAATAAAGCAACCTTGCTCGTTGACAGCTAAAACAAAAATCGAAATTTCGTTTATGGTTGTTACGGTGCGTGATGCTGTCCTTACAAGATTAAACTTCTAAAAAAAAGAAAAAAAAAAAAGACGCGACTTTCGTCGGCATTTGAGACGTGTACGTGCTGAGGAAATGGCAAAAAATTCAGCCTTTCTACTTTGGTGAAGAAGGACCAGCGAAGCTGTACTATGGCGGGAATGAAGTAATGGCCGGCCGCGCGTCAGCAAGCCAGAGTTGAAAGGCTCGAAAGGTTGCCGCTGTCTAAAAGCGACGGCGGTAGTTGTTCGCAGTTTAGTATCATCATTTGTTTGCCGACGGACACGATACTGGGTAAATTAGCCCTTAACAGCTCCGCTGTGAAAAACGATCTTAAAGCCGTGTTCACACTGTTCACACATAATACAAAAGACAGTGTGCAAGCGCGAATCACCGCAACATCCGTGGTTCGAATGCCGCGTGCCAAGTTTTTTTCTCCGAATTCCTTGCCATGCGGCATTCGAAGCACAGACCTCGCAGTGACTCCCGTTCGAATATGTATGCAGACTGTCTTTTGCATGCTGTATGAGCAGTGTGACCCCTGCTCCAGTCGGTACATTTCCCGCTAAATTTAGAGGGAAAACTGAATCGGTGTCGGAGTCACGTTACCTATACACCGATTCGGCATCCCCGCTAAATTTAGAGGGAAGATATTTGATGTCACACTCACCCGACGTCACGAGACCTATAGACACCAGTTTTTAGGGCACTTCTTGGGCGCCTCCACGCCAGAAGGGGGTAAGCAAGCACCTTAATTGGAAGCCGATCATCCAAGAGCTATAAAGTGCGCGATTCTCATGCCGCGGTACCACCATCGGTGAAAGTTGCGAATGCTCGCCGATAGACATGCAGTAAGCACCCCGTTGTGCTTCGAAAAAGTATAACGAAAAACTAGGAAGATAACGTAAGTGTTTTAAAGGAGGCCACATTTTGCTTTCTTTTTTTTACGAAGGACTCGTCCAGCTAGCGCTAGATCAGTTCGCTCTGGGACACGGCCTGTTATTAAGCCGCTGTAGAAATCAACAACATAATTATGGATACTGCTGCAGCTCGACACTGGAACACGCATTAAAATTTCAAAGAGGCGGCCGCTATAAAGAGACAGGGTTCCAGAAAAAAGGTAATAACGAGGAAATAGAATATGAACAGCGACGCTGCAGGTAAGCCTTCTCGGGAGCCTCGTAAAATGGCAACGTTTCTTCGGGAATCTAAACAATATAGATTAAAATTTGACGCATGTGCCGGGAGTACTACGCGTATTTTTTTAAAATCTGCCCTCCCGTCTCATCGTTCGAATTTAGGTTGTTGGTGCGGACAGGACTCGCTTATTGTGTACCATAAAATAATCGAAGAAGTTAACGAAGCTCACTCGCAACCCGGGCAAGCGAAAATGCCAGTTGCCGGCGCTTCGTATTTGAGTGTAAAGGGTCACGGGGCGCGATGCCGGCACGTTTTTGGTTGCCGGTGCCGCACCGGCAAGGGCTCGGCGGCGATCCGCATCCGTATTCGCCAATTAGTTTTCCCGCTCAATGCATCGCCGAATTTGACGAAATAAAGGTTCTTCACTTTCCCAAAACGACGGCTTAATTCATGTCGTCAAAATAATTTTAAATTATCAAATCTTAAATACTGCATTTGATGCATTATATAAAATTTTAAAGATAAAAGTCGTGCCATTTTTTTTTTCTTTTTTACAATCACAGGTTGTTTAAAGAGCTACTCGCGTGGCGTGAATTCTCAATTGGGATACTGACTTCAGCTCTAAAATAGGGTGCCCCCAATGCCTGCTTTTGAAGTAAAGATCATAAACGCTCCGATGTCGGGTTTGTGCTAACGTTGTCGCCCTGTATTACATCTATGTAACGATTAGTAACGATCCGCGGTGGACCGAACGTTTAACGCGGAATGTGTTTGGTCAGTCGATTTCTATGAGTAGACCGTCATGAAAAACCGCCACGATGTTATTTTGGATTACAATTTTTAATTTGCTATCGAGTTTTATTGCTACCACCCACGTTCATTCCGCCATCTTAGCTAGTTTCTAAACCCACATAGAAAACCGTACAACGGCATCATTGAGCCGGTATCAACATCTCGGGATGTGTCGATCCTTCTTCTGTTCATCATAATCGAGGCGATTTCGCTGTTTCATGAGCACATAAGATAATTGGATGATCATGTTGACGTCATACGACGTCAACATGGCGTCATGACATCATGGGACGTTATGAGGTCGCATGATTGTGACGTGACGCGACACCGTGAGATCGTGTGAAGTCACAATCATGTGATCTCTTTACGCAACACCCGTTACTTCCCGGTCTTTGTCAGCACGATCAAGCTAGCGTTGATTTTTTTCCTTCCTACTACTTTTCTTGTGGAGAACATGAAAATAGTACTTTTCAATATATCGGGGGGAAAAAGAAAAGGCAGGAGAAGGGAGGCTCAAGCTCGATCTCTTATAGATCTGACTTTAGCAAATGAATCTTTACGAACGAAAACAAAAGAGAGAGAGAAAAAAAAAACAATTTCTAGCAAGGCCGAAAAGTTTGTCATCCGCTTTTTTCTCTTCTTTCTTCGTTTTTTTTCGTTCCAGAAACGACTCCCGTAACACGGCACAGCCCATGTAGAAACCACCCTAATTGTGATTGAACACTTCCCTACGTCGCCGCTTTTAGGGAGAGCAGATGGCGAAGACAACGCGCGCTCTCGTGGCGAAATATTACCCAAAAAAAAACCCTTCGTTCCCCTCGGGCAAAGTAAAAAAAGAGAAAAGAAAGATCATCATCAGGGTGTACGAACATAGAATAACTCGAAAACGTTCGCTCGTACATTCTTTTTGGTATCTAGTGATAATGTGTTCCGTCGCTCTAAGAAAAGAACCATGCGTAAATTAAAAAAAAAAAAAGAAGAAATAAAGACAAAATCGAATCATGGAAATAGAACGAAACACGAGTTCGTGACGTAAACTATGTTGGAGCGTAGTTACCCATTCGAGCGTTCCCCAAATTGATTACTTCCCATCTCCATCCATCGCAATATTCTCCTTGCTGTACTCTGGGGGCGCTCTGGGCCTGGGCCTGGCTCTGGGCCCCCTTTGGACCGAAAGTGAACGCACGCTCTCACGGCTGTCTCGTTCCCGGTGTTTTGATTGGTTGACCCGGTCCGTAACGCGGCTCGTTCTCGCTACGCGATTGGTTAATTGGTCCCGTAGCGGTTCGTTCTGCATACGTGATTGGTTGAGAGCTCCGCTCGTAACCTTCGGATCGGTCCATCTTTGGAGTCCCGAAGCGGAGTTTGTAGAGAGTGTGTGCGTGGTCGTTTATGCTGCGTTCGTTCAGCCAGCTGTTTTGGTTCTCGCTGCTTTTGATTCTATCTCATTTTATGTCTCCGCTGTTTGCTCTTTGTTTTCTTGGTCAGCTAACTGGGTTGTTTTTACCTATTTCGAATCACTACCACGAAGCAAAGAACTAGGTAGAGCTTTCGTCGTAGCCGGTAATTGGTAAGTGCGCCACGAACTGTGGACTGGCCATGGCGTGTTAATAAGAAACTGTTCACGATTTTTCGTTCATTGTGTTTGAAATGTTCATTTTTTTTAAGGGTCCATTTTATTTTTGTTATTGGGCATCACGAACGAATGTCCTTTACTTCACTGCGTTCTTAATGGGCCGGGTGGCGTTAAATTTCTGTAAGTGTTGAATGGTCAAACAGACACGGACTTTCGGGTGTTCTTTGAGGAAAACATTTAATTAAACAACTTTCTCGCGTCACACCCCGGCGGTGGCACCTCATGCGTACTTCCAAACGAAGGTGTGGTAAACAAAACAAAAAAATATTGCCGTGCGGGTGGGACATTGTTGAGTTGTTTTGGTAGAAGCCTACCTTTTAATTAAAACTCCGCATGGTCGTGTACACGTCGGGGTTGCACCGAAATAACTGGGAAAAGCGACGAAATCAATAGTTAGCGCGTTTCGCGCCCACCCGATCCGTCCGAGAACGCGGATATGTGGCTGCCGCGAAAAAAACACCAATCGAAACGCCGTTGAACCACGATCGCTAAGAATGCTCTGTTTCACTCGTCTGTCACGCCGCAGCCGTCGTCGCGACCCAACGGAGCCCCTCGAGCGGCGACAAAAAGGGCGTCCCTGCGGCATCCGTCGTCTTCGCGCGCTCCCTACATATCCCCCGGCTGGACCAATCACGCGCACCGAATGCCCCGTGATCCCGCGCTTTTTTCTTCGCGCGATTGGCTCTGCCGGGGGATATTGTAGCGAGCGCGCGAAGACGACGGGCGCCGCGGGGACGCCATTTTTGTCGCCGCTCGAGTGGCACCATCCTGATCGTAGCGCTGGCGGCGGTCGTACGTAGTTTGAACCGGCGTTTAACACAAAGTACAGATCGACGACGTCGACATAGACAGAGGAAACTGCGGTGCGGTTGACGCTCCACTACCGACAGACAAAAAACGAGCAAACAACAACGACAGTGGTTCGAGAAGGTGCGCGCGCCGTCGAGGGCTTGTTCCTTCTTTTCCACGAAAAGGCCCGACGCGCGGAATTGGATCCCGCCCAAAGCGAGAAATCGGTCAGGCGCGAACTCCCTTCTCTCTCTCCTTTCCTCTCGGCCATCGCCCATTGTCGAAGAGGAGAGGGAAGACTGTCCTACCTTTCCCTGCGACTCCCCCCCGAGACGCGAGATAATCCCGGTCGGACACAAAGGCGTTGATTTCGACAGCGTCGACCAACGCGCGCCGCCCCGAGGGGATTAGCGTCCTGCCCTTCCGGGCATCCGAGCGAGCGACGAGGGACGCCGACCCGACGCGGACGACTCGAAGAGATTAACCTTTCGCTGGCAAAGCGATTGTGTCTGGTCCGGTTACACTTCGTGAAAGATGTGTGTCGTCGTCGTTGCAGGCATCGCCCCCCCCCCCCCCCTCATTTCTGGTCGTATAATTATTACTGCGCGGGCCGTGGTAAATTATGAAATTTTGATTCTCGGTCATTTGTCTCAAAATTGGTTTAACGCATTAATAGATACGTCTGGTCTAGTGAGTCAAATTACGAGTCGCCCTTGGTTAGGTTACAAGAACTTAGATTGTGTAAAATCAATGCTCTGTAAACTCACGTTAGCAAAACAAAAAAAAAAAAACAATTTGTGAAACATAGTTTTTTTTTTCTTCTAGACTGCCTGTTCGACTTGCAAGAAAGGAATGTGACGTCTCCCCACTAAAGAGAGCAAAAAACTTTGAATGTTGGTTTTGGCATCATCCTTATTTGCCGTTTTCTCAATAGTTATGTTGAATGTAGAGATACCAAATAGCCTGCTGAAAAGAGTAAGGCCTGGGTATTCTGAGGTGTGTTGCTTGCGTAAATAATAAAGGCGCCGGAGGGTCGTTTAAAGCATGTCAGACTGCTTACCTGCCTTCAAAATGAGGTCGGCAGGCCGACTGCACTGGCAAAATTTCCCACTTACATACAGCCAAGACACCAAATGGCAGACCTAAAAAAAAAAGACACCAGAAAGCAATTACTAGTTTAAGTTATTTCTCAAATACGCCTAAACTCCCCCCCCCCCCCCCCCCCCCCACCAAAAAAAACAAACAACTATTTTATTTGAACTGTGCTTATACAAATTCTGGTTCCCACTGCATGGAGCGACGGATGAATCGAAGCATCTCCATGTTATTTTCACAGCAATGTGTTTTCTACCTTAAAAGTACAAACGTTCGTTTGATTTTTTTTGTCTACACACATTACTTTTTCTAGTGTATATATATATAGTTAGATTATTGTTTTGTTTTTGTTTTTTCAATTCTGATTATTCTTGTGTTGGTCACCATCTACCGCAGGTGAGATGCTATTTCAGATAAGCTGAGGTGTTTCTGACGCTATCATTTGTTATTTGTTGCTGGGTTGCTTCGCTTCGTTTTCTCCTTCCGTGTTTCTCTGGCTCTTTGTAGCGAGGACGATGCCCTCATGGATAGTTGGAGGCTCGATGCAGCTGGACCCCGTAATGTTTCTTTAATGCCCGTCAGACGATGGGATTACGTTAGGAGAGAACGAAAAAACAAACAACAAAAACATAAAACCTGGTAGGCTCATATCTTCACTTCGCTGAGGGTATTTGTTAAAATTTATTAATATTTTTGCCGTCGTTTCTTTTCTTCTTCTAGTTGATATTTACTTTGGCTTGGCTACACTTTTCCCGGAAAAGAGGAAGGGCTAAAGAAGGAGGAGGGGGGGGGGGGGGGGTTCCGAGTGCTTTAGCGGGTCTTTTGGTTAACCCGTCTCTTTATATTGATATCGGAGAACATTTCCGGTGACGTCGTTAGGTGAGTATTTTTTTTTTTTTTTTACATTGATAGCTGTATATGGGAACTCTCCACGGATCTTTATTGCTCGTGTTGGTCTGACCGCATGGCGTCACAATTCCACGCGACGTCACGTGACATGAACGTTTACGCTAAATTCGGCATAGAGATTGATGTCACCTGACCAGACATCGGGTGATGCCAGGTCACGCGGCACCGTAACGTCGATTTCCGCGCTAAATTTATCGGATAAATATATCCGCTGAACTCTGATAGAGAGGGCAGCTCGTTCGAAACCCATCCAAATACGTTTTCATCTTTCATTCCATTACACTGGACGCCTAATCCAGGCGATTCAGGGTGAGCTTTCTGCCAAGTTCCTCGCGTAACCGGCGGCTGCGTGTGACTCGAAGGAATTTTTTTCTTCTCGATGGAAGTGTAGCCTAGTTAGGTATGCCGTGTGATATTTTTGTACGCTCTTCTTCGCCGCATTTTTCACTTTTCTAGCCAACGTTAGTTGCTCTATAGTCCGTTACAACTCAAGAAGGTAGGGCGAGGGAAGGGAAGGCCGGGGAGGACGAAGCAGACGGAACGCTGGAGAGGAGAGGGGAAAACCTTCTCTTCTCTTTAGCGTTTACACAGAGCTCGGAGCGTTCGGGAAGCAACTAGGCGTCTTTCGAAAAAGTCTTGATTTTCGAAGAAAGCGCAGTATGTAGCGAAACTTAGTTGTTACGATCGCCGAAGCCCCAATAACGTTTTGGTTCAACTTTAAAGACACCTTTAATGCGTGATTGCGGGTTGAGTGAGGCAACAACGCTTCCAGTGTGAATGAGCGGTTACCGCTCATTCACACTGGAGGCGGACCCGCGTTCGCAAAGCGGTTGGGAACGCGGTTGTATAAAGATCCAGTACAATTGCACGCGCACTCGATGAGATCAAGTGCGCGTGCAATTGCACTGAATCTTTATACAACCGCGTTCGCAACCGCTTTGCGAACGCGGATCCGCTTCCAGTGTGAATGAGCGGTTAGATCTTTCAAGCGCACGATGCACACAACCAGAGCCGTGCCCTCCGCGGCGTGCTTCCCCTCAGTAAGACTCCTACTGCGGGAAAGCCCGCTTCGGCGAACACGTGTCGTTTGAAGCGGACGCATCAGTGGGGGAAAAAATTCCCAATGAAACTCGTGCTCAGCTGCTTACTTGTAGAAGAGTGGAGGAGGAAAACGACAGAAATACTTTTCAGTGCTAAGTAAAGGGGGAAGGAGGGGGGGAGGGAAGGGGGTATTTTTTTTTTTTTACAAATTCAAAAAGTTTATTATTATTATTATTTTTTTTTTTTTTTTTTGCGTTGGATAAGGTTTTGGATTTATCGAGGCTTCTATGTTGAAGACAATTACACAGAGGCGTGGGATTCCGCGAACCTCCAGGGAACAAACCTATCACCCGGATACTTAGAAAACGTCCCCGTAATGGTAAGAAAAAAAGAAAGAAGATAAGGAGGTTCTGTAGCGTGAACAAGCCTCGCAGATAAGGCATTCGGCGCGGCGCTCCGGGTCAAGACATGATAAAGCTGTAGACGAAGACTATCTTCCCATGAAGCTTGGTTTTGTCTTACTCAATGGCAGCTCCCAGTTCGGGCAAATTCGGTTCTGCTCGATTTCCCTAAAACAGGCTTGAGGGCTTATTTTCAAAGTTTCCCAATACTCACAAAAAAAAAAAAAAAAAGATAAAACGGAATTTTAGTTATAATTAAAATTCCGAGTTCTCGATATGTTTTTTTTGTTTTTTTTTTCGGGGGGGGGGGGGGGTTTGTGGTGGTTTAATTCTATCCACACCTTCGGTACTCGTGCATAAACTCGTTGAGTTATAACCAATTTACACGTAAAAATCACCTGATGTGTAAAAAAAAGTACCGACAAGAAAAAAAAAAAAGACGGCGAAAAAAACTCCCCCGAGTTCTAAAAAATAAAACAGACACCAAAATCACGGAACAATAATTACGATGTATGTATTTCAATATGCATGATTACATCATATCACATCGCTTTTTAATGTGTAATACACTATTTATGTGTATTATTATCGTAGCTTGTTATTTGAACTGGCGTAGAACCCCTTTAAACGTTTCCACTGACACCACCAGTTAGCGAGATTTGTCGTCGATGTCTATTTCGAACTACCTCTCGCGGCTGTAGACGTCGAGTGAAACAATTTGTGGTGTTTGCTTTTTACTTACGTATATCTACGAATACCGATCAGCTTGCCACCTATGCTTTCTTACGCATACAACGAGAATCTTGTTGAAGCCGACGAATTCAAAATGCCGCGACACAGTACCGAAACTGTCCAGAAAATATTGCACGTAAAAAGGAAATACCTCAAAGCAATTCCTGCTTCACTACGTTTTGTTTTATTCGAGTCCGTTTAAGTTGCATTAAGTAACAATTCGTTACGTGCGTAAAGATCAAACTTAACATTTTTGTATATATATATATATATATATATATATAAATGAATGTATTATTACCTCACTGCATTGGCTATTTAGTCAGTCTAGTGCAATTGCTAATATGTGGGGAAGGGGGAGAGAGGAGGGGACAAAGAGGAGGGCTCATTAACGAGCATCACACAGTACTGATTATACGAACAAACATTGGTACAAAACCCGTCTAAATCGAAGCCGGCATTACGTTCAGTTTAAACTCACCCAGAGCTGAGTCCGTAGCGCAGCTTTATTCGTTCCGTCCAGAATAAAGAAAGAGGGAAATAGAGAGAAAGAGTCAAAGAATGTGACTGGTTTGATAAAAGTAACGGAGTTGAGAGAGGAGGGGGGAAAATAAGTGTGGAAGCAACTTAAGGCCATTTTCTTTCTAGATTTGGGACTTTTAAGTTGCGGCCATGTCGCTAATAGATCATGAAAATGGTCGTCAGACACTGCCTGACGTGCGTTTCCTCCTCCTTTGACGGTCCTGTTGCTTTGGTCACACAAGAAGCGTCTGTTGACGCGTTTGAAGCCTATAGATGCACGAAGCTTCAAACCATAGCCTCCTCTATACTCACAAAGCCTGGCAGTTCGACGACGGAGCCATAGAGTACCCTGTCGCAGATTTGGAGCGCGAGTATCTGGTAGCACAGAGCGTCAAAGAGCCATTTTTCGGGGAACCTAGGGAAACCTGGACGTCAGCGCACAGCTTTTGCAGCGGCGAGGACCGAAAACACACTTGTTCGCTCGGGAGAAGTGTGTTTCGGCGTCACGCCGCTGCGGGGCGCCAGCCACGTGGCTCTCCTCTTGTCCGTTCTCTGCCGCTCCACCTTTTTCATTTTGGCGGCCGCTTCTCGCGGCAATCTGCCAGGATTTGTCAGTATATAGGAGGCCATGTTTACACATACTTGAGGCGCGTGTCAGGTGAGAATGTTTTCATCGTGTCTGTGACTAACACCGCGTCTTTTGTACAATGTATGTGCAGTGTGATCGGGACTGTAAATGTCTATCTGCATTTTATTCGAACAAGATGGCGGGACTACGTGGGTTTTCCGGTTGTGCGGTGCGTGTTCTCGTCCTTCGTAGCGCATTCGAAAGAAGGGAGGGGAAAAGGGCGGATGGCGGATCGAGCTCCGAGCCGAGATTGCGTCCGCCTCCAAAGTCGGAATGATTAGTCCGGGTCCCCAAGTGAGGGAGAGCCCGTTCGCTGAGCCGACGCGGGGACACAGCCTTAACGACTTCCGGAGAGGCGCGTACTTGTTTACGATTTTGCGTCTGTCTCTCGCCCTCCTTCTCGCTTCCATTCTCGGTCCTCCTTTCCGCTGTCACGTCGCCCTTTGGCACGCTGGAAAAGGGAAAAACCGGCGACGCTTTGACTGCGCCTTGTCACGCAGGATTCTTTTTTTTTTTTTTTTTTTTCTTACGCACGCATATATTGCGGGTAAACGCTTCTTCGTTCCTTCGGAGTCGCTCAATACCGGGCCTCTATGCCGGCTGTTTCGGCGAAGACTTTCGAAAATCACCTAGAATAGGGTGTTGAGAAAGACAGAAGCTCTTGGTAACAAACTGCCAGTCACGGCGGTTCTCCGCGATTGCAGAAATCATACTTATTAGCTAAAACATTAAGTACATTTTTTTAAGTAATGAATATAAACATACGGTTCTATTATAAACTTTGTGACCGTTATCGAAATCCACTGAATTATCTAATTTCCGAAAGATCTGAGGAAGGTGCAGCATTTTACGGCGTCAAAAAAAAAAAAAAAAAAAAATTAACACTTACGCAATCCGTAAGGTGAAACACAGCGACAGCTGAGGTGGGACGCCATACCCGCTGAGGCGTCATTTCGGACCAGATGGACTGAATGGACGGGGAAAGTGCGAGCGCACACCATAGAATCCGCGTAGGCGTTTCGTATTAAACCGAGTAAAACAGTGAACGCAAATGCCATAGAGTTTTGAAATCAATGAGGGTGTATTAAGTAGAGAGCATTTCAGCTTTCTGCATACGAGGGTAATGTGTTTTCGAACGTCACTTCGGTACAAATAGTCGCACGTGCAAAACGAAAAGCGCCGAATAAACAGGGACAGGGACGTAGACAAGACAACGTTCTATCTCAAGTGAAGGTTTATGGAAACAAACGCTCACTATTAATACCGTATTTCTGGCTATTCGTTTAGAAAATAAAGCTCTGTCTCTATCTGGTGCATTGTCGAGGGGCACTAACGCACTTACTTTCAACTCGCTTTACAATGCAGAATGCATCGTAAACTTCTAAGGCAGATTTATCCGCGTATCTCCGGAGAATTGTTTCTGCTAATTCTGGGTCACGTGGGCGTCTATCCCAGGGCACTGCCAGATTGCCTGGTGGTGAATGTTTGAGTGATCTTGCTTGCTTGTTTTTTTGTTATCAGCAGCCCGTGGACTGTTTTGCCCAAGTGCCAAAAATGGCCCACGTCGATATGGAGCGCGGTCGACGGCGCAAAACCGCGAAGTGTCTTTTAACAACTATCCCTGTAAAAAAGAAAAAAAGCTTAATTTGGACGCGTTTTTAGGTTTCGAATTTCTATCAGAGCATATTTTTTCGCCAGCGGTCTTTCCGCCACGTGGTCTAGGCGCTAAGCTACTGCCTTTCCTCTCTCCTAGGACGTAAGAAAGTATGTCGCACCTGCGTTGCGCGCTCCGGCTACCGGGCGGTAGGGGCCGCTAGCGAAAGATGCGCTCCGATAGGGAAACGAAGCCTAGAACCGCGTCCAAACTGAGCGTTTTTTTTTTTTTTTTTTAATCATTCACCACGCTGTAAAAGGTTATACATGCCTTACATTTTTCTAAAATGGGTTGATTTAGTGGGTTTTCGATGATGCTCAGCAGGCTAGTAATTATAATTGTGTGCCTTTCTCAACTAGTTAAAAAGACTATTAGGAAATTTTAGATATTTAAATAGTTAATTAGCATTTTTTTTGCAATCCTCGTCGCTCGCATGCCCTATCTGTGATTAGTTCAGATGATGATAATTTACGCCCTGAAAAACATAAAAAAAGTAATGTTGCGTTCTTTTGTCTTGCTTTATTGATATTATGAGGTCGTGGCGTTGGCTGCGCCGTTCGTTGAAGGTCAGTTGAAGCGAACTATAGTACTACCTAATGTCCCGCGATACGTTGCGTTGTTTCTTTTGTGCCAGTGACAACCATGACGAATCACATTTCGCAGCAGAACAATACCGTCTTGGCATTCACTCTGCCGCCTCTACGCCGCCATTTTCTTCCCAAAAGCTGCACAGTCTCTGTAGTTGCTGCCGTGAAGAATGTCGCTAGATAAGCGCATTAAGCATGAAGCGTGTCTTCTATCCGGACGATGTAGAAAGAACAAGACGACACTGCCATCTTCTTTTGCGTGTCAGTACCATCCATCGCCACCTTTGTGCACACTTGGGATCGTAATGAAATCGCCACTCCACTGCGCCACTCGCACTATGGAATGTTCCGTTGGAAACCGTCAGTGCTTGTTGTATGCCAGAGCCACCTATCGCTACTTCGATGCGCGCTTAGGTGTTGATAGATTCCCGCAACGTGCCGCAACTTACATCCTGAACGTTTAATGTTGAAAGCTTATGTTCAGAACAGTGGGTTCGAGTTATATTCGTCACTACCTGAGGATTGCGCGATCTTTAGCCACCGAAATTTCTAACCTACTGATGATGCCACGTAGATTCTTGTTTGCGCATAGTTGTGTGCTTTTTCGAGACATATTTTAGATTTATTAGTCCTATTGCGTCAAACTTGCTACGTATTTCGCGAGTTTTCTTCAAAGAAATGACTAATTTGACGGTACCGCCGCTTAAAATCCTGTTACCGTAACTATGCAGTTTTTTTTTTTTTTTACAAATTTGTTTTAATTTGTTTTGGAAGTTATGTAGCGTCGGGTTTGATTAATTATTTAGTTATGCGTTGATCAACTAGTCAGTACAGGAGAGAATTTATAAAAAAAAACGCAGTTCACAGTATGCTTTACTGAAGGGGTTGGAAGCGAGTGTCCTGCGCTCGAGAATCGCTTCGCTAAATGATACCGCCCTTCTGCATTGACTCTTTAAAGTTGTAAAAATATAATGAAAGTTATTAAAATATATACAATTTGCACTTTTCTTCTGTGGCTTAACAATGAAAGTAAGTGAAGACGGAAACTGGAGTAATGATTCTCACGTGAGTTTGACGAAAACGTAAGAAGAGAATCGGATGAATGGATTCTTTCAACAAACTTTGCGTATTCTTTTACGTGTTAGTTGAAGTGATCCCGACTAATTGGATTCGATCCATCGCTGAGTCGTATTCGCTGGATGCACTTGTCGACTCTCACTCGCAGTTGCTGACCGAATGAAGTTTGTGTGGTCTGCTTTAGTAAAACAATTCAGAGCACTTACGTCACGACACTAATAGAACATCTTTCTGCTTTTGTTTCTAGCTCGTCTGGCGCTCGTTGTGTGATTTTTAATTTTTTATTGCCCATTTTTTTACGTCAGTTACTCGATTTGACTTAGGGGATCTCTCTCCTCGACTTCTTCCAGCGAACGAAAGATAGAGAAGCCTTATCATTAAAAGCTCTGCGAATGTTCTTAAAACTGCTAAGATAAAAAAAGAAAGACTCCTTGGAAAAAAGTGAAAGCGGCAAGTAAATTTGAACAAATAAAAAGCTACTGGAGTAGCGAGAAATATAAAGGGTCAGGGCCTTTTGCCTTTTTTTTTTTTCTTAATATTTGTGTCCATTTTCGTTTTTCATAATTATTTCAACCACATGTCCTGTTAGTTTGTTATTTTACTTTTTATGTCCTGTTTGCACAAACGTGAAACATCAACAGCTACACCCAGAAAAAGTCGCCTAGCGAAGTAGCCAATAAGAGGCGCGGTCATTGATTCCTGATCACGATCGTGATCAGGAATCAATGATCGCGGCAGGGATGCTCCGTACACCACCTATTGAAACCAGACATGTGCGCTACTCGTATACGGGTAATTAAATTACTCGTAATTGATTAGTTTTTGGAGTCATTTGTAAATCATTCGATTACATTTATTAGGTAGAAATCACAACAGTAATTTGGTTACTTTTGAAAGTGCTACAATTACTTATGACCGTTACTACTTTTTCCCCCTCCGCGTTTCTAATATCCTTTTTTCGTACGAGTTTACTACAAAGAAATCTTCAAACTACCGTATTTACTCGAGCAATAGCCGCACTATTTGTGAACAAAGCCCTTCCGTCTACTTTCCCACAGAACACATATACAGTAATCACTGCGTTGCCCATAAATAACATAGCGAATAACCAGATGGAGAACACTAGTCTCCATACAAATGCAATCTTCAGAGAATCTTTGCACGAAAACGTTATGTCTGTCCGGTAAACAGCTGGAATCATGCTGTCGATCGCGGTGATTGGCAATCTTCGTGCTCTTCGGAAAAATGAACCCTCACGTTTTCTTTGTAAACAGTGCGGCTGTTACTCGAGTAAATACGGTAAGTCTCTCCGACAGGAGGACGCATGGTTTACCGAAATCGATGTGTTAAGAAGGTAAACAGGTCATTATACGGGGATTCAAATCAAATAATGGACAGCACGAAATAACCCTTTTCAAACCGGCAGAAAACTCTTTCGTTTTGAAAATCTGTACTTAATCCGAGAAAGTACAGGTTACTTTCCTTTTTCAACTAACGGCCAATTACTTTGCTTGTTAAGTAATCAAGAAATCTAATTGAATACCTTTTTTATTTTAAGGAGGCGTAATTGTAATTGTTATCGATTAACATTTTCGACGAACGCGAGCACGAGACTGATTTAAACTAAAGTCCCTAGGTAAGAACTTCCTACAAGCAGAGAGATTCTATGAAGCACCGAATGCGTGACGGTGCAGATCTTAGGAAGTTAATGGCAGGGCACAGGAGAAGACTGAACTGAATGCCGCCATTTTGTCCCAGCGGAATGTGCTTTGTCATTTGTATTGGTAGTCGCTACTTGTCAAAAAATTATCGAAGGACTTTAATTTGACCACCTTCGTTTATTTATCCTTTTTTTTATCATTTCTTGGCTTCTGACTGTAAAACCGCAGCTTAACGACATAGACGCTGAGTGTTGGTTTCCGCAAGAAACGTTTTAATCTAGAGCTACGGTCAGCGTCAAATTGAGATCGGCAAAGCGTCTTTTTTTTTTTTTTTTTGTGCGCAGTTTCCAGCACGCACTTGTTGCCTCTACTGTGCTTTGGCTGCGAGGGCACGCTCAAGGCTTACGAAGCGCCGAGGCGTCATCAAAGGCACGAAGCTTATACTAGAGGCGGGAAAACTCGAGAGCCTGGTCCTCACTTCCACGTTCTAGCCTTGTCAGTGACTATGGTCAGCGAGCTGTCAATTCGGTACCAAAAAGCTAAGAAACGTTTGAACGTCTATGTTGGCAGCTTTGTCCGAATGCAGCACTTGATATCTACCTGGCAGCGAAACGGGGCACGATTCAAATGGGTTTTGAAGGATAGAAAGGTGTAATAGCATTCTGGTAGTGACATAAATATTTATTCAATAATTAGGGCGCGGTCTGTTAGAGTATTCCTTTGACCGCATGGCGTTTCCACGTTTGGGAGTAGTGGCTTTATTTAAAATTCCAAAAGGCGTGTGATGAAACACAAATGTTACGTTACTCTAAAGAAATATATTATTTTTTTAATTAAAAAACATGTTAATCTTTGTTTACATAAATGTCGGAACAAGTGGTACACCGTGAAAATTGTTTAACGTCCACAAAGGCATTTCCTTAACGCGGAATGAGTTTGAGGACTGTGTTCTAGGTAAAAAATGCAACCTAATGCAAAAAAAAAAAAAACATTGCATACGTTTGCCAAGTTTAGCGGATTATGTCCCGCTCAATTGGCCTTCACAGAAGTGCGTTAAGGGAACACTAAATTTTTACGGGCGAGGTATTGCCCGCCAGATTTAGTAGACGATGCTCCCATAATATCGTCAGCATGACGTGGTTGTGCGACACCAATCTGTTGACCAGGTCACAGTGTGACGTTGTAGTGTTAGTTATGTAACGTCACGAGACACCGTGACGTGGCTTCACCGCGCCACCTTCGTACGCGCCCGACTTACAACAATTTGAGAAAAAGCTCGTAGATAAACACCCAGCGCAGCTTAAGGCATGCTGTACATTCTATCATTCGACTTAAGCCGTAGCACCAAGATACACTTAATTAGTGGAAACATAAACAGAAAGCTGTCACTAGAAACTTGATGTACATCGTGGGAAGGAGCTATTTTCTTTTTCTCTTTTTTTATGTGGACGAGCATCGTGGATATGTTTATTCGAGTATTTTGTGACTTGCACCAACTGAAAACTTATCGAGGCTTTCTGGCCGCATAATGAGACGGCTCTGTTGGCTTAATTCCAATCCTCGCTCCAATCCGGCTTTACCGTGGGCTCCTGTAATTGGGCGCCGTCGTCTTTAGAGTCAGCTGCGTAATAATCCACGGCCATAAATTTTCATCATGTGCTCTCAGTCTTTCTTGTTTCTTTTTTTTCCTTTTTTCTTCAAGCCGTTATTCAGATATTGACAGGCTGTCCTAACTTTCAGCCAGTATTTTTTTTGTTTTGTTCTGCGAGTCGCGCGTCAATTAGGTTAATTACAACGTCGGCACGAAGCGTTGACACTCGCTAATTGAGGACGTGAGGTGTTTTGGTCGTATCTTTCGATGTGTTAGCTTTGGTATATTATTGTTCCATGCTTCGTTATACCGCTGTCCTTGACGTTGTGCCTACATGTTTTTTATGTATGCATTGTTTAGTCCTACTTAGACTTAAATGAGTTGCGCAGTATTAGAAGGAAAAAAAACGCATCATGGACTTTATTTAATTTTTTTTTTTGAACGACGAGGTTATGTACAGTCTTGGACAATGTTAGCTGGAACGACCGAGATATAGTGTTGCCGACGACAGGGCGTTACCGCGGCGACTCAGCATATTTTTCTATTTATTTAATTATTAATTTATCTACTCATACAAACTGCTGGTCCCTGGGCCGTGGTAGGGAGGAACAACATTTAACACAACCATACAGTTCATACCTCCAATAAAAACTTTCAACGATACCGTATTTACAAAATTGGACACAAGACACGCCCAAAGCCCAAAAGAAAAGGAAGAAAAGAGGAGGGGAGGGGGGACAAAATGAACGTAAAGAAAAAATTGATAATCAGTTTAACAATAACAATATATCGACCGCAATAATAAAC
The DNA here is from genome assembly GCF_016920785.2 of Ixodes scapularis. Lineage (NCBI taxonomy): Eukaryota > Metazoa > Arthropoda > Arachnida > Ixodida > Ixodidae > Ixodes > Ixodes scapularis. The sequence goes on along the minus strand of NW_024609883.1, from coordinate 32,764,759 downwards.
AATCATCGAAGGCACATGCCGTGTACATTCAATCAGATATCAAAGAGGACAATACATAAAGACAAAAACTACAATACAACATTCAAAGTATCACGTCATATATACACATTGAACTTTGAAGAAAGGGAAGCGAGAAAAAATAACACCGGGGTTATATGCTTACGTTCTAAACACAGTAAATAAGTCTAACAGCTTCCTCAAACATATTAAAAAAATCGTTGTAATTCACAATATGCTCGAGAAGATTATTTCAATCGTTAATCGTCTTTCAAGAAACAAAAAAAAAAAACTTGAAACCATTGATTTTGCTCATATACAACTGCAATGCTTTAGAATGATTTAGTCTTGCTGATCTTTTCGTAATGTTCCTAAGATAAATGTTGCGGTTAATCTTTACTTGGCCATGATTAACTGGCCTTTACAAGGCCGCTAAGGGTTCAAGTCCCTTGGCCTTTACAAGGCCGCTAAGGGTTCAAGTCCACAAACATTAAACATTTCTGTCACAAAGGACGTTGATCTGTGAATTGAAATTATAAAACGTGCGGCCTTCTTCTTTTTCCCTTGAGCCTGTTTATGCCGGCCTTGGTTGCGAGATCCCAAACGACCGAAGCGTATTCTAGGGTAGATCATGCTAGAGTTTTATGTGATGTAAGTCTTATTTCCTCATTGCTATTTTGTAAGTTTATGACTAAGCATGCATAATTTCCTATACGCAGCGGCGCAGGTGTTTACAATATGTGGCCGCCATTTTAAGTCTTGATCTATTGTTATCCCTAGGTAGTTGAAAGTGTCTGTTTTTGTCAGTTCTCCATTCTCAATGTGATACTGAAACAGAGATACATTCTTCTCATTAGTGACGTGGGTATATGGCAGGGGTGGCTAAGCTGCGGCTTCCGAGCCGCATGCGGCTCTTCGCGTGTCAAAGTGAGGCTCGCAGCTCCCTCCGCTAACCCCCCCCCCCCCCCCATCCCACTTCCTCGCCTCCCTCCTTGTCGCAGCAGCACTTCCCCAAGGAGAGAAATGGAACGCGTTTTTAATGGAAAGAGAGGTTACGGTTTGGTAGTCTACTGTTACCTTGCCTACAATAGGACTGTTTTTGACTCGCATCGATCGAAAGTAGTGCGAGTTTCGTTTATTGCTCTGAGCAAAAGTTTGCCCCCCCCCCCCCCCATCCCACTTCCTCGCCTCCCTCCTTGTCGCAGCAGCACTTCCCCAAGGAGAGAAATGGAACGCGTTTTTAATGGAAAGACAGGTTACGGTTTGGTAGTCTACTGTTACCTTGCCTACAATAGGACTGTTTTTGACTCGCATCGATCGAAAGTAGTGCGAGTTTCGTTTATTGCTCTGAGCAAAAGTTTGCCCCCCCCCCCCCCCCCCTCTCCCCGCGGCTCTTGAAACTTTCGCAGTTTTGTTTGCTGCTCTTAGGCTAGGTCAGCCTGGCCACCCCTGGTATATGATGAATTTTTAAAGTTAATTTTCATTTGCCATTGGAAGCACCGTTGTTTAATATAGTTCAAACTCTCATTCAATGCTGCCTCGTCTTCGGATGTCTTGATTGCTAAATAAACTAAACAGTCATCTGCAAACAACTTGATTTGTACTGGTGGTTTAATTACCATTGAGATATCATTCCCTACCTAAAAGAACAGTTTAAGGTGGATTGTCTGCAAACTGGATTTCAGGTTTCCACTTGAAAATCCAGTTAAATTTTTCTGTTCCATAATCCACCTTAAACTGTTTTTTTTCGGTAGGGTTAATATACAAAAGAAACAACAATGGTCTCAATACTGATTTTTGCGGTACCCCTGAAGTTACCGATAATGAGACTGAAAGGGCTTCTCAAACTTTAACCGTTTGCGATCTATTTCTTGAATAAGCCTCAATCCAACTAGTGATATTTTCGTTAAGTGCAAACATCTTAAGTTTTGTTGCTAACTTTTTTTATTCGGAACGCGATTAAATGATTTTGAAAAACATCTATGCTTACGACATCAATTTGTTTCTTCGAATTCATGGCAGAGGAAAGATTGTGAAAAGTTTCTACAAGTTGGTTCTTCGTTGACAATCCTGTCCCACGTCGTTTTGAATAAAGCAAAGCTTTGCTGTCCAGGAATTTCATTATATCTTTTGCAACTATATGCTTTGTCACTTTGCAGCAGGTGCTAGTTAGAGACACTGGACGCTAATTATTTATTCGTAGACGGTTGCCACTTTTAAATATTGGTACCACTCTAGCCCTTAACCAATCAGAAGGAAGACAAATTGTTTCTAGAGGTTTATTGTAGATTGTTTCAGGGTAGAATGACAACCATTCAGCGTATGCTTTGAGAAATTCATCGGGGATGTTATCTTGTCACTGAGCCTTTTTCGGATAAAGATTCAACAATCTATCAAAAATTCCATCCTGCGTTATTATCAGCTCAGTCATCTGAGGTGGCATCGCGCTGGTAAAATTGGGATCTTGCTTTGTTCACCTTCCTTCGTAAAAACCGAAGTTTTTCATATCTTGACATTCCGTGACTACCGCATCATTTACCATTATCTTTTTCATTTGCTTCCTTTTTATGGCTTGCGTACCACCAGAATTTCCCTGGTGAACACCTCAGAAAGGCGTGTAGAGTGACCCCAAAGAACCTTAATTTCTTTCGCGTCTTTCAGTAATCGTTTTATTGTCTTGGTAATCTCTTAGATGACCTCGCGCTTTTCATTTTTGCTTTCCGTATTCACTTTATCTTACGCTTGTTGTGAATTATTTGACAAGTAATCCATGAATTACGCTGTGCTATTTGCCTGACAGGTGTAGGAACATAAGTTTAAATACAGTACGAAACCAAAGTCTTCAAGCAAAGCAGCATGTCGTCCACCCAATGGGTATAAGAAAGATTCCTAAAATCATACCTTGCCATCTCCAGGTGGTCAACAATAGCAACCTCATTTGCCATCTGAAATTTTTTTATTAAAGTTTTTTTTGTAGCACATTGTTCTTTCCTGCGATTTGACATATAACTACGTGAAACCGTTTGAAGATCTCATATGCCTTCATTTACAGACGTGTAATAATCGTTTATATTATCTGACAAAAATACCAAATTTAATAAGGTTTGCAATGTTGAGTAATTCTTGTGTAGTACTGATCTACTTCTTTGAGACAATAATTAAACGCCATATCAAGCAATTTTTCGCAGCTTGTAACTTTCAAAGGCACAACCGAGAGCTGCTACCAATCAATACCGGGAAGGTTAAAATCCCCTGCTATGATTATACTTTGTTTCACCTCAGGTCCGGGCGTGGCCGACGTTACGAGCCGAAGGGCCAATATAACGGTGAGAAAGGAACACCGTCATGGCGTGCTCTCCGCAGTTGATAGGACTAGCGATGTTCGCCATCTTTCTGTGCATGTTCCACCGCCCGCTCGTCCTATCAAGAGGGAAAACCGCCATAACGTTGTGCTTTTTGCGCTGTTTGATTGGACCTTCAGCTCATAACAACGGCCACGCTCGGACCTAAGCTGAAACCAAGTATAGTCGAGTACTGCAGTTTACATGTTCCCTTAACAAAATATCAAGATCCTCCGAAAACTCGGTCGGAGCGTTCGGAACTCTATAGGCAGCCACAAGCCCAAAATATATATTACAAAAAGAAAGTTTACAGAATAATTTCTCTTTCAACTCATAGTTTAACACCAAACAAGAAATATTACCTTTCACGATAATAGCAACGCCCCCTCCATGATATCCCTTATTGTTTCTAAATATTTTGTTGTTCGGTGGAAGAATAAGATCACCTGTCACCTTAGATGAGAACCAGGTTTCAGTTACGATAAGAATATGCGGGTTGTGTACCATTATCATCTGCTCCAAATATTACACTCTGTTGACTATGGTTCTAACATTAAAAGGGATAACCCGTAACTCGGACGGCTCTGCAGCTGATTATAAAAGTTTTTGCCGGCCTTCTCTCATTTTATCAGTCACTGGGCACCTCGCTTTGCTTTCGACGTCCCAGTAAAATACTGTGTCGTTGCTTCTTAGCTTGTCTTGGGCAATAAACCCGTTATCTACATTTTTTCATATTTGTTTGTGCGGTTTCCCAGAGTTCTTTTCTTACATTTAACTTGTTTTTGTTGTTGTTGTTTTTTTGTTTTTTTTTTTGCATAGTCCCAACTTAAGCTCAGCTTACTTCCCTTCAGCTTTTTGCTGTTCTTCAGGGCCCCTTGTTTCTCATTGTAATCCATAAATTTCATAATTACTCGTCTACATGTGCCCTGTTTTTTTCTGACCAATCCTGTGGATTCGTTCAATTTTCGTAGCTGTATCCTGCCAACTTGCTAGAAAATATTTCCTTCAGATGAGTTTCTTTCAGTCTTGAAGTGGATTCACCGTCACCCTCCCGCAGTCCGAATATTAATAAGTCCTTTGGTCTACTGTAGTTTGCAAGTTCAAGAAGTCTTCTCTTCTGCTGCTCTACCGTTTAGTTTGAGTGCCCTCACAGCGTGTTTCACTGATTTTACGCTTGCTTTGATTTCCTGAATATCTAGAAATGCTTTTTTCTAATTTATCCATTTTCATGTTCACGTCCTGCATGTTACTTTCTAAACGTCTATGGTTCTCCTTGATATATTTGAGATCTCAACCAAACTCTTCTTGCCCGTCAAGTACTTTTTGCAACAACTCTTCGATAGTCGGTCCCGGATTTGTCTCCACGTCTCCCGCAAGTAGCAGTTTTAAAGCAAGCCAACACTTGATCAGCATAGAAATGCGCGTTCTTGAATGTAGAATGGAACGATTTATCTTCATTGTCGCCACTAAGCTGTAGTGAAAACCATGGCAGTTTGGTCATCTTGCCGGCGCGATCGCCACCGTGCCTTCTGAACAGTTCAAGTCGTCGGTAGGCTTTATAGCCCATGGCATTGACGTTATCGTCCCCGCTGCTGTCCGTAGTTGCTGGTCATGCTGACTAAATCCCTCCAGTCACGCTGATACAGCTGCCCGACCTCCGTTTTGTCATGTTTGCTTGCGATGGCTGGGGACGACAGGCTGACGAGAAAAACCTGCGGTGAAAACCATGGTAGTTTGAGCTTCTTGCCGGCGCGCTCGCCACCGTACTCTCTACTTCGTGCTCCGGGATGCACTGCAATGCACCTCGTCTCGCTGCTCTTTGGTGCTGCTCAGTCGGGCTTGGGACGCAAAGGAAAACTTGAGAGGGGGGGGGGGGGGGGGGGGGGGCTACGTGTTGAACCAACGGGGAGCATCCGGCAACCCCCGGCGAAGAGCTAAAGCGCGAAACACGTGTGAGAATAAATCACGTCGCGTCGCGTTGTCGAGCGTCGTAACCATAGCAACCGCCGTTGACTCTATGACGTGGCTGAATGCCGGGCCGCCACTGTCAGCGGCGGTTGCTGTGGTTACGTCGCTCGACGGCGCAATGCGATGCGGTCTTTGCTCACATGACTTTCACGCTTTAGACGCGAGAACGAAATCTCGGCTACCCAACGCCTTTTCCGCATTTCAGCGGCATCCTTTTCGCTCCCTTCTCCGTCCCAGAGAAGGGAGCGAAAGAGTAGCCTAACCAAAATGAGGTATAAGGATGCACGAGCAGCTGTCGGAACTTGAGGAGTAAGGGATGCCCAGAGCTGAACGAACAAAAACGAACAAGGATAGGAAAATGATGAACGTGAAAGATGTGTAAAAAATAGTTCTAAGAAAGTATGAAAATTAGAAAAGGAAAGTAGTAAAATTGAAGGGCGAAAGTAGAAGAGGAGAAAGTAAACGAAATTATATTTAAGAGAAAAAGAGAGAGAGAGAGAGAGAAAGAGAGAGGCACGGAGAAAGATAAAGGGAAAAAGGACTCGAGATAAATGATATGCAGACAAAAAGACGACGAGAGCAAAACGGGACGATGCAGCAGCCAAATGGCCTTCCCGTGTCAGGCAGCGGGAGCTCGTCTGGCCCGAGTCGCGCATAAGTGACCCGCGTTTCCCAACCAAATGTCGGGCCAAGCATGCGTGGAAAAGAATGGCCGCCGCTCACCAGACGAGCTGTTTATGCGCGCCCGCGTTTACCCCGCCCGAGAAGCGGGGGCCCCCTTTCTACCCAACTACCGTATCTCGGACATGAAGTTACGTTGATTATGTGCATGGACACCCAAGATTTCTTTACATCCTTCGTAGCTTTCTGACTTTATGTCTGCGCGGTCGTCTGTACGTGGTAAAAGTGCAGACTTGTGCTAGCTTTTTATGCATACTTTGAGCGAGCATATTTACCTAAACCCGCCTGCGTGCGCGTTCCTTGCATTTATGTCACATCAGCAGCCGTTGTCGTGGTTGGTTGGTTGGACAAACTTTATTTAGCCGTGTGATACAGCTTATTAAAATAGCTAATGTACGTTTTACTGACTGCAAAAAACATAATCGTTTTTTTTTGGCCCTACTGCAAAAACTTGGTGTTTTCTTTGTGTGGTTTTTGATACGTACTTTAGCTATTCAATAAGTTACATGGCACCGTTATCAAGCAGATCGTAAAATTCGGGGCCCTCTGTTCGACTATAGGGCTCAGTACGTCGAAGTGAAGTTTTGGGGTGTATTGTTTGGGACAAAGGGTGTAACGATACACCCTTTTACACCCTTTTTTTTTTAGAGTGCATTGGTATTTCTAGGTAAGAACAAGTAGGACGGATCACCAGTATGGCGTGATGACGTCAGCGCCAAACCAGGTGTTGCTGTTGTAGTCAATAAGAGCTTAACAAACGCGAGGCCTCTTATGTTCACGTTTGTTGCTCCGTCATTCGATCTTCGGGGTTTTCATCGGCAAACGCAGCTATCTCATTGGCTGTTGAGCGGTAGCGAGGTGCTCGGGACTATGATACGGGTAACTTTAATGTGCGTAATCATGGTATGGTACGCAGGGGTGGTCCAGTTGCGCCATTTGCGCCATCTTGATAAATTCCCGCTTGCTTGCTCCTTGCGGCGCCCAGAGGGAATAACTGCGCCAAATATGGTATGGAGTGCATAACTCATAGTCTGTCGTAACATAAACTGTGCAGTGGTAGGTCCGTCTCTATTATAGTATGGTATGGTATGCCTAACTATAGTGTCTCAACTATTGTATGGTATGCATACCTATGATATGGTATGTGTAAGTATACTTTGGTGTGCGTAACAATAGTACGGTATGCGTAACTATAGTCTGTCATAACATAAGTGTACATGGTGTGGTATGCGTAACTATGGTATTATTTTATTTCACAATACTGCCAGGCCTCGTACGGGCCGAGGCAGGAGTGGACGATACAGAGGGAAAATTTCACTCCCTACACGTAGCACTTAACGATTTCGCATCTCCTATAGGAGTTTCCAAAAAAACGCGACAAAGCTCACACCACAACAACGACAACGAACGTTTTACTTATCAAACAATACACTTTAAGCACTTTCAAATTCCGAGACTGTCTCAAGAGCAACAACATCCCCGGGAAGCTTATTTCATAGATCAACACCCTGTACGAAAAAAAATGATTGTTTAAATTTGTTTATGCGGGCATGAAGTGGAGTAACCACTTTTGGGCGATGCGAGCGGTCTGAACAATGGCTTTTTTTTATTCCTTTTTTTTTTATTTAGAACTGTCGATTTTAAGGAGGTCATAATAAAGTTAAAGAAGTAATTTCAGCCGCTGGCAGAATATTCGGTTGCTTAATGGCTGCATCTCACCTTGTTTTTTCAGCCCCGTGACAGATGCCGCGGCTCTAAGATCAGAAACGATTGCACGCTCCGCAAGTGATTGTACCTTTCCAAGTTTATCTGGGAGAGAGAACTGACTGCCATGGGTCCCAGACTTCGGACGCATACTCTAGTGTTGGTCTTACAAGTTCTTTGTAAGCCAAAATTTTAACCGAAGGAGGTGATTTATGCGGTTCTTTACATAAACGCCATAGTTTTTAGTTGCCTTTTTTTTTATGCCGTCCACGCGTTCATTCCATCTCACATCGCTCGAGATAATATCGCCTAAATAATAACTGCCAACTTTAGTAAGCTTAAAAACGTCAAACTTTTAATCGAAACATAATACTTTTTTTTGGTTATAAAATGCATGTATTGTTTTTTTTGTTACGTTAATTTTTATGTTATTTTCATAACACCTTGATGAGATAAAAGATAAGGTATTGTTTAAATTCACCTGGCCATCTGCTGAAGGTATAGGGGCGTCAAGATACGACTGTCAGAAAATATCGTTATATTAACACACCCTTTAACGCTGATAAAAAAAACTGTTTACATATATTAAAAATATCAGAGGACCCAATACAGAGCCCTGCGGAACTCCGGAGTGCACTCTTAGCAATTCTGACGAACTGCCATTAACATCAACGAACTGCTGGCGATTTCTGAGATATGCGCTAGTCTATCTATGATCAATCAAGGTACACCGAAGTCAGTTAGTACATTAATTATTTACAGTAAAATACTTGGTCAAAAGCTTTTGACAGATCAATAAAAACGACATCCATTTGCTGACGCTCGTTCATTTAACCAGACATTTCATGATACCACTCAATTAATTGGGTTGTTGTGGACAACGCTCTAGGGAAACTGTGTTGATTGGGGCTTGGTGTATTGTTTTCCTCCATGAAGTTGACTAGCTGCTTATTTACAGTATGCTTTAATATTTTACAGCGATAAGTTGCAATTAAGTCACTGTCCCCGCATTTCTTTATGGGCACAACTCTTGCCACAAGCCACTCATCCAGCAAAAGGGTGTTTTTAACTGACCTAGAAAATATGCGCGTTAAATATTTCACAACCAATTCGGCATACCTTTTCAGAAAATCATTCGGTATAGTATCAGGTTCAAACGATTTTCAGACATTAACGGGCAGAAGTAATGATAGGGCACCTTGATATTTGCGTTTGCGACATCGTCACTGGGAATTCTGTTTAGGACAATTCTTTCAATAGTAAACGCTGGCTGAAAGCACCGGTTGAATTCCGATGCCATTTTTACCCTGTCACTCACAATGTTATCGTTGATACGTAGCCGTTTTATGATAGACTTTGACGGAGCCAGATAACGGCCAACTTTTCTGGAGAGGATGTGATGGATTTGGGCAATGACCTGAAATGTTTCTTTAGCTATTTTTATCATTTCCTTCAGTTTCCACCACCGTTCATGGATAGCAGGTGAGCGATGCTTACAAGGTTTCTTTAGTTTTCGTTTCGCCTGCAAAATGGTTCTTGCAAATCATGGATCTTTGCGCTTTATTGTTTTGGTTTTCTTAGGTATAAAGTTTAAGAGACATTGACAACATTTCATTTACATTAGGTAGTTCGTTAAACTTGTCAAGGTTCTCTTCCAGGTAGTCAATAACGGATTCGTCATTAGCTTCCTGGAAATCGTAATATTGCTTTACTTCAAGTTGCAAGTTTTTTTATTTTATTTTTATAGAAGAAGAGAGGGAGAAGGAGAAAAAGCATTACAGTTCTGCCCGACAGTACACCCTCTTCCCCCAACAGCAACAGAAAAGGTAGCTCTCAAAACAAAACAAAAAAAAATCATTAAGAATACATAATCTATTTTCTGACGAGACCAGTAGAAATAATATGCGTTTGTTGTAAACATCTTTTTTTTTTTTTAATATTCATTGAAGAAAAATAGTTCAACGATTTTTGGGAGCTGTTAGCTAATCATCTGATTTCTGTAGTTTTGTCCTCGAGCGGGGGACCGTCCAGGCGTCGGCATGAGGGGTGGCGTACGAGGTGTTTGTTAAGTGAAGAGAGGAAAAAGAAAAATAAACTATTTCCTCGGTGGTTTATCGCTGCTTTATATGCTAGGGCAACTTTATATTCAGGATAATGAGTGATTTGAGCAATCCCTAATTTATCGAATAGCGGTGAAGTGTAACTTTCATGTGTTTTATTGCACAGAATACTAATTTCCCTTTTTTAAGTACATGGCCGCCATGAATATTTGCATAAGTTGTATTTCCCCATACAAAAAAAAAAAACAGTGATGAAAACAAGAGTAGGATAGTGTGTTATAAAGAAGTCGTAGTACAGAGTAGGGTAATGTTTTTCTTTATACATTTAAATTATACCTGGTCCCTTAGTTAGCTTTTTAGCAATCATCTGAACGGTTTCATACCACAGCATGTATTTATTGAACATGACTCCAAAACTTCGACATTTTGCACAATTTTTAGACGACATGAGTCCAAGGAGACACCCTCGCTTCCGCTAAATTTTACTCCCTTTGGCCTGAAAACCACAGCTGTCGTTTTTTTATACCAAAGATTTCAGAATCGTTTACATGTAAAGTGTTTCAATAAATAATTTCCTGCCTTTATAAAGACCTGAATATTAAACCCTGCAAAAAATATAGTAGTATCATCTGCGTAAATTATCATGTTTGTTTCATTGTCAATGTTGGTTATGCCATTAATATACAAGTTAAATAGAAGAGGCCCTAAAGAACTACCTTGTGGAACGCCAGCATTTTGTTTTCTAGACTTAGACCGTGTCATTTTATTATTAAAATTGAAAGTCTAAGTGTATTCAACCGCGTCTCTGTAAAAAAGAAAGAATAAGTTTGCATTTTAAAAAAGAACCTGCTTATGGTCGGATTTTCTGTCATTGACAGATACTGTACATTCCTCGGAATATTTACTAACGAACGATAGATCAAGCAATACGCATTATGATTTATTAATTCGCGTGGATTTTTTCCCAGACTGACGAAGACACCGACTAAGTGCTATGTCAGTAAACACTTCCCACAGCTAAATTCCTTGACAGGGCAACACATCTTCCGACTAGCTTACGTTGGGTGCGTTGAAATCGCCTCTGATTATTATCTTCCTCCGTTTCTTGGTATGAACTAGCAAATACTCAAAGATATTCTCCAGGTCGTCCGGTAATAAAAAATTATGTTCTAAAAAGTTAATTTTACACCAAACACTTTCAGGGTTATTAACTGGATTCATGGAATGGAAGGCTAGGTTTTCCTTAATGACAATAGCGACTCCTTTTCTTCGGAGCTTCTAGCCTTTCTTATCATCATGTAGTTAAGGGGTATTAATTCTGTGTCTTGGATTTAATCATAAAACCATGTTTCCGTTATCGTTATAACGCGTGAGTCACAACAAACAATTACAGTCTCTAGATAGTCAATTACATTTAGGACACTTCTTGCACTAATACATACAACCCTCGACTTTTTTCGCTTCGCCGAAGGGCTGCGTCAAGCCACGGAACTCGTATGCTGCTGGTTCGGCCGTCCTAAACTTAGCTTGTCATTCTATTCATAATCCCAAATGTAGAGGTTCTGATTTATGCTTAGCTCATCGTAGGACAAAAAAAAAAAAAAATCTTTTCTCCCCTTTGCCAGTTCAAACGTGAGCTCTTCAAAAAAACGTTTTCTAATAGAGCGTACACGGGGGGAAAAGTCTTCCCCTGTTGAGATGCAGGTGTCTCTTAATTTCCTGCCGTTCTGAAGTGTCAGTTGTTTTTCTCGATAATCCATAAGCTTTAATATCACAGGACGCTGAGATTGGTGACTGGGCTTTCCTAGCGGACGAACGCGTTCCATGCTAGTTACGGTAAGTCCTAGCTTTTTCTAAAACACTTCATTTAACGCCATATCATTAAGCCTGGACTGATGTTCGTTAGGGTTTTTATCTAACCCATAGATGATTAGATTATTTCTACGTTCCCTGCCTTATACATCACCGATCTTATCTTCCAGAGTCTGGATGTAGCTTTGAAGTGTTCCAACCTTTGATTCTAACCGAGATTCACTTGAGATAACCTTGGTTGTCAAATTTTCCAATTCCTGTTCTGAACTATCCGTGCGTTCCAGCAGTGTTTCAACATTCGCGCTAATTTCGAGCGGTAGTTCATGGTTGCTTGGACCTGGACTCGTTTCGATGTCCCCACAAGAACATAATGCTAGTTCGAAATTAACTTCAGTACTGTTTTTTAACTAACCTGATAAAGAAGCACGACTGGCTTAACCATTTTTTTTTCGTGAACCGTGTGCCGAGCACACTGTCACAGTTCCTAGTCAGGTGGTCCTTTATGCGAACCGCAAGTTTGTTTGCTCTTTTACAGGGGTTGTGGTGTCGTCAGAACGCCGAACTCTAATTGGTTCTGGATGAAGTATAGGGGGCAGACCTCAAGGCAGCTTGCCTGGAGGTTTACCCATTATCCTTCAGTCAGAGCCAATCAAAGCTGGGCGTCTTTCTGACGTCACCGCAACTCTTGCGGAAGAAGCAGACGACTTGATCTCCGCATAGGCAGCGCTTGCAACGCTGCGGACGACGAACACTTGGGTGATGGTGACTGTTGTAAAGCCGGCACGTACCGCTGTCCCAAGTCCGTTATCGCATCGTATGTGCGGCTTGCGTCGATGATTCCACAGCGAGCCTCAGTGACGCGAAGATCCTCGGATGGGCCATGCTCCGCGCAGATTAGAAGCACGGTCAGTACCGAATGAAGAAGGACGTGTGGCTTAGCCATTCCTTCCATGAACCATGTGCTAAGCCAACTACCGTATGATATGCGTAGCTGCAGTATGGTATGCGTAACTATAGTCTCGTGTAACATACGGTGTGCAGTAGAAGGTCCGCCTCCAGCTCAAGCTTCCTACCTCCGGTAGCAGTTCGGCGTTTCCTGAGAGCGAGCAGCCGAAGCACAACAAAAGACAACCAGTGCATGCTGGAGTCGGAGCTTCGCCTTCAGATCTTATTTTGCAACGAACTAAAGGGCGCAAACTATATATTGACCTTGTCGTTATTCCCCGGCAAACAATTTGTTTCCAATTTGTGATTTTACATTGTTTTCCTTCAGTTCACTTTTTGGCGTCGTATTGTGCAAGTGATAGCCAAATCCTGCCTCGATTCGCATTTGTAGCCCGCCCTGAAAGCGCTGCGGAGCGTTGGGGTGGGTACGAGCGCGAGCATGAACGCACGGACATTGCGTAAATCGTTTGCTTGTCGCTGGGTTTTGCGAGTCCAAGAAAGTGTTCTACATTAAAATGAGAATAAATAAACGTCCTTTCATTCCGGTAGTCTGGTTCACACATTTTACGTCGGCTGAATTAACATCAGGTAAAATGACAGCAAGGATCGGGACACCGGGACAGCCGAGGCTCATGATCGCGTCCCGGAGTTACCTGTTGCATTGCTTGCCACGTTTTGTACGGCAAAAACATGTACCGGTGACTCGCTCGTTGCTCTCGTTTCGGTCGCTTTCGACGCAACTAGAATGCTTTCATCTTCACTTTGCCTGGGGTAATGACATATGGCCATTTTGTCTCGAACGCTTTTTCTTTTTTCTGGTGTTTGTGAAAGAGCGTGCACGCTCTTGGCTTTGACTGTGGAACGGCGGCATTTCGTTGTCGGCGATTTATTTGTATTTTGTCTGTGAGCGGGTGCTGTCGGCGTACGGTGCTACAAGGGTCGTCACCACTCTAAAGAGAAGGACACTGAGGCATCGTAGACGCAAGTAACGCAACCATCTGAACTTGCAGGCTTGAGATACATGCGCAGCGATACGCAAAGGCGCGCGCAGGAGCACATGCACGACCGTGCAGCATCCGACGGCACGTGAAAATAAATGCACTCGTCGTACCACTTTTAGTGCGTTAGCATTTGTGCCCTGGTACATACGCTGACCTTGGACGGTTTGAAGCGTTTGGAGCATTCAAAGTTTGCAACGTCGCCACGGGATGGCGCCACAGCCCTCCTGGCTGTGGAAACTGGCTAGGAAACACCTTTTGCAAGCGCCGACAGTTGGGGGCGGGGTGCATATCCCGAGAGGCTAGGCGATTGGACATGTATCAGCTAAGGCCGCACTGGATTGGCTGGTTATAGAGAGCGACGCCCCGAAGTAACACCTAGCTACGGAAGTTTGCCGACGACGTCCCTCTTCGCCGATTTCGGCGCCCGCAGTGGGGGACGGCGGCTGTATCACTGGGGCACGTGTTAACCCACCCCGGCCGCAGACCCTTCCGCAGACCACAGCATTTCGCGGCAATAGTCTGTGGATGACTCCTTACAAAATATTAACCCATTTTGGCCCACCCGTACACCCCGCTTCGCCGCGCCTCCGCCGACAGCCCAAGTACGCCCTAGCCCCGCTGTCCTTGGTTGCTAGGTCCTTGGTTGCTATAACCAGCCAATCCTGTGCGGCCGCCGTTGCTATGCGTCCTATCGCCTAGCCTCTCGAAATAAGCGGCCGGGGTGCGGGGGCGCGGCCTGTCACGCTGTTCTTGGCGCACAGTTGCCAAGTTACCGGGCCGTAAGCGCACGGTGTCGTCGCCCCTGTATTCACAACATGCATGCACTAACGAAATGGCTTTGTCGTTGTTCGCGCATCGCGTGCACGTCCTTCGTGCACACACTAAGTGACCGGATCTGCTTGCACCTGGGAGAAGCGGGGTCTCGAAAATGTTCACCCCACGGAAAAGTGGGTGCCGAGAGGCTGCATTCACCACGCTTTGTTATATAGAACCGCTGCGCTCGAGAATCAACGGGGCGGCTGCTGCGATTTTGGCCCATTTTTAATGGGTATGGCGGAACGGCTCGACTGGGTTGAGAGCGGCCCCATCTTTTGTGGTCGTCCTTGTACGCTGCCGCCGACGGGAAATTGGATGGCACCGTCTCCCCGAATAATTTCGCGACCGTAGAACAAAAGGAGCTCGGCTGCCGCACACGGAAAAGAACGTCGTGCTCTTTTAAACGCTCAAATCGAATGAACCACCGAGCTCCTGTTGGTATATTTTGCTTGCTTGCATCCTCTCTCTCTCTCTCTCTCGATATATATATATATATATCTATATGTATATATATATATATATATATCGGTAAGTGTGTGTGTGTGTGTGTTCGTTCCTTTTGTTTTATCTCGTCATAGTTGCTAGCTGTATTCCGGTTCCAGTGCGCTCGTGGAATACTTTTGACATCAAAAAGAGCGTCTCCCGCATAATGATGGCACGTGCTGGAAATAAAATCGGTGTGGTCTTTTTTTTTCTCTTGTCTTCTCTCCGCCCCCCCCCCCCCCCCTTTTTCTTCGTTTTGTTTTATTTCGGTCTTTATTTGGTGTGTTAACGTCTTTTCAATAGACCCATGCTCGGAATGGAACACCTGAGCGAATTCCCACCGCGAAGAGTTTTGGGGAGTGCAGGGACTGCGTATGTTTTGTTTTCTTCCTTTTTTCCCCACTTGTCTTCCCTCTTTTCCGTTTTCTTCCCTTGTACCAATCGTATATCTTACTCTTCGCCATGGCTACTTTTGCGTCTTAATTTGTCTTCTTTATCATTTCTGTCCCGTTCCTCAGCGAGACTGCCGCATACGTGCTTTAACTCTTAGGGGGGATCCTTCTTCCTTTATTTCTTTGTCATATCATTCCCTAAAGTATACGACAATCTTCCTACTCCTCTTTTGCGCAGAACGAGCGAGTGGAAACAGGGAAAGGGGACAATAAATGTTTCTTTTGCACATCTTTCTTCCTTTCCCGTCTACATTTTACTCTTTACTCTTCTCATTCCCCGTTCGTGATATTCTTGCTTTCCTGATTCCTTTTATTTTAGACATGTTCTGAAACTACGAATAAAAAAAAGGCGTCCCATTTTTTTTATTTTGTAGTTTTTTTTTTTTTTCTTTGTTCCTTTCTACGTTTCGCGTTCCTCCGTTAACATGCTCACTGTCACTACATTTTCTTCCTCGAAC
Organism: Ixodes scapularis; assembly: GCF_016920785.2. Classification (NCBI taxonomy): domain Eukaryota; kingdom Metazoa; phylum Arthropoda; class Arachnida; order Ixodida; family Ixodidae; genus Ixodes; species Ixodes scapularis. The sequence goes on along the minus strand of NW_024609883.1, from coordinate 32,749,041 downwards.
CGTAATCAGTTTACCTTTCTTAGCAGGGAAGTTTTCTATTTTAGCAGAAAAGCAAACTGGAGCCTGATGAGATAGGAACCCCTGCCTTTTTACCCTCTAACTGTCCTGCCTCGCTTCTCCATTTATAACGTTAAAACCTCGGATAATTTATGTTCCCTAAATGCAGTTCGCTATTCCTTTCCCCATATTTTTAGGCGAGAGTATCTCTGGAGGACAGTACTTACCGCACTCTTTTTCTTTTCTTCTTCTCAATTCCTTTAAAAAATATGTCCTTTTTTATCTTCATAGTATTCGTATTTTTTAGTTGGAAACGATTGAAGCCCTGAACTGCGTGTAAATCGCAACGCGCGAACTCTCGGGGAAGTTGCGTTCAAATGTCTGGTTCGCTTTGTCCATTTTAGGGAACGAGTGGAAAGAGGGAAAGCGGCGGGAAAAAAAGTAAGAAAGCATGAAAAGTACGAGAAAAAATATTGAAAGGGAACTCAGAGTAGGGGAGATTCGTAAAGACGAAAGTGCCATTCACTTCTGCTTCTTTCTTTATTCTTGAGTTCTGGAATTCGGTAGCCAAACGCATTCGATCGCATAGTCGGTTGCTAACACACGCTTGATTTGCGTAAGCGCTCAACGGTCGTTCTGGTCTGAGCTTCTCTTCGTGGCATTTTACTTGTCTGGTGATGTTTGCGGGGATTGCATTGGAAAGTTGTAAACCGTTTTTCTTATTCAAATCCTGGCTTCGAGCGATATGCCATCGTGTGTAGAAGGACTCCGAATTCTCAAGGACCTCAAGAAGGATAAATGCAATGTCTATCGCTTTAAACGCTCCTCTACATCAAAGTTTGACCTGCTTCGCATACACGTTCGGTGAATTTGAGTCGTAAATCGGATGTCAGCCAGCAACTTTTTTTTTTTTTTTTTAATTTGATTTTTTGAAAGTATGACACCCCTTTTTCTCAGAAAAGTTTTTGTTCTCAGATATATCCTGACAGGTCATGTCAGCACAACCGATTTGGTTACCATGGCAACATTAAATAATGTAAAACGAAAAAAGAAATTAAAAAAAAAAGATGCGGCATTGTGGTTGCCTGTAACATTTATTTCTGTAAAACAAAAAAAGCGCCAGCAAGAAGAAAAATTAAATTGTCTTACTTGGTGACAAAATTTGTTTGGGTAAATGTAATTACCGCAGGCACGCAAAGTCACTTTTTGCTCGTTTGTTTCAGGAATATTAGGCTTAGGGGGCGTCGGCTCATAACGATTGTTTTTTCTTCTTTATCTTTTTTTGGATTTAGGTAACGTCATGTTCTGAAACTTTCGCATTTTATGAGCAACGCTAGCGTCATATTCACCCCAAGTTTCAGCTTCTTATGCTCTGTAGTTTATTCATGTGGGCCTAAAAACCGGGATTAATTTTTTCTCACGAACCCGGTACACCACTGCATTCCAAAAGGGGTCGTCGGCTTAATTTCGACTCGCGTCTGGTTTTGTGTCTTCAGGCCTCTTCTCAATAAGGATGGGTTAAAAGAAAACTCCTTGAGGCGTTGCCGATACAACGGGGCGCTGTTGAACTAGCGGTCGCTTTCGCAGAATTCCCGATTTATACAAAATTCTATACAGCCTTTCCTCGTTGATACCCCCCTTTCACGGACAACTCAACGGCCTTCAGAAAGAAACTCCTTTGAAGAATCGGCGAATTAACTCGCAATCTCGACTTCGCGCGTGCCCCTCGAAGTGCGTTGGTTCGCCGATACTTTAGAGGAGTTCGCTCTTGGGCATTTGAACTGTCCGCGAGACATGGGCACATATATATACCCTGGAACTCGGAGGATTGTTCAATGCTAAGTGTCCTCAAGTGAATCTTAGGGATCAGCCGATTTCTTCACTTCGTCCAGCAGTATAGCGAAGTTTCATCTATTCGTTTCTCTTTTTTTTTATTTTGTTTGTTTGCGTGTGTGTTTATGAACAGCTGATGGGCCTTTGTAATGACCCAAAAGCTTTGAGAAGAAAAGTAGGTAAATGAGATTATATGCTAAAAAGCACTGTAAAGATAAACAGCACGCAAGTAGAGCAGGTAAACCTGACTCTGAAGAGAAACGGTACCATATAAGACTATTCTCGCGCTGTCGCAGAGAATTTAGAATTTTTGTGGTTAAACACTTAGTATAAGTCGTTGTTTGTTCTTTCGTTCCACGCTCCAGCTGTTACCCAAACGTCCCAATAACAATGCGCGACGTTAAACTCCTCAACTCGTGGTCAAATCAAGCTTTTGTGTCTTCTGGCGAATGGGTTCGTCATAGCTAGGTACATGAGTTCGTTACACCCTACCCTGTTTCAATAAAAAAAAAGAAATCTCTACAAAGAAACCTATTTTGTCATGTCCATTCGACACGCGAGCAATTTCCGTTTTATTTTTGCAGTTTCACATGGCACTGCTAGTGCACACTTTTGCAGAAAGCAGTCTTCACAGTTCGGACAACGCCCTCGCGTGTCGTAATGATTTTACGAACACCTGCTAGATGGCGCTGGCAGTACGGAACGGCTGGAGTATCTAAATAGCGGAGCCTGTGCATCGCCCGCCATTTGTTTTCACCGCCAAGTCCTCATTGGCAGAGAAGGATTCACATGCTCCAAATTTTACTTTCGGGCTTGCGGGGAAGTCTCTTTGAGGAGCACCGAGTTTGGTGCGGGGTGTATTTTGTGGCGTGTGCTACACTGGCCGAGGTTGAGCAGTTTCGCGTGGCTGTCAAAGAGCCGTGCTGCGCAAGCTCGAGGAGCAGTGACGTCACACGGCGCACAGCTGGCGCGCCGGAGCCGCCGCCGCCGCGCGCTCCGCCGCCACCGCTCGCGCCTCGCCGGTCTGCGCATTCCAGAGGAGTGACGTCATAGCCGCGGCAGACGCACTGGCGCCGCTGCGTGCCCATCTGCGCGCCTCCGCTGCGCAGTAGCTAAGTCTGACGCAGCACCGGAGCCGCTTGATAACGCCTCTCATATTGTGCTCATAAGCTTTTTTTTCGCTCCGCGTTCACAAAATATACATCTTAAACTGACGTTTGACGATCGGGAAGCTTCTCGAACCTTTGGACAGTGTGTGTGCCGCTAAGATAACCGTAATTTTGCCATTTTTGTTACTCGAGTGCAGTTTCAGAGCTGCCGTCAGCAAGTAGGCGACACCAGGGGCCTATCAACTTGTTCATGAGGGGGGGGGGGGGGGGGAGGGGGGGGGCAAACCAGACACCACCCCAAGTCCGAGGGGGGGGGGGGGGGTGCAGTGTGTTGTAATTGAGTTTATGAATCGCCACCAGGGTGCCCCTTTTCCTTTAATCGCCCTTGTGCGCGCGAATAAAGAAGAAGTGTAGCAGCGTTCGTCGGGGCTGGACGTGTCCTTTTTCCTTCGGCGTGTCCGCTCGGCCGCGGGCCGCCGCTGTCCTCCACGCCATCGTCGTCGTACCATAAGCCTTCCTGCGCATATATCCTAATGCAGTATAGCCCCTCAAACACTACATTCTGGCGACGAGGATAACTGGAATAACTGAGATCGAGCTACCTCGACAGATTTCAAGATGTCGGCGTTCGCGAGCACAGCTCCTCCGCCATTCGTGCCAATGCCGGGTGCCCCCCGCGCTACCCTGGGCGATGTGGAAATTAATTTTTTTAAACCACTTAGATGCTATCAATGCCGACGCATTCACCCCGAGACGGAAACGGGCCTTGCTAATTGGAATGCTTGGCCAGGAGGGTCAACGGATCGTGTCCACCTTCAACCTAGCAGGAGCTGCCGCGTTAGCGCCGAGCTTACTGAATTCGACGTACTGCTCCAGTCATTAGATCGACACTTCGGCTTTACTACCAACGTAGTTCTCGGACGCAAGAAATTCTTAACTCGGGTTCAGGCCCCAGGATAAAGCGTATTGGAATTCCTTGGTGCTTTGCGTCACCTGGGCTCCTTTTGCAATTTCGGAGCGACTTTAGAAGATCGCATCGCCGAGATTTTTCTGGCTGGACTACGATCATCAGAGGTACAAGATCGCTTAATCCCAGAGGCTGCGGGGGCTCAGCCGCCAAGCCTCGAACGTGCTGTACTCCTCGCTCAGCAGTTCGAGCAGTCCTCTCGCGATTGCGATCAGTACCGCCAGCTATAAACAAATTTAAACTCGCAAGTACAGTCTTGTGTTGAGCGGGTCTTCGCGCCGCGGACGCAAGACAACGCCGCTCGACCGTCACCGTCATCAGGCCGTGTCCAAGACGGCGAGCGCCAGCAATTCGTTGCCTCCTCATCCCGAGCTGAAGGTTTCAATTTATCTCCGCGCCACCAACCGCGCCCATCGGCTTGTGTTTGCGAGCGACGACCAGCACGTGACGCCCCTCCGGGAGCGCGTGCTTTCCGTTACGGTGCACCATTATGCGACTTTTGTGGCCGTCAACCCCACCCTCGGGACCGATGCCCCGCGTCGGGGGCTACGTGTTTTTCATGTGGCAAAACCGGACACTTCGCCAACGTGTGTCGGAGTCGTCCACCTCCATCCGCCTGTGATCGGCGCCAGCTGGCCTTTCCCGCTGGGCGCGGCCGAGGATTCGGTCGCCGACTTCCGCAAAACGGAGGCAACCGAGCGCGGGCCCCCATCCATGGCATCGTGACCTTCCCCGAGGAGGACGAGGACGAGGAGATCGTGTCCACTGTCTACACCGTCAGACCGGCCAGAAGTCCTTCGCGGCATGACCGTCACCGTAGCCTCAACTTCGTAGTCGACGTGGAGGTGAACAATTTTCCCATGTCCCTTCTGATTGACACTGGGTCCGAAGTCTCAATTCTCTCTGAAGCGGCGTTTTCACGGCTCACGACCTCTAAAGAACTACAGTTAAGAAAACCGCCACGGACCCTCGCCCATTATCTGCGAGGGCAGATCCCCGTTCTGAGTTGTTTTTACGGACTTGTCAAATTTCAGGATCGGTCGGCGACTACTCTTTTTTATGTTGTTCGTGATGGCCGATCGCTCCTTGGCACCGGTGCCGGCCTTGCGACCGGGCTTCCCCGGCGCCCCTACAGCCGGTAGCATTTCCTTCCCGTTCGTGGACCAAGCTTGCCATCGACATCGTTGGGCCGTTTGAGCAAGCCCCACCAAAAGAACGTTACCTCATTACTTTGGTGGACTACCACAGCAAGTGGCCGGAAGTGGCTTCGTCCCACAACGTCACGACAGCGTCAGTCGTTGACTTTTTGAAATCGATTTTTTCTCGAGAGGGCCTGCCTCTCTTGATAACAACAGATAACGGTCCACAATTCACATCCCATGAGTTCAACCAGTTCTTACAGACAAATGGCATAAAACACGTAAAATCTTCCCTTTATCACCCTCAAGGTAATGGGCAAGTTGAAAGATTCAGTAGAGTCCTAAAGTCCGTCATCCAGTTGGCAATGGTGCAACGCCGTCCGCTTCGAGAGGCCATCACTGAATACCTTGGTGTTTATCGAAGCACTTGGCATGCGGCCACAGGTGAAACCCCGGCGTTTCTGCTGCGTGCAAGAAATCATCGGACTCGCCTACACATCCAAGGACGAGCAACTCCGGATCCACCTCTACCTCGGCACATTGTCCAGCGCGACCTGCCGGAAAGGGTACAGGCGTACCAAGCAAAGATGAAAAAGTACTCGGACTCAAGGCGAGCAGTGAAAGTGCCATCTTTTAAAACAGGACAGTATGTAAAGGTCCATAAGCCAAAACACCATGGTAAATTTCAGCACAAGTAGTCTGAACCACAGATGATTTCTGCGAAAATTGGTCCTTCTACATATACACTTGATGATGGTACAACATGGAATGCCGACAAATTTACTCGTACACCTCTCAAACCTACGTACTAACACAGATCACACAGATCATCCTGGGCGGCTGATGAAGCTTTGTTTCCTTGTGCACCTCTTCAGCCCGTCCCTGCCGTTCCTCCCGTCAGCTTTTCACGAATTCCTCCACCTCCTGGTGTCTTCGGCACTGAGCCACCCTCCGTGATTGGTCGTGAAGCGTCCGCCAGTGCTCCTCCTCCGCCTGGTCTACACTCTGTAGAATCAGAGCGAAGTTCCCCTAGACCAAGCCATCTGGACCAGTCCTCCCCCGCAAAGTCGTCACCGGAAGTGAGCGGAACTACCGAGTACAGCGAAGCATCAACCTCTGCCAGATCTGCTTCACCAACTCCGGATCATGACAATATCGAACAGGAGCAACATTTTTCATTCCTCTTGGTGGGCTGAGGAATGACTATCCAGCTTCACGTCCCCCAGCCCGACCGCAGCGACCCAAGCAACGACCAGCTTGACTCGACGACTATGTCTGCGATTATGTGTGTGCTGAATGAATTTTTGTGCCCTGTGTGCTCATGACGAAACGTTGTGGGATAGGATGCGTTGTAAATAGTTTTGGTTCCCAAATTTATTTCGTTCTTCATGTTCTCTCTTTTATTATTTTACGGAAGGAAGAAAAAAATGATATGTTGTAAATACCTTTCGTAGCCTGATAGATTTCGTTTCTTTTTGCTCTCCTTTTGCTTTATTTTATGAAGGGAGAAATGTTGTAATTGAGTTTATGAATCGCCACCAGGGTGCCTTTTTTCCTTTAATCGCCCTTGTGCGCGTGAATAAAGAAGAAGTGTAGCAGCGTTCGTCGGGGCTGGACGTGTCCTTTTTCCTTCGGCGTGTCCGCTCGGCCGCGGGCCGCCGCTGCCCTCCACGCCATCGTCGTCGTACCGTAAGCCTTCCTGCGCATATATTCTAATGCAGTATAGCCCCTCAAACACTATACAGTGCCCTTGCTATTCCTTGGGCGCCGCCGGCCAGTGTTTGCCCTGCCCAGATTTGGCTGTTTCAAGGGGGGGGGGGGGGGGGGGGGGGGGGAGGACACATGTCTAGACCCTCCCCCCACACTCAGAACCGAAGAAACAAGCGCTCCCCCCCCCCCCCCCCCCCCCCCCCCATTGGTGCACCCATGGACGACACGACGATCACGGCGGCAATACTTGGAGGACTTAGAAGGGAGGCCGTTGCGCTACCACTGCTCCGCAAGTGGAGCGTATGCAGGTACTCTTGGAACGGAGGCCGTTGACGTGCTACAGTTAACAAAGGGATGAATCGTGCATGCACGGATATTTGGACAAGTAGGTTTGTAAACTTGTTTCGGGGAATTTCTTTTATATTTCGCGAGCACACGAGGATTGCGCCAGCTGGGCCATAGAACCATTATCGTCCGAGAAGTACCGTTTTCTCCCGTCTTGAAAAGCTTTATGTAAGAAGGAACACTATCGGCCGCTTGTTCTGGTAGCCGAACAAACGGTAAAATATAATGCGAGTGAAAAGAATGCGCGCGAGAACAAAAAAAAAAGAAAAAAAAGAAACTATCTCAGTTTCGAAGCAGCTCGATCGTTTGCCCGCATTCCTGAAATGGTTTTCGAGGACCGAAGGACATTCCCCTCAATCGCGGGGCCCTTATCGTGTTGAGTTCATAGTTTGTCCGGGCCCATGTAGCGCCGAGAACAAGGGCCTTTTTTTCGTCCCCCCACCCCCGCCTCTCTCCCTTCACGTATTCTGGAAGGGTCCGCCCGGTCAGCGTCGAAACCATGCTGCGATTTCGGGCCCGACTTTATCCTCTGCGCCGTTCCGATTCGTTCAGCAGAGCCGATGACGTTGGAAGCACTCAATCAGATTACCATTCCGCGCTGCGCTCCTCTCTGGGTAAACATGAAAAGCGCGGTGCGATGTTCTCTTTTCCTTTTTTCTTTCTTTGTTTCCTTTATTTCATCTTTCTTTTTTCTCTTTTTCTTCGACCTTTTTCATTTAGCTTTTCTTCCTTACCCTGCCTCTGGTTTTCTATTTATAGCTCCCTTTTTCTGCCTATCTCGCCTTTACATATGCATTTTTAAAAGGGGAACTTGGCGCTTCATGTTGTTTGTCCTGGTAGGAGAGGTTGGGGCTGTTTGTATTTTTCTCGTCCAGCCTGTTTATTCCCGGGACTGTCTCTTTAAATTTTCTCTCTTACCATTTTTTTTTCTTGTCGAATACTTTCTTTTTCCTTTTCCCTCTGTTCTATTTTTTTGTGCTCTGCTTCATTTTTGTTTGCTGTGTTTTGTCCCGTATCCTCCCCTTTGCAATTTCCCTCACTTTCCCTAATTCTTTGTAGCTCAGGTATTTGTTTTTCTTTCCTCAACAGTCGATGCTCGACCGTTGCCCCCTTCCCCGATTTTGTATTCCCTCGATCCAATTTCCGTGCCTTTTTACTGATCCGAGCATATGCCATCTTAAACCGTCACCTTTCAGCTTTCTTTCTTCTCAAACTTCACCTCGTTTATATTTGGCGCATCGTCCTTTCACCATTCTGTTCTACCCCCCTTTCTTCCCTAACTCAGCCTGCATGCTAATCTTCCCTATTTATGTCCCCATCTCCCTCGTCCCCTGTACGTCATTCCTGACCTCCGGCTGCTTTTACCTTTTCATCCTTTCATCTCCCTTTGCCCTTCCTCTGTTTTGTGTGCGTCTAACTTTCCTTTTATCCCTACTTCGTCCTTGTTCTACCCAGCTTCCCATGCCAGCGCGTCACGTCGTCCTTCGTTTACAATCACTTCAGGCGAAAATTTGGGCAGTTCGGGGAAAGATTTGCCTTTCACTTTCCCTCTTTTTATACGGCAATTTCGCGGCGAATCCCGTCTGTGTTTTGTGTACGTATTATAGGGTACAATGAAGACTTTTAGGGAACCGACCTTGTACGTCCGATACGGTGCAATGGGCCCTCCGGTACGAAGGGCGGGCGTGCGAATCCTCTGAGTTGGCACATGCGCAGTTCGTACTGGAGGGCCCATTGTACAGTATCGGATGCGCAAAAACAGTTCCCTAAAACTCCCTAACGCGAGCTGAAGCAGTCGATCATGCTTCTTTACGTACATGTCAGTTGTTTTTTTGTTTAAGAAAGTTGTGTGGTTTTAATTAGGAATGGAATATGAAGTTGAGGTCGCTTACTTGGAACTACTTCACAGACTAAAAGCTGGTTTACACCGCTCCCTTTTCTTACATTCCGTCACGTTGCGACAGCTTACGTCTGCTTACGCCAAAGTCACCGGGACATCTGTACTTCTTAATAAGCGTGGCTACCAGTTCAATGAGATAGCCTGGCACGCGATATTTGAGACACGAATGTTTCGATGACGTATACGTTAAAGTAAGACTGCGTGAGAAAACGGCCCTGTGCGAACCAGCCTTAGGAGATAACGAAGCTTGCGGGGACCGCAGACGCAGAAAGAGACGAGATTGAGTGTTTCGGCTCATATTGTTGGCAAAAGGGGGGTTAAGTCGTGGCCGGCCGCTTTATTTATCATGGAATCACAGTGTCGTGCCATTGTGACATAACATTGTCACATACATCGTTGGTGTTCTCCTTTTTCTTATTTGTAGTAATGACATGCCAGTTAACATACGTTCATCTGTGAGTATTTTTGCCGACGACTGCGTGATTTATCGTGAAATGAACGCTGCCTTTGACGTCCATCTTCTTCGGTCTGATATTAACCGTGTCTCCGAATGGTGTGACTTGTGGAACATGAAACTCGATACTAAAAAGTTTAAATATATGCGGGTTTTTCGTCGTGATACCGAATGTACTTTTTATCATCTAATACCCGTGCCACACGAGCAACTCGAATGCCATTCACAACGAATGAAATATCGACGAATCGGCTCGCAATCTGTCGCGCATGGAACGCCCCACGCTCGGAGTGTCGCGCGCTGATTGGCCGATTGTTCAAATGTCATTCGTTGTAAATGGCATTCGAGTTGCCCGTGTGGCACGGGTATATATCACCTCTCTCTTAAAGCCGTATTATCGTACAATTATCTCGGCGTGCATCTGCCTCATAACCTCTCCTGGATGCTTCACGTTGATTGTTCTTTAAATAACGCGACCAGCATGCTAGGCTACCTCCGGAGAATTTTTTTTTTATCCTGCGTCCATCTTATTAAAATTACTACTTTATAAAATAGTTCGCACTAAGTTGGAATATACGGCTTCCGTCTGGGATCCAGGTGATGAATCGCTTAATTTAGAATTGGAATCTGTTCACAATTGCGCATCTCTTTTTATACCTTCCAACTATCATCGTAAATCTACTGTGGCTGCAATGAAATCTCACCTTTACCTCTCCTTTCACAACGTAGAAAATTGTTTCGTCTATGCTTGTTTGATAAGAATTTTCATAACTCGATTCTGAAAGAAAGGCTTCTACCAGCGCCTCATTATGTTTCAGCACGCATCGATTACCATCCCAAAGGTGGCATTACATCTAGTGGCAGGAAACATTTTCATGACACTTTCATTCCTAGAACCTCAACAAAGTGGAATCACCTTTCCGGAGCTATCGCCGGAATTTCTAATAGTACGCGTTTTTACCTTCCATAACTAACCTTTTTTTTTTTTCTCTCTTTGTCTTTTTTTGTATAACATTTTTGCTCTATATTCTTTCTTTCTCTCTTCTTTTTTTTCGTATGTACCACATCCCCTGTTGTACCTCCTCTGGCCGTAAAGATAAATAAATAAATAAATAAACGTCATGCCACGCACGACACAATTTTCCGACTATATATAGCGGAAAAAAAAATTCCCGCTAAATCTATCCGGAAATTTCTCCGGCACATTTAACGTGAATTTCGTGTCACGTTACGTCAATATGACACGTGATGTCGTGGTGTAACGTGACGTCCCGTTGTAACACGAACACCTTCTGCAAAATTTAACGGGACATTAGTTCGCTGAACTTCTGAATTGCTTATTTGCTATGTTAATATTTTTCCCCATTCTGGTCGATCTTAGCATTTTCCTTAATGTCCCTAGTACCCTGGTTGTCAGTTCCTTAGCGGAAACCCGAGTTTCACGTCCCCTGAATTGCGCTTCTGTGCATGTGTTTCTAACTTTGTATCCCTAAACGAGAATCCGCACTTCCTTACCGCCGCCAGCCTCTCCGCTTTTCTTCCTCCTTATTATCGCGCTAAGGGAACACTTCGGGACCGAGAGCTCCGAGACGAAGGGATCGAGTCTCCCGAAGTCAGGGAAAAAAAAGAAAAAAAAAAGAAAAAAGAGCTTTGACTCGCGCAAAGGAACTCGTTTGCGAGGGTCTTCTGTTTACAGTTGGGGGAGACTCGTTAAAGCCGGTCCCGTCTTCGCTCTTTTCCTTTTCTTTTTCTTGTTTTGCAAATTGTGTTTTTGCTTGTCTCTTGTTTCCCCAAAGGACGAAAAATCTCGGTCCCCTTCTATTTGTTTAAATATAGTTTTCGTATTTAATTCGTTTATTTCTTGCTTTTGTCGTCTTCATTGTGACGAATGTCGTCGGGTTAACCCAAACACGCGCACTCGCCACCCGTTCCTGCTTCAGTATTAGATATTTCCAGAAACTACCTGCACAAAAAGGGGAGGACAACAGAACAAAAAGAAAACGAAGAGAGAACCAACACTGATTTTTGTCATTCTGTTGTCGTCATGCACTGGTGCACGCGTCTTGAACAAGTGTCAAAAATTTTATCTTTCCACGATTCTAGTGGAGTGCGTTTGATCTCCTTCTTCTTGTTTCACATTTCGGCCGTCAGGCCGCGCCAGTTTCTGCGGCATACTCGGTTACACAATAGTGTCTCGTTTTGCTCCTTGGCGTTTTGCCCGTAGGTGGCGTCGCTTCATCTGAAGTCGCGAATACTACATTGTATGTTAGCGTTGTCTAACTGTGCTGTTTTATTTTTCTACCCTTGTTACAGGTGCACTGTAAATTGTGTTTATCAAAACTATGGTCTGTCAAACGGCGAATCAGCTTGAGATTTCGGCTCTAAGCGCTCCACTCCGTAGCGCTGGTTCGCCGATTTCTTAATTCTCTTCAATTTGAACATTTTCAGGGGTATTATATCTTGTTTTCTTTTATCCTTTTTTTTGTGTTGTTTTTAGGGTAAGGTATGCCCGCAAGTCGTTCGGTTGGTGATAGTCTTATTGATTTCTTTGGTAATTTTCGGGCTGTTTATTATTTACTCGTTTTATTGAATTGATCATGGTTATATAATGACTTTACTATCGAAACTTACTTTGATCTCTTTCTTTTAAATGTGAAACATTCTTTTGCTAGGTTTCCGGCATTTCGCGAAGCCCAGATAAAAGCGTGGCCTCGAGGCTCGACACTGATTGGCTGGCGGGTGGGAGAGGAGGAGTGATGTGCTGAACGCTGATTGGTTAATGGGGAGTTCATGTCACCAGAGGAGCAGGCGAGGGGGAGCTCGACGATCTGTTTGCGCTGAGGAGGGGAACTCGAGATTATGGAAGGCTTTGGAAGACCGCCAGGTTTAACGGGCCGATTAGCGTTAGTATCGCTTCATAGTAGGAACAACTATGAAGTGTACACGGGATACGCGTTAGACTCTCATAAGAAGAGCGCCGTGAATGTAGGCGCTTGGAAACTCAGAATATCCCTAAACGTTTGTGATGTTTGAACGTTATCACGCATTCAAAACAATTGTCTAGCAATTTGACATACATTTGTTTTTGCTTTTTCACGGTAAAGTACTAACCTAGCAGAGCATTACTGTAACCTCTTGGGAAACACACGGGAAAGGCCAACGTCGCAGTCATATTGCTTTTACACGACACAAAAGACAAGGTGTTGGTGGCAGACATGATCGCAGAATTATCTAAGTACAAGCCTTACGCATGTTGGAAGCACCTTCGTTTCATACGTAGGTGTACCTGGAACATGTCTAAAGACAGTTTTTGGTACGACGAATATGACAGTACACAATGAAGGAATGTACGTCAGACAGTGACCGCACAGTGTCTTTTGTAGGGTGTATAAGCAGTATGAATTCGGCTTAACAAAGTCCCGCGAGTACCAACTTTTCCGCCATTAGAAATATAGTAGCTAGTGTTACGTTTATTTAAATACACGTACGGAATAGAGACAGCTCAAATTCATCATGTGACCCACCGGTCAAGTCTTTTTAAAAGTAATGGATACCTTCAAGAAGTAATTAGTCGTGTAAAAAAAGAACCCCAACAAAAATCTTCATTTTTCTCGGGCAACGTGTACAAGACAGTTTAGTTTCCAGCCTTTAATATACCGATTTACTCACGGCTGAGTTCGCCAGATACTCATCTTTTGTTTTGATTTTCTTATCGAAACCGCACCTTTGTACTACTCACTGAACTCGACTATCCCACTTTTTTTTTTCTGTCACGCTCGTTAGACGTCTGCAAAGCTGTTCCCAGATTTCCTATATCCTGTCTGGCACTTTGAAGAATCGCTGAAATTAGGGACCACTTATCCCCAGAACATCTCGGCCACGCGGCCTTACCTTGCACCACGAACTCCCCGTAGAGAGGTGAGGGGTTAGAAGGTATGGAGGAGATCGTTGTACGGGGAGAGAGTGTAACAGGACACAAGATCGAACATGGGAGAGCGTAAAAGAGATGGGGAGGAGAGCGGCTTACTGCCGTGCTGGTAATGTGAAACCCGCACCTGGTCGGAAGGGTCGATTTATGGGGGTCACGTGTGAGGGGCCGTGAATAAGCGGGCTTTCCCCTAGCTTTCCCCATCGGGCCCGTATACGAGCGTAAGAGGGGGAGGAGGCCGATCTCTTAATGACTCGGTGACCCAGTGTCGTGCAGCCTGGTACGCGGTTCTGCGCCTTCCGCCGTCTGCGTAGTTTTAGTGCATTGGCGTGCACCTTCTTTCCTTCTTCGGTCCTTACCTACTTTTCTTTCTTTTCCTTCTTTTTGGTCCCCCCCCCTTTCCTTTGCTCCTCCTTTTTGGCTATTGTTTTATATATATATATATATATATATATATATATATATATATATATATATATATATATATATATATATATAACCAGGGATATCTCAGGCCAAAAGGGTACCGATATATAAAGATCAGAAGGCGAAAGGAAAAAAATCTGAGCGAGAAAGCAAAAGGTAAAGAAAGTCTACAACGTTACTTTGTAGAGAAGCTGGCCGCTGTTAGACGGGTCACACTACCCCCGGGACAGAAGCGATGATCGAGGAAAGTGGGGTTGGGAATGGGGATGGGTGGGGATGCGTAATAAAAACGAGGAAAAAAATTAAAAAAATCGCTGCAATAAAGAAAAAGAAGGAAAGAAAAAGCGATATGGATCCCCAAGGGCGTAGTGGACAGGCTTTTACGTTCAGTAACGTCAATTTTTTTTTTTTTTTTTTTTTTGGGGGGGGGGGGGGGGAGGGGGGGGGGGAGACTAGCTTTTTGTACAGGTCTGGTCGTACTTTCTTTATTTATCTTTGTATTATCCTGCGTATTTATCGGGTGTCAGATCTCAAAGAAAAATATTAAGCCTGCCCCTTATACCACGGAAATTTTTAAGAAGTAATTGTCAGAAGGTACCACATTCTACGACAGCTTAAGAAACAGTGGGCGTGGCTTCTGCACTCTTCTTGCTCAGTGATTCGTTTAGCGGCCTTCTTATCAGATAATGGCGCAATCTGATTGGTCCTAGGGCGATAATGCGGTGCCTGGGACATGCCACGCCTTGCAGTTCTTATGCTGTCGGTGACTTTTATGCCTTGTTACAATTTGGAGGGTTGAAAGTGTCGTCTTTTTCGTCGGCGTTTACGCTGCACTGAGCTTTCAGTTCATATTCCTCTCTGTGTGTCAATATTAGGTCTTGTATTGGGGAAGGAAGAATTTACTTCCTAATACTTGTCGTCATTGCGGCACAACACAATTCACGCGCCTCTCTTATTGGAACGGGAATTATCTGTTTTCTTGCGTGTGCAATGCGGCACTTCATTCCTCATCAAGGTTTAACGAAAGGAAGGTGCGATAACTTCGACCCGTTACGTGCTGGGGTGCACAGTGACAAGTTAAGGAGTACCGGTGTGATTGTAAAAACAGATAAAACTGTTTGTTTGGTTTCTCAAATTATTCTCCCATTGTGTGTCCTCAAAATACAAGCGTAATCGTGACCATTGATTACGTTTCTATTGCATTTGGAACGGTTACTTGCCAAAGTATCGGAAATGAAAGTATTATAAACGTAAAATGCTCAATGAAATGTTAAATTCGTTCAAATATTGTTCGACGTACACCTATCGGTATTTTTACACCGAGTTCTCAACTACGAAAATAATTCCTTGAGAAGGGGAACAAGAGGGACGAAGGACAAAATTTCAAAGACAGCTAGGTGACGTGTGCGCGACCGAAAAAATCCGCCTGGTCCGGGTATCGAACCCGGGACCTCTCCATTACAGGTGGAGCGCTCTACCAACTGAGCTAATCACTAGTTAGACGTCAGTAGAGTAAACGGGTTTTATCAGCCGCCACTAGTCTAACACAAACAAGAGTGAAGCTTGCAATTTAAGCTTATGATTATAATGCTATTAAATGCGAAGGTGCAAGCGAGCTGTGCAAAACTGACGAAAATAATCCCTGGAGAAGGGGAACAAGAGGGACAAAGGACAAACACAAATCTCCAAAGACAGCTAGGTGACTGGTGCGCGACCGAAAAAATCCGCCTGGTCCGGGTATCGAACCAGGGACCTCTCCGTTTCCAAGTGGAGCGCTGCCCCAACTGAGCTAACCAGGGGTTAGCTCTCAAGTTCGTCTCATTTTAGAGCGGACAGCCGGAAAGGGTTCAACCTCGAGCAGTGAGCTTCAACAACAACAACGGCTGAGTGAACAGTTAAGGGGTACATCCTGAATCAGTGAACTTCGACGACAACAACAGCAACAACAATAATAATAATAATAATAATAATAATAATAATAATAGAGGCAATAAGTTACTATGTACGTAATAAGTTAACACACACAAACATAGTTGAGCGGTGGGGGCAGTCAGTCACTTTGTACATGCCATGGATAGAGAGAGTCAATCACAGTAATAATCGATCAATCATTATTTTATTTGGTGCCCAGGAACAATCATTCAACGCTTACTAAGAGGTAACACGCAAAAGTTGCACATACAGACATTGAGACGAGTAAAGCATAAAAACAATACAACAAAAAAACACATTGACTATAATTTGACCACGCCTAGAAAGAGAGGATTAGCGCGTTGGCATTTCATTACAGTTAAATGTTATAGCCCCAAATATAAAGCAACGAATCATTACTCACTTGACAAGAAAAAGAAAAAATACTTTTCAGGACAGGATTAGCTCGAACATACTTTCAACCGAATGACCGAATTTGTTACAGTCAGAATCAAAAATATCAAGTTTATCGGCGTATCCGTTGTAACTTTCCAATAACCTGGGAATCGGACATATAGGACTAAAAGTTACGGGTATAGAACATGGAGAACTAAGTCTTGTAGCCACTCTAGGTACCTTGAAGCGCAACTTCGATAGAAGAGCAGGAGGATCAATAGACCCGAGCAGGGTCTTAAACAAAAATAACAAGTCCGCCTTCCCTCAGCGACGATACAGACCACGTAGTTTGATACATTTCAGCAGAGCCTCGTAATTCAACGAATGATCGTTACTTGTCAAATAGCGGTGTTTAAAAATAGAAATACATTTTTGTTGTATACGTTCTATTCTGAGTGGATTCATTTTACAGGTGCCATTCCACACTATCGACGCATATTTTAGCTGAGAACGGCTGAGTGAACAGTAAAGGGTAATAAAAGTATATGAATTAGTGAATTCTCTAGCCTCGCGACACACAACTCCTAAAGCTCGCAAGGATGCATTAATCCTTTTCCCCCTATGAACATCAAAACGTAGGTTTGATTAAAAAACAACACCGAGATCTCTTATTTCTGTTACACGGGAAAATAATTCTCCGTCCATGCGATAAGGGAAGCATACGTTTTGCATTTTGCGTGAAAATGTCATTACTTTTGTTTTTCAACGATTAAGACGAAGCTTGTTTTCTTTGCACCAAACCTTGAATGAGTTGACGTCGGTCTGTACCCTTGCGCAGTCGTCAGTAGTTCGAATTTCTCGGTATATTTTAATATAATTCGCATACTCCAGGAATAGCGAATCTGAAATAACTGGAGAGACATCGTTCAGAAAAGTAGATAATAAGAGAGGGCCTAAAAATGGGGCACCCGGAGTTTGTTTTGTAGGGCCTTTAGGTTGTATGGTTAACTCGGACAAAACCTTTCCTGTGCAATAGATAACTCTTAAACCATTCAGAAGATTCCCCACCAACACCATAGTAAGAAAGCTTACCCAGCAAGATGTTGTGATCAACTAGATCAAAGGCCTTGCTCAAAGCAAAATAAACTACATCAAGTTGGCCCTGCTTACACACGACAGGTAAAGCGGTTATGAACAACTGTTTTGAAAAAGGTTAGAGAATGTGCTCAGGATGCAGATCGGCCTATAATTAGGTACGTCCCCGCTTTTCCCCGTCTTATGCACAGGAAGAACTACAGCGAGCTTGCACATGTCTGGAAATATGCCCGTCTTTAATGTTATTAAATATCTCACACAACACGGGGCTGAATAGATCATGGTAACTTTGATAATAATGATAATAATAATGATTATGTCGACGACGACGTTCGTGATGATGATAGTGACCAATCAATCAATGCTTAATATAGTGTCCAGGAACAACCTATCGTACTTTGTGCTGGCACGCTTCAATAAAAAAGTACACTTAGGCGCGCGCACACTACTTTTGGTACCCTACTACCATCTTTAATCACCGACTACTAGAGCCTCCTTCTTTTTCCCTAATCGCATTCCAACAATAGTATTGTTTTTGGCGCTCCATACGTTTAGTAGCTTGTGCGCCATTAATACCAAATCAATTAATCAATCAATTAACACACACACGCAGAATAACTCTAGTTCAAAGCAGGAAAGCCATCCACATGTTTGAAACTAAAATAACAACAAAACCAGAGGGAAGTTCAAGCTCCGAGGCAAAAATAGATTACATAAAGGAGACGCGAACAAAGCATTCATATTTTAAGAAAGGAAAAAAAAAAGCAATATTAGACTGGCTTACAGGTAATTTCCAGCTCTTTTCCGGCATAAACACGTTTCTAACACATAGCTCAAACATAGTACTACCAGATATCGAGTAGAGATTATAAAACTCAGCCGACCTATGGATCGGGTTTATTTGACTAAAATGTCGAGAGTTACGAAAGGAGGACTGGAGTCGTGTGGGCACACATGGATAGGCAGGACTCGCTCCTGACAGCAAGTCCATCGAGCCGTGCGGAGCCTTAAACAAAAATGGCAAATCCGCTTTCAATCGACGCCGGTACAGGCTTAGCATGTTAACGAGTCCCGAATCAACCTCACTGTTTGAGTCAAGGTAGAAATAACTTTATTTCGAACTCTTTCGAGACTCGAGTGCTTATTTTTGGAACCCCCGTTCCATACTACTGAAGCGTACTCAGGCCGCGACCTAACTAACGAACAGCGCTGGGTCCTGTCGGTTACATTTTCCTTTGTCCTCGTCTTTGCGCTGATTTGTTTTTAATTATATCTGCACACCAACTAGCCCGAAACTTCTACATTAAGGAACAAAGTTCCCTTCGTTGCAACCGACCAGCGCAAGCGCTAAATTAGCCTCTTCGCGTCTGTCTGTCTTTTTTTTTTCACATCACCAATAAAAAGAAAGTAATAAAATGAGGACGAGTTCTTAAATTAGGTAGTTATGCGAGATGCCGCGCCTAAGCTCCGCAGAGACGATTGAACCACTTTGTTTGCGTGACACTATTCTCAGGGTCGAATCAAACAATACCCCAAGATCCCCGACCTTTACGTACTTGTGGCCACGGCTCACCATCAAAGCTGTACGCAAAAAGGGTATACTGTGTCTTAACGAGAAGATGTAATTACTTTGGTTTTTGAGTGGTTCGGTTAATAAGCGTACTGACAAAATTAACAGACGCAGTACGCAAACGTCTTCGGCAATAACGATAATTATACCTGGAGGAGGGGAACAAGGGGGACAAAGGACAAACACAAAGCCCCAAACACGGCTAAGTCATTCTTGTGCAGCTCGCTTGCACCTTTGCATTGATTGCATAATCGTCTTCGGCAACGTTTTTTTTTTTTTTTTTTTTTTAGCAATTGTGTTTTGTTATGGGCATCACGACGCCGACTTCATTTTTTGTTGCCCTTATTTCTGGCTTTCTGGCCTAAAATTGATTTCTTTTTCTTCTCGTTTTGCTGTGGTTTGCCTTAATTATAAGGAAGTTTTAGAAACTAGTAGCTGGCTCATTCTGAATCCCGTTTCCGTCTGCTTTTGTTTCGCAGCAACGTCGATCCACGGTCGTGGTTGAAACCGGAGTCGATGGCATCGTCAGCGTCAGGGTCGTTGGTAAGCTCGTTTTTGACACACTTTATTTACATCTCCCCCTTTGCACTTTTGTGGTATAGAAGTGTTTGTAGGTACATCCCTGTGTCTGTCTCTAGATGGTATGGCAACAGTAACTTCATCTCGTTTCACAACTTGTGTAAAAGGCGGCTGAAGTTAAGGATGCGAGTACAGAACGAGCTCTTCTAAGGGTGCCTCGTAGTAGCAAACACTTCCTTGACATATGTTCATTGCGTCACGCAATGAACATATGTCAAGGGCGAACACGACACGCTTGTTTTCAATTTTTAATCAATTCGAAGAGTATTAACGGGCACCAAAATGAACTGCATAGAAGATTACTGCCCTGAATGGGAATTTTGCATCACACTAGTTGTTAATATAGCTTCTATTGTGGTAAAGAAAAAAGTAAACAAAAAAATCGCTTGTTCGTTTTCAAGAGTGTCGCGCTCTGTACCTTCTGTACTTCCTGAGTCATGCATGACACACCATTTTACACACCTTGTGAAAATAGTTATACGGGGTAGTGCGGTGGGGGGGGGGGGGGGGGGGGGGGGAGAGGGGCGAGGGGCGAATCCGCTATCGCGCCCGTGGTCCGGAGCACGAGTAAAAGCTCGAATCGTAGAACTCAAGGTATGCTGAATTCAATCCACAAAGAAAACGATGCCCATCAAAATCAAAACGGCCATGGCCGTTTCGATCTATATGGGAATCGTTTTCTTTGTGTGCTTGTGTAATCACTAATGCATGATGCACCTTTAAATCCCCCGGGGCGAGCTGTCAAACTGCCGCTACGTTTCTCACCTAAAGTGAGAACTATTTTTGTCATACAAGGGCGGACTATAACCCCACGCAGAACGTGCGCTTACAACTTCAGAGAAGCGTGACGCAAAGCTGCTTTTCGACATTAATCCGCGATGCGTGCGTGAGGCGCACAATTGTTCCCCGTGGAAATCGGAGGCAGTCGCGTTCTCTGAGCCCTTATTTTGATTTACTATGCAATGTGTGCATCTTGCTTATGCCTCGAAAAAACCCATTAAACATTACTAATCAAAAAAAAAAAAATAATTCCAGTGTGGTAATTTAGTACACAGAGCCCTCGGAGACCCAATTCGTGGGATTTACGGAGGGAGTTCAGCGGACGGCGAGATCGAGAGAACGTTTTAACGTCAAAATAAAGAACGCGCTGTGACGCCGAATATGTCGCGTAAACATGCCAAACGTCACGCTCAGTGTCGTATTTAAACTGTTCTAAGTAAAAATGATTTTTTTTTTTTCGTTTTTAGCCTTGCTTTTTCTACTTATCTGAGGAATTAAGTACCTTATGCGGGTACAAACTGAGAGAGAGGAGGAAACGAGAGGGGACGTTCAGAGCAGGGATCTCTGGCTGGAATGATTAGTGCGTAGAACTAAACCTAGTTGCCATTGACACCACTGGACTCGTCGTTCGCCTTCGAACGGGTTCGAACAATGCAGTGGACTAAAAGCTGCCTTTGTCTCCACTTTAGTTATCGAAGGCGTTGGACTGCAGTGTTGTGCGGGTAAGTAGACGCACGGGCGTTTGTTTTATGGCGTAGCCGAAGCGATTTACCCCGCGCCCATATATACTCGGAGGTTGCGAGCTGCGCCATTAAAGGCGCGTGCACGAGAGCGTTGTTCTCTATAGGCTGCTTTGTTTGCAGAAGTGCTCGTTCGACGTACAGGTGCGTTCTGTAAACATACGCGATCCGCCCGTGTCTCTGGTTCACTTCGTTGTGTACATAGGCTAGGCAGCCAGAGCCTATAATGAGCTCACGCCCGCTGCACCGTCGCCGGTTCATAACCCGTTAGCAAAAGGGGGTTATAGAAAACGTTTCCCAGAACTTCCGGGTAGACGAGTTCTACGTATTTCTCATTGAGCAACCTCGGCAGTTTGTTTTGACCCTCTTCTTTCCGTCTTTTTTTTTCTTTTTTACATTTCTCATAATTACTCTTTGTTGTTTTCGGACTGACAAAGAGAATAGCTATGCGCTGCGCGACACTCTTAACGCAAAGAACGATCGCCGTTTTTTCCTTTTTTGTGTCCCCTTTTAAAATTTGGTGGCTGTAATAAAAAGAAGTTTCATAATGAAATGGGCCCACTTAGTGCACTTACCATAACGGTAAAGTTTGGTGCCTGACAACACTTTTTCAAAATGATGTTTAAAAAATCGCCGAGCTAACCGTGTCGCGCAGTATAGGTGTAACATTCCCGTTCTTATTCTTTCCGCTCTCAAGACTCCCCCTCCCTATTTTTCCTCATTAATGATATTATTAGTTTATTCATAAACATATCTGCATAATATCGATCCCTATCCACAAGTACGAAGACGGTTTCAAGAAAACCTATGAAACACCTTTGCTTAGTAAATGATCATACTTAAATCATTAAGTGTTTTCACCCCCGTGCATCAAATAATATATCCTACAAAGCACTTCATGATCGAATACACGGGGAATAATGATGGAACAATTCAACACAAAGTGACCAACACATCCCCGTCGTCTCTTTTTTCCCGTTTTCTTCACATTCCTTCTCCATCCTTCTCTTTCTTTGTTCCCCTTATGAATTTCATCCCTCTGCTACGTGTTTTCCTTTTTTTTTTTTCCTGCTTTCTATTCTATACCGGTGTTTTGTTTTGTTGTTTCATCCCTTTTCCTTTTTCTGCCTTCCTCACCGATGGCGTCGTGACGTCATTGGTGGCCCAGAAAAAGCGAGGTCAGAGCGTGAGGCCGTGTCGCAATCGTATATGCGGCTCGCACCGGCTCGGAACACAAACAAGGCGGGCAGCACGTTCATATCTCTTCATTGCTTTGCCCTGGGGAGACAGTGGGGAAAGAGAGCAAGGAGTCTGTTCGTGGAAGGGGAGTGGAGAGACTCATGTCTACAGAGAGGAGGGAATTGGGGAGAGGCAGAGTGGGACAAAGAGAAACAAAGAGAGTATGGTGAAGAGAAAGTGGAAAAGTCTCGTTAAGACAAAGAAAGTGAAGAAGAAGGAGAGAGAGGTAATGGTAGGAAGAAAATGACGTTTCTTTAGAGAGTGAAAGAGACGGGACGAGGTAGAGGCTTCTAGGGTAGGAGAGACACTGATAGAAAGAGAGGGGGAGAGTGGTTGAAGCTTGAAAATGGTTGTTAAGAGTAAGAGAAGATGGGAAGGGTAGACCGATGGAAAAAGGAAGATGAACTCACAGACAGAAAGCGGAAGAGGCTTGTAGAGGGAGACAGTCTTAGTGGGAGATAGACTAAGAGAAAGAGCGAGACGGTTGGACAGAAAGTGGAAGAGGTTTTTGAGAGAAAGAGGAGAAGAAAGAGAGAGAGAAACAAAGATACGTATTGAAAGAAAGAGAGAGCGGGACCGATGCACAGAATGGAGAAGAGGCTTGTTGAGGAAAAGAAGGGGCGAGGGAGAGTTACAGAGAGAGGGAGCCTGAGAGAAGAAGAAAGGCTCTTCCAGAGAACAAGAGATATGGGGAGGCTAGTAGAGACCGAATGATAAAGAGGCATGTTGAGGAAAAAATGAAGGCTTCGAGAGATACTGATAGAAAGAAGACCATACTTCTTTAGAGAAAGAGAGAGAAACTGATAGAAGCAGAACGAGGAGGAAGGAATAGCGGGCGAGGAAGCGTAAGATACTCACTGAAAAAGATAGAAAAAAGGAAAATGACGGAGGCAGTAAGAAGAAAAGATTAGTTGAAATAAAGATTGTAACAAAAAAAAAGACTGGTAAATAGTAAAACCACACTAAATAATACCCCTGTCAGACGGCAGCTAAAATGGCATTTACGCCAAATGACATTCAGTGTAAATGTCATTTAGGCACTGCCACACGGCAACTCAAATGGCATTTAACCTAAATGCCATTTCGGGTAAACAGTGTTCCCCAAACTCATTTACGGCTCGCAAAGCGTACTCTCGATGGCAGCGCTCGACACATATTACGGGATTGTTTAAAAAAAAAGAATGCATATATTGCGGAAACAATTTTTACATCGTCTTAATTACGAAAATAATTTCTTTAACGCGTAATTCGCACGCACTTTACGTTCCTAATTGTTTAACCTACTCACGACTCCAGTTACCCAGTAGGCCTAATGGCTCTGAAGTCTGAACCGCTGAACTTGTCGTGTGCTCGCCTCAGTCGGCTCTCGGTTCGTTGGTTCCACTTGCGATGCGCTCCTCATTTACGCGTTTTTACGATATCGGAAGGAGCGCCTGCCGACAAAAAAAGGCGACCTGTCCCGCGAGACGTCGGTACTCAAACTATGTGAGACGAGCACCTCGAATGGTCTTCGGTAGCAGAAGCGGAACGGCGGGTTCTGCACCGGCCTACGGGCAATTTTAGAAGCCCTCCGTTTCCTCAAGATATACATCGCGCTTCATCACAATACCGAAACCTCAAGGAACATTTTTGGGTAAGATATAACTTTAACGGTGGGCATAACCAACAGGAGCACGCAAAACAATTAGCGGAGCGGACGGCCGCCTAGTATTCGTTTTGTGTGTGGGTCGTCGCAGCACTGCGTACCTCGAACGAGTACTGCGTACCTCGAACGAGTTCATTGCACGACGCTTGGTCGTGGTTCATACTAGCTGACTTCACCTAGCAGCGCTTTAAATTTCGCGTTTGTTGCTCTGGCAACAGCTTGCGAAGTTGGCTGAATCTTTACTTGGCTGCCGCGAAGTAGAGATTCTGGGAAGAATGCAATACGACAAAAAGAGTTTACTTTTCTTTAAGTTGTACAAATCTTGTAAATGCCCTGTTCTAATAAACGTAGTGTAGGTATTCGTCACCCTGACTTTTGACCGGCTTTTACATTCCCATTGACATCCTCCAAAAAGAAATAAAAAGAAATGCTGCGTGAAGTCAGTCTCTCAATGTTTCTATTTCTAGCTTTCTTTGATGTTGGATAATCCCATACTGTTTCAAAGCGAAATATGCTACGTGTGTTTACATGATAGGTGCACAATTTTATTCCAAAACATCCTAAAAATTGTTTAATAAGGCATTCCATATATACATCGAATACAGTTGCTGCACAGTTGCTACTTGAGATATTTACGTGTTCCAGAAAACATCTGCTGCTGGGGGCCACCATAGAAGTAGGCAAAGTAGTGAGCTGGCTACATTACAGAGGAATCTACAACTTCCCGGGATCACTGTCTCTAAATAAGTGGCAGCTTCTTGCAACCGTGGCCATTTTTGTGACATTCTCCTCATTTGTTTTCAGACGTGCAGTGTAAAAGTATCGCAGAAAGCAACCTGTGTGAGGTACCTTCTAGAAAAGCAGCAATAAAATAATTGTGTGAGGCTGACGATGACAGTCCAATAGCCAGCGTCAAGGCTGTCACTGGTGTTGACCCCAAGATACCCGAGACTAGAGGCAATGTCAGTGATGATGCCACGAGTACCAGAACAGGCCGACGAAGCAGTGGTATAAGGGCCGGCACAAGCAGTAATGTGCAGCTGAGCTGACAAGAGTGAAAAGGAAAAGGCCACATAGCCATAGAAGCTGCTTCGGCTCGTTGTTGAAGCAGCCCGACATGCCCCACTAGAGCACTCGGAATTGATGCGAGTCGCAGTAGCAGTGCCACGAAATGTTGGAGAAGCAACTGCTCGCATTGCGCAGAAGGTCGAGTGGGTAACTACGTTCAGTAAAGAAGGCGGTCATCGTCTTAAAGACGAAAATCGATTTCGTCGCTGCAAATCTTATGGAGGCGAAGGAATTGTGAGAAGGGAATAGAGTTGATTTGGGATCTAGGATGGATCAAGGAGTAAAGAAGGTAGCTATGGCTGTCAGTGGGTTTATAGTGCACAGAGGTGTGGAACCTGTGACGGTCGCTAGTGACTTTTAAGTCTAGAAAGTTGACAGCGCATTTCGATATCGGTGAGGTAAACTTGAGGGAGGGGTAGGCGTTACAGAGTGCAGACCACCACGTTTCCACCCTTATCGGCTGGCTTGGTTACGAGGTTGGTGCGGTTTCGAAGGGAGTTTAGAGCGGTAACTTCTTGTGGGGTTGCGTTGCGGTATTTAGAGATTAGTTTGCTAGAGGAGTTGGCAAGGATGCTACGACATGCTTTGATTGAACTGTCAGTTTCAGGGTGTTTGGCGGGAAGCGGGGTCCGGATAGTAGTCTTTGGGTTAATGGTGTCGAACATGGTGCGATTAAAGTTAAACGGATGCTGGGTGAAGTGGGCATCTAAAAGTAGGCATCAGAAGAATTGTTCGCTGTCCACATGTAAAAACAAAAAAGGCTAAGGTCGGCTTTGAAGTGCAGGGACGAAGGACAGGCCCTTCGATAAGATAACGTGTTCAGGGGCAGTGAGGGGTAAATCGTCTCGTATGGTGACATCATCGATGCGTTGGATGGCAGCCTCATCATTTCGGGGCAAGGGTGTGTATAATTTCCTTGATTTACAGGTGAGACCATCGGCATAGAGATATGAGTTGACTTCCAGAATTTTTTCAACAAGTTTGCATGAGTGTGAATCGAAAGATGAGTCAAGGGACTTGAGGAGTCTTAGCGACAGTGAGCGTTTGGCGTAACTGGGCACAGTGGTCATTATGATATCTCAGATGTGCCTTCACTAGCTGGAGAGCAGCATTATCTAATATTTGTGACACTTTTGAAGGGCCGGAGGAATTCTCAATGGCAGGTTGTAAGGAGGGCCGGTGTGTTTGCACGCAAGACATGTCGGAGAGCCGCACGGCGTGGTACCAGGGAGCAAAGTCTGAGGCTTTGTGGTCTGGTTGCTGCATACTGGAAGGGATCGTAAGTTGGCCTTCGATAGGAAGTTAGGGCGGGTGCTTTAGAAATAACTGTAGAGTCTACGAGGTGGAAAGTGGTTTTCATGATTAGTTTGCCGAGCCTGGGTACGGAGGGACGGAACTTAAAGATGAGGGGGTTTCGGAGTGCTTGCTGCATACTGGAAGGGATCGTAAGTTGGCCTTCGATAGGAGATTAGGGCGGGTGCTTTAGAAATAACTGTAGAGTATACAAGGTAGAAAGTGGTCTCCATGATTAGTTTGCCGAGCCTGGGTATGGAGGGATGGCACGAAAAGGTGAGGGGGTTTCGGAGTGGTTGCTGCATACTGGAAGGGATCGTAAGTTGGCCTTCGATAGGAGATTAGGGCGGGTGCTTTAGAAATAACTGTAGAGTCTATGAGGTGGGAAGTGGTCTCCATGATTAGTTTGCCGAGCCTGGGTATGGAGGAATGGAACGTAAAGATGAGGGGGTTTCAGAGTGGTTGCTGCATACTGGAAGGGATCGTAAGTTGGCCTTCGATAGGAGATTAGGGCGGGTGCTTTAGAAATAACTGTAGAGTATACAAGGTAGAAAGTGGTCTCCATGATTAGTTTGCCGAGCCTGGGTATGGAGGGATGGAACGAAAAGGTGAGGGGGTTTCGGAGTGGTCGCTGCATACTGGAAGGGATCGTAAGTTGGCCTTCCATAGGAGATTAGGGCGGGTGCTTTAGAAATAACTGTAGAGTCTATGAGGTGGGAAGTGGTCTCCATGATTAGTTTGCCGAGCCTGGGTATGGAGGAATGGAACGTAAAGATGAGGGGGTTTCAGAGTGGTTGCTGCATACTAGAAGGGATCGTAAGTTGGGTCTGTCGATAGGAAGTTAGGGTGGGTGCTTTAGAAATAACTGTAGAGTATACAAGGTAGAAAGTGGTCTCCATGATTAGTTTGCCGAGCCTGGGCACGGAGGGATGGAACGTGAAGATGAGGGGGTTTCAGAGTGGTTGCTGCATACTGGAAGGGATCGTAAGTTGGCCTTCGATAGGAGATTAGGGCGGGTGCTTTAGAAATAACTGTAGAGTATACAAGGTAGAAAGTGGTCTCCATGATTAGTTTGCCGAGCCTGGGTATGGAGGGATGGAACGAAAAGGTGAGGGGGTTTCGGAGTGGTCGCTGCATACTGGAAGGGATCGTAAGTTGGCCTTCGATAGGAGATTAGGGCGGGTGCTTTAGAAATAACTGTAGAGTCTATGAGGTGGGAAGTGGTCTCCATGATTAGTTTGCCGAGCCTGGGTATGGAGGAATGGAACGTAAAGATGAGGGGGTTTCAGAGTGGTTGCTGCATACTAGAAGGGATCGTAAGTTGGGTCTGTCGATAGGAAGTTAGGGTGGGTGCTTTAGAAATAACTGTAGAGTCTACGAGGTGGAAAGTGGTCTCCATGATTAGTTTGCCGAGCCTGGGCACGGAGGGATGGAACATAAAGATGAGGGGGTTTCGGAGTGGTTGCTGCATACTGGAAGGGATCGTAAGTTGGGCTTCGATAGGAAGTTACGGTGGGTGCTTTAGAAATATCTGTAGAGCCTACGGTGTGGGAAGTGGTTTCCATGATTAGTTTGCCGAGCCTGGGTACGGAGGGATGGAACGTAAAGATGAGGGGGTTTCGGAGTGGTTGCTGCATACTGGAAGGGATCGTAAGTTGGGTCTGTCGATAGGAAATTAGGGTGGGTGCTTTAGAAATAACTGTAGAGTCTACCAGGTGGAAAGTGGTATCCATGATTAGTTTGCTGAGCCTGGGTATGGAGGGATGGAACGTGATGATGAGGGTGTTGCATGGTGGTTTAGATCTTGGTTGGGGAAATAGAGCGTCGTGCCGTGAAATGTTAGAGACGCGACTGCTTGCATTGCACAGAACGCTGAGTGGGTAGCTACTTTAGATAAAGAAGGCAGTCATTGTCTTAAAGGGGCACTCAGGTGGATTCTGAGATCGTCTATTTATTGTCATAACTCAATCTATGGACTCCAAGCATTTTACGAAACCCGAAATTACATACAAGGGCGGTCAATCTCGCTATTTAAAATTCTATTAAAAATTGTGGCATGCCCTCCTTTCTGCACCGTGGCGCAGAACGCCAGAGGGTGCCATCGGACGGGAAGGCAGCAGGGGAGGGCACATGACAGCCAATTACGAATAATGGCTTCCTGGCACACTAAATTTTCAATCATGTGCACCTTTGAAAAATCAGTCCGCCGAGAAGCCGTCACTCGTGACTGGCTGTCGCGTGCCCTCCACTGCTGCCTTCCCGTCCGGTGGCACCACCTGGTGTTCTGCACTACGGCACGGAAAGGGTTCCACAATCTTTAATTGGATTTTTACTATGAAAATCGGCTGCCCTTGAATGCTATCTTGGTTTTTTTAGGATGCTTAAAGCCCATAGATTGAGTTATGCCAATAAATAGACGATCTCAGAATCCACTTGAGTGCCCCTTTAAGCTGTTGACGGAAATCAATGTCGTTGCTGCAAATCCTACAAAGGCGAAGGATCTGCAGCCTCTAACGCCTTTTTGAACTCCAACACTGGTTTGTCCAGGGGACGACGCTGCAGCCTTTTGTCCAGGATACCACACACCTGACGGTCCCATAGCATGGCTGACAAGGCCTCACCAAAGTTGCAGTGTTCGGAGAAGCGGTGCGGGGCGGGGACGAAATTCGAGATGCTTTCTCCAGGCTGTAGGCTGCACTTATGAAACGCAAAGCACTGAACAATCACTGACAGGCATGGTGTGAAGTGGGCAGTGAGCTCCAACACAATGTCCGCATAGGGAGTCGACTGGCACACACGAGCATACAACGGAGTAGATTGTCGGTCCACAAACGCTACACAGGACTGCGTACATTGGGGACTCCTCGACGATGTTGTGCACAATGAAGAAAAAGTTTAGTCGCTCCTGGTACAGGGGCCACACTTCAATCTTCTTGGGTCTAACTCTTCGAGATGTCTCAGCCGCCCCATGATGACAACGTTAGGCTCGTCCTTTTTCGCCATATGCTCTCGTCGTTGCCAAGTTGTCACGAAGCTGTCGTTGCTCAAAAAAGTGTGGTTGCGTGCCTCGGAGTTTGAATTTCTTCATTCTCGTTGTTGCCCAAAGCTTTATTCAGGCGGCCGACATGGCCGTGCAGAAAAGAGGAGTTAGACAAGAGACACGTGGTTTACGACGAGTCCCCAGAATGACAAACGGTTCGGTAAAACCAGCTTGACTCGCCTTCGCTCGACTTCTGCTGACTCGCCGATGTTGCCAGATGCACACACACAACACTCACGACGCAAAATTCCGTTTCATTTTAAGTGCAAGATCCAGGCT
Source organism: Ixodes scapularis (assembly GCF_016920785.2). NCBI lineage: Eukaryota > Metazoa > Arthropoda > Arachnida > Ixodida > Ixodidae > Ixodes > Ixodes scapularis. The sequence continues at coordinate 32,719,598 of NW_024609883.1, read as the reverse complement.
TTCAATGTCGCTACCAAGCATGCACGATCATGCAGTGGTAGCATCGTTCAGGGCAACATGCTCACGCTCATAGCCTCAGCTTAGTAAATGAAACCATAGCCCCTGTATCCACTCTAATTCTCCAAGTCAGTAGTAGGCTGAAGTTTATCCATCACTACAAGAAGTTAGGAGTGATGCTGAGAAGTCTGGGAGGGTCGTCGCATGTACGGAATTGACTGATCGACGTGCAGTTCCCTGCAAGATGATGTCCTGGGTTGGGCAAGGTTCGAGCATGTTGGATGTTATCAGGAACACTTGGTTACACAGGATCCGTGGGGGCATGGCGGTCCCATTGACTGTGGCCATATGTGCCTGGGGTGTCACTGCTTCCCGAGTGCTAGCCAGTGCCAACCTCTTGAACATAGTCACGACACTGCCTCAGCATCCCAACATTGAGACACTGGAACTGGTAGCAGTGGTCTAGGAGAGCCAGAGGAATCGCTGTAGTTGGATAGAAACATTGCAACAGATGCATCAGTCCTCTAGGCATAAAATATCTTACACCTTAGACATATTATTCTCAAAATTGTAGATTCAATGGGGAAGCAGAGCAGTCAAAATTTCACCAAACAGCTAGCTTGGAACATTTCTCGGAAACTTCACAGAATGGCAAACATTCTATAGCTTCTAAACATACTATTTACAGTGCTAGAAGCTGGCACTCTTGTCTCGTATTTAGAAACAGTTATTCAGTCATTTTCACCTCATCGAGGATGCACAATTGGGAAGATGATCAATCCAGTTGTTTTATTCACATTAAAGCGAATTAACGAATAACTTTAGAATGCTGACAGGAGCTATATCAGTTAGTTTTGAGTGACATTCAGTAAAAGGAAGACAAGTGAATTTTTTTTTCTTTTTAATTTTGTGAGTTTGAAACAAGATTGCCTGCATTTTCTAAGAGCTAAAAAAACATGTAGGGATATTATTTCTACTAGTTCAAACATTTTTTCTTGTTTTTTTGCAAAAAAAGGAGGTACTTACTATTTTTATTATGCTTTGGTAGCCGCTGGTGCTGAAACTTGATGTCCTAGGTGGCATTCCTACAGCGATTCTCTATGACCTGAGGGAATCCTGAGGCAGTTCGGCTATCCCGTGTGTGTTTAACCGTTCAGCGGTCGCGGCGGCGCTCACGATCTTGGGCCAGTCGCGTCGGAGGGATGCGATCACTTGGCAGTGGTTCGCCTCACGACGAGCAAGTTGGCGATGATTCTGTCCTCCGCAGGAGAGTATGGCTTTGCAGCGCCGACTCACTTTGTCACTGGGGTGGTTAGGTGCACGCAAGTCACCTGGCGAACCAAGTACTCTATGTAACACCGACACACATTCACAAGGTGCCTGATCACGTCGCCGGCATCAGCCAAACGCCTGCTTGAAGAGGCAGTACGTTAGTAGGTACGGTAGCCTGTTTTCAAACCGAAGCTCGCGGAATGCGTCTACGACGAAGATGATGGACGGCCTTCTCAACAGCCGGAGACGCTCGAACCAAGATCAATCCATACCGCCGTGATAGTGACGGCGGAAGCGCAATACGGCATCCAGGATCCCTCGCAGACGTAGAAGTGAACACGGCAGCGGAAGATCGAGCGTGAGGGACAACCAGAGCAAGCAAGCACTACCGAAATTAACGAAAGAACTGTGCCACTGTGCGAGCAAGCTGTCAGCTGTAGTGGCACTGGCAAAGCGCGGGAGGCTCGGCTTACGGATCGGCTTATGACGACGTTAGGTTGGCTAATGGATTTCGCCCCACGCTTCGCTTTATTTTTTCGTCAGAAACTAGTGAGCGCAACTTTCTATCCCAGTTTTTTGTTATATTTTCTTGTCCCAGCAGACAACACACACAAAAACAAGTGTTTTGCCGTGTTAAAATTGTTTATTAACGAAAACGTGTTCTATGTGCACGAGACGAATTTGCGATCGCAATCGTAATAGACATCACTTAAATGTCATTTTAGTTGTCGTCTGGCAGGTCCCATTTTGAATGTCATTTGAAAACCTGAATGTCATTTGGCGTAAATGCCATTTTAGCTGCCGTCTGACAGGGGTATAAGAGTGGCTTCCTTTCCTTGACTGCTCCGGTTGAGGTGACTAATCTCTAACGGGGGAAAAGGGTTCGGTCGGGGGAAGTTCGGTCTTTTTTTAGATATGGTGCCGTTCTTGTCGTTTGTGTTGTATTGTTCGAGAACCGAAGTTCCCAGTTCGGAAATTGGGTCGCCGTTGTAGGGTTCACATGAAGACCTTGAGTGAGTCACGCTGTATAACAAAGGTTGGATGTAATGTATGAGAAAGAATGGTACTGCGTCGGTGGTCAGAGTCAACTTTGTGGCTATAAAGGTATTTGAGGAAATAGACACAGTAACCGAGTTTAAGACGCTCCTTTTCCTGTTTTCTTTTTTTTCTTTTTCTAAGCTTGCCATTTTTTGCCACAGACCCGAGCAATTTTCAACATGATCAAGATCCACCAGCTCACTCACCGTATTTCGGTTGATCCCTTATATTAGTTTACGAATTTAGTTGGTTAGCGCTACGTGGACGAATCTGTCAGGAAACCATGTTGCCGCTGCCGAACTCTACTTTCGAGTGCTCGTAATGGTGACTCGGGCATCATGAGTCATACTTTCGCAGGTGCCGTGGTACAACTATAAGAAATTACTGACTAGTAAAAACGCACTAGTGATTCATTATCTGCCGTAACAGCACGTATGACGACTATTGAAACTGATCTTGCGATTTGTAAATCCAAAGTTAACGCGGCGACTGACATCAAAACGAAGGTCGCATGGCTTCTTTCCGTTATAGCACTTTTTAAACGGCGCTCCGACGATGCCGAGAGTCGTTCCCGACGATCGAACTTACTTTTTGGAGGGCTTCAGGACACTGCTAGGGAATCGTGGGCGGAATTCGAAAAACTAGTTCTCGACGTATGCAGTGATAATCTAGGCATACGGATTACCTTTGCTACGTTTGAAAGGGCCCATCGAATAGGCAGGTTTCATCCTAATAAAAACCGACCTATTATCGTAATTTCCTTTTAACACAAAGAAACTGTGCTAAGATCATGCTCCAAGCTAAAAGATACCAACGTGACGGTTAGTGAAGACTACCCAAAGTATGTGAAATTCGCCAGGAAAATGCTTTTACAGTTCGCCCGAGCCCAGGGTGGCCTCTACAAACTTCGCGTTGACAGATTAAATTTGGGGAATAAACTATTTCTTTTCGATTACGAAACTGACGCAATCTGTGAGAGTGGCCCAAACGAATCGGGCAGTGCGTCAACAAATCTGCCACTTTGAAGTTTATGAATGTCACGATTAAGAAACCATCTCGCTCCCAATCTTTTTCAAAAAAATAAACAGAAACTTGGCTTTCGAGTGTTACTCGCGATAATGAAATTTTTGATTGGGTTCAGAGTTATAGGTTTTATCGCTGTGACCGAACTGATAGCCGCGGGGGTGGGATCCTAATCTCAGTGAATGTAAATCTTGAACGTTACCAAGTAAGCATTAACACCCAACTTGAACTGGTTTGCGTGCGTTTAATCTCTGCCCATAGAGATGTTATTTTGGGCGCCTGCTATCGTCCGTCTTAATTATGTGTCAACAACTTTTTGTTCTGCCCTGCATGATGCGTTATGCACAATTACATCTACGTTTCCTTTTGCACTTTTATTTTTACTTGGCGATTTTAATTTGCCTCTGATCGACTGGTCAGGAGCATTCCCAACTACGACTTGCAATTCTGCAATTTACTCTGATTGAATCTTTGCTTGGATTTTTTTATTAACACAACATGTTGCTGAACTTACTCGAGTAACTGTGTCTTCAGCCATTTTACTAGATCTCATTTTATCTTCTGACTCTAACCTTACCTATTCCATATCTTACTTACCGGGTATTAGCGATCACTCCATTCAACGTTTCTCATTACTTATATCGATGTCTGATGCTAGTAAATCAACAAAACATTTCTTTGACTATACTAAAGCAAATTTTGGTGCTATAAATAAAAAATTAGCTAGCTTCCTTGACGAATTCCTTCGTAATTTTTCTGCCCGTTCGGTTGAAAGCAATTGGTACATATTGAAAAATAAATTACTATCTCTAATTAACTCATTCGTTCCATATAGGTCCATTAAAAGGAATTCCTTGTCTCCATGGTTTAATGTTACACTTAAACGTCTTATCAACAAAAAGAAACATTTGTTCCGTTCGGCAAAGCTTTGTTGTAGTGACGCACGTTGGGAAATCTATCACGCAACTGATGATCCTTATAAACTAGGCATCAAGGACGCCAAACTAACAATTTTAATGTGACATTACCCTCCAAGTTACTTAAGAGTCCTAAACAGTTTTGGCGTGTTATGAATGGAAACAAAAAGAACGATATCTCGCTCACTAATAATTGTGTTGTTATTCCAAATGATCATTATGCCTCTATTTTAAATGACATTTTTTTGTAAAAACGCTTTGTGTAGATGATGATTGCTCCCACCCTGTGTACCCTAATTATAGCTTTTTGCCTATGTATCCTCTTGTAATTGACTATGACAAAAGTGTAAAGCTGACTGATATTTTAAAAAACAACCGGATCACCACGTGGTGAATGATGTTGATTGGGGCGAAGCTCTGGTGGTGCTTGCCTGCGTAGACGGTGAGCCGTAGTATGCTGAGCCTTTCGTTCGTTTTCATCCATGTCACGCTGCGGTCAAATGCTCAAATGCGTGTATAACCGCGTTCCTAAAGGGGTATTCACACGAGGGAGAAATCCCGGGGATTTCTCCCCGACACGCGCATCCCACGACGAAAACGCCAGGCTTTGCGATGTGCAAAAGCCTCGCGTTTTCATCTCGTGATGCGCGCGTGCCGGGGAGAAATCCCCGGGATTTCTCCCTCGTGTGAATACCCCTATACCACACGTTCTCTTTCTGACATGGATGAAAACGAAGGAAAGGCTCGGCATGCTGCGGCTCACCGTCTACGCAGACAAGCAGCACCAGAGCTTCGCCCCAATCAACATCATTCACCACTTGGAGATGTGTTTTTTTTTTTTTTGCCCTACAGGAGCACGGATGCACGTGCTCAAGTGCTCGTGAGCACGTGAGCGCGTGAGCTCACGAGCAGGAGCACGTGCACCCGACGGCGGACGGACATACGGACATGGCAGGCCCCTAAACGGTTATTCACACGAGGGATAAATCCCAGGGATTTCTCCACGGCACGCGCATATCGCGACGAAAACGTCAGGCTTTGCGATGTGCAAAAGCCTCGCGTTTTCGTCTCGTGATGCGCGTGTGCCGGGGAGAAATCCCCGGGATTTTTCCCTCGTGTGAATACTTCTTGAGGAGCTTCGCCTCTAAAACATCTTCGTACTTTTGAGTTGACAATGTCACCTCCACACTGCTTAAGAATGCTAAAAATTATATCGCAATTTGCCTTTTCGAGATTTTTGAGCAATTTCTTGGATTTGGTGTATTACCCGAGGAGTGTAAAATAAGGAAGGTGACTCCACTCCATAAACATGGCGATAAGAAGAGTCCTCTTAACTTTCGCCCCATTTCCTTAATCAGCAAAGCTTGTAAACTTAAGCACATATTATTCGCTCATTTGGGTAACTGCTTAGATTCTAATGCCCTCTTTTCCCCATCCCAACATAGCTTTCGTAAATCCCTTTCTTGAGAGACTCAACTACTTACCTTCACTAATGATGTGCTTTCCATACTTGACCGTAGATTCCAGATTGACTTCTTTTTTTTTTTTTTTTTTAGATTTCTGCAAAGTTTTTGACAAAGTCCCTTAAAAACGCTTACTCTTTAAACTCGGTCAACTTAGTCTCGATCCCAACGTGCTGTCTTGGATTACATGTTTTTTTTTACTAATCGTTCTCAGTTCCTTCATGCTAACCATGTAAATTTATTATGAAACCTGTTAATTTTGGTGTACCGCAAGGGTTTGTCTTGAGCCTACAGTTTTTTTTTTTCATTTACGTAAATGATTTACTACTTTGTGTATCATCATCTATTAGCCCCATCGCTGATGATTGTCTAATCTATTGAGAAGTCACTAATACTACTGACATCACCCTTTTTCAAAATGACTTACTAGCTGTGACTGATTGGTGTGATTTGTGGCAAATATCCTTTAATACTAACAAATGTAAAGTGATGAATATCTCCCGCCACATTATTATATTTTTCATTTACTCCATTTTTGAAATTTTTCTTGAAACTGCACCATGCTACTAGTGCCTTGGGGCGCACATAACCTCTCACATGTGATAGAAAACGCACACTGACCACATTATCGCCAGCGCTAACTCCATGTTTGGTTACCTAAAAATAAACTGTAGGTTAGCCCTAGTGACCCTAAAACCACTCGTTCCAAACTACCCGTTCCAAACTAGACCATACCGCAGCAACCCAGGATCCGGGTCTCTCAACTCTCGTGGCTGACTTTGAAGCCCTACAGAATCGCGGTGCTTATTTTATATTAACTAACTATCATCGCACATCTAGTGTCTCAACTATGAAAACTAATTTATCACTTACTGCTCTTTCATTATGCCGAAAAAATATCTCGTTTGTGTCTTTTTTTTATAAAATTTATCATTCCAATACTTCACTGAAAAACAAACTAACGTTAAATCCTGTTTTCATCTCGCCTCACGTAGATCATCAATTTAAAGTTGGAATTCCTCATTGCATTACCTCAGCCTATTATAATTTATTACTCTTTTATTCTGAGAACATCTTCAGAGTGGAATCGCCCTCCCGCCCAATTAATAAACAAACCGTCCTGTGACCTGTGTAAAAGTGCGGTGACCGCTTACTTATGGTAATATTTTTCTTTGTTTGTTTAGCTTGTTCTATAAATTCTAAACTTGTTTGCAAATTAAAAAAAAATTTAGTGCTTGGCTCTTAGTGCTTGCTTATTGTTTGTATTCCAAATTTGTCTTGCACCACTCTCTCCTGTAATGCCTCAGGGCCTTGAGGGTACTGAAATAAATAAATAAATAAAGATGTCATCTCTTTTTTTTTCTTTTTTTCCTTTTTAAGCGGGCAGTCTTCTTTTTGGTAAATAATCTTTGACACATTGAATAGTGGAGCGACTGTATGTCTGCTTCGGTTCTTACGATGTGGCGCGAGTCGCGACAACTCTACGGCGGGTAATGCGCTTCACTTCGGTGGCTATGAAAGCAGCCTGTATGTACTACACAGCTCCTATCAACTGTGTAGTGCCTACATAATTTGCCAGAACTTAAATAGTTACAAACGCCTAATCGACTGTGAGTTTTTTGTGTGTGTTTTTTCGCGTTCTTGTGTTCTTCCGCCGATTCCGAAAGGTAGCATTTGGCGCGCATATCATTTGTCGGTGTCGTTCTCCGTGCCTTTCCTGGAACCGGAAACCATCACGAAGGTTTCACGTTGCGCTTCTTTGGGTTTGAGCGAATCCGGGGTCTTTGTATTTCTAACCCTTTTCCGAGCGGGAAACGATGGGGTATACTCTGTGCATTGTGAGGGGCCATTCTCATTTCGTAAGAGGCTAACGTACGATATCTCTGTGTTGAAAACCTGATACATTATGACCAACGAGATAAATCTCGACAAAAAGTCATCGAGCCTTTTGTCGAGATATATTCGACAAGAGGCTATCAAGTCGTCGCAGCGTCTAATGTGCTTTCATAAAACTACACTTCTACAACGTTCCCCCGTTTTATATTGATGTTAGTATTCGATGTCATAAAGACACGCTTCATCAATCGGTTAAACCTATACGTCAACTCCGTGTCTAAAAACGAGTGTGTTTGCCCACAAAATGCGTAAAAAAACGCGCATGCGCAAAACGTGTTTCCTTTTTTTTTTGTGATGCATTTTAGCATGGTTTGACAGATCTTGTTCTACCTTATAGAGTCATGGAGATGCATGCATCGGTTCGTGGAAAATTCTGTTGATCCTTTTGGTGAATGTGTCGCGTGGTTTTAACGTTCTTTTTCACACCATCACCTTTTTTACCACACGTGATTTTCGTCAGAGGTTTGTATACTGATGCTAAGACTCAATGAAGTTAGACGGGAAGTTGCGCCTTTTTTTTTTCCATTTCAAACCGCTCTTACAAGAGAGATCGTCTTCGAATGGTCAACTTGGTTCACGGCAGCCACGCGTACGTTACCTGCTCCGCCGTGGATGGCGCGGTCAGTGCTCTGGAGCGACTAGTGGAATTCGCAGTGGAATGAGAAACCAGCTCGTTAGCTTCTAGACCGGGCATTTTATATTGTGAAATGTCCCCCTTCCCCCCCCCCCCCCCCCACGTCTCATATCAGGTTAAAGGGGTAGAAATAATTTCCAAAAATATTATGTTTTTGACTTAATATTAATCGATTAACTTTTTCACTTGATTACAATATTACGCTCTAAAAGAGCTTCGCACGTCCTGCCTTTGGCGTTCTTGGTAAGTGCGCCGAGGACACAAGTGACGGCGTGACTGAAGCGACCAAGTCAGCCTTCGAGGCGTCATTGTGGGCAGGGTTTGCCACGCTTTGTTTGTCGCAATTTTGAAATCGGCGGAAAATTTCTAAGATTATAAGCAATTAATATTTATAATAACCGTTAACAGTTGAGCTTGTTGGTACATAATTGTAAATATTGTAAATAAAAAACTTTAGAATTAAACTAGAACACGAAGAAAGAACGGATAGGATAGGGCACACAGCTGACTACCAACGATGTTTTAGTGTAAACTTCTTCCTTGCGCGTTTGCTCCTTCATTTAGAGTCTCAAGTAGAGCGTGATAAACCTATTATATAAATCACCCTATTTCAGTAATAAAGATCACTACTGATATTTATACTTATACAAATTATACGAAGCATTTATTTGCACAGAATTTCCTAAATATTATTGTTTTTTAAACTACCCCGCTACAAGCTCGTGATGTTGTTGTTTGGGGCGTGACATTTTGGTAGGTATTAGGTCTGTTCGATTCGCCTGAACTGGCTGAACTAGTTCAGCAGTGCAGGAACTGCTGCATTCGATTCAACCGGAAATTGTACTGCCGCTGCACTGGCGCGTTCGATTCATTCCAGTCCTGAACGAGTTCATACCCAGTTCCTCAAAATCTTGCACCGGCTCCGGAGTCAGTTCAGCGTCCGTGCAGAAGCAGACGACAAGAGCAGACGGCGATAGTAGACGACACTCCTCGTCCGTCTCTGCTCGCGGTGCCATTTTTCGCAGCTCTTGCTCAAATGTCTGTGATGTGTAACAATAATGCCGAAACGGAGGTTGCGTTTTCTCTCATTTATGAGAATAACGTACCCGCGGTGGACGCGGAATTGAGATTATAACCGAGGGTAGGAATTTGATTGATTATAATATTCTGAAAGCGTTTTAGGCACCTGCTCGTGTAGGTTTCGCTACCTGTGGTAAGTGTATAAAGGTTGGCTCACGTAAATTGTTTCTTTTTGATGCTATGTGAGGATCCAAAGTGTTGATATTCTTCCTTACAGAAACGGGAAAGGTATTGCGCTCTTGATAGTCCCCGACTTCAGCTGCTCTTGGATGCATACTGACGACTCATTGCAGATATCTGGGATTTAGTACATTGGCCCTCGCATGCCCCGTAGCTGAGCATAATAGTGCATGCTTTGTTCGCTGGTATCTGTGGACGCCCACTAACGAGCCTGAGAAAAATGTCGATAATCGGAATTGGCTTGGTAGTTCCACGCAGGTCTTTCTTGAGAATCAGAATAAACGCTTCAGCTTGACGCCAAAGTTACGGTCGATAACTGTCTTGGCCAAAACGCTATCGTCAGGCCTTCGTCTTCGAGGTGACCGCTACCGACCGAGCGCGACCGCCAGTGAATCCCGGCGCAAAATCATCCTGATGCCGCGAACCCATCGTCGAAATGCGAAACTCAAGAGACTTGGAGTGATTCTACTATTGCTAAATGAATGTGAAGGACACGAACGCTTACGGAAGCGACAGGAACCGAACGGACGTTAAGAATGCAGGCAGAAGCACATTTCGTGCAGAAAACGTTTTTAGTACACTCGAAAAAAAAATATATTCACAGAAAAGATTCGGTTATTATACTTTAAAACTAAGGAAACACAAATGGTCTCATCAAACCGCGACTAATTAAATGTAGGATACAACGTGGCGTGGAGAAACAAGAACCAACAGATGCTGCAGACGACAGCCTGCGCTTCCGCTTGGAAAGCCGATCACAGCGCCAGTCCTAGCGCGGCGGCTGCACTGGTTCTGCGCCGCCGCTGCACGACTCCTGCACTCCTCTGAACTCGGACAGAACTAGTTCAGAACTTTCTGGCCAGATCGAACAGACCTATTGTCTTTCTTTTTTGTGAACGGTGATTGATGGGGTGCTGACGCAATCTTTCGCGTGCTCCTCGATAGCGAGCGCTTCGAGCATTTCGCATGCACGAGGATTGTTGTTTCTGGCGCACCACCATTCTTGCCAGAAACAACAATCCTCATGCACGCGAAATGCTCGAGGCGCTCGCTATCGAGGAGCACGCGTGTTCTCCGTGTTCTAGTTTAATTCTAAAGTTCAAGCTAATATTTATCAAATAATTTTATTTTCTATTTTTTAGATGGGTCTGACCTCTAATAATAATCAATGTCAATACTGAAATTCCAACAAGAGCCCCCAAAATCAAAAATTAGAAAGGTATTTAACAGATTATTAATTAGTCAAACTAACATGACGATTATCTCCGCATGTAATGCCCACCGAGCTTTACATATACACGGTGAAGTCTGAACTTGCCTAACCCTCACGGCCTACGTTTAACCAATTTTTTTTTTCCGAATTAAAATTTGACACCCTGTGTACTCTCCGTAAGAAGTTTTCATTGCACGTTTCTGTGTCGGTTAAGGTTGTCAAGATGTGGCAGGTAAAAGGGCCCGTGACTGCTAGCATGAACAGAGGGCCAACAGCTAAAATCCGGAAAACGTTGATCTGTCAGGAAGTTATTTATTTATTTTTACATCGCAAGGCCTATGCTACTCAAGTCGTACGAATAAAAAAAATGAACGACGTTTACTATTCTCTGTGACGCCGAATTAGAGCGCAGCTCTTAAAAATGAGGAGGGGAGGGTAAGCACTCCTTTTTCCCCGCTAAATTTAGCGGGAAACGCTTACCCTTGTGATGTCACGCGTGACGTTACGTGCGCCGTTACACGTGTCGTCACACGTGACGTCACTAAGGTATATATAGCGAGAATATTTTTTCGCCAAATTTACCGGCAACAATTTAGCGGGAATATTGGCAATGTTAGATGCGCGTGACGTCACTTGACGTCATACGTCACATGTTTTTAATATTGACGACACATGTGACGCCAATATTAAAACGGGGGTTGCGTCGTGACGTTACCCTCGTGACCCATAATCCTCGTGAGGGTAACCCTCGTAACCCTCACGAGGGTAACCCTCGAGACATCCCACGCGGCGTCACGTGTGTCGTCATTATGGGAAACGTCCCATAATGCAACGCGCGGTCACGCCGACGTCGACGGCGACGCCGCTCAACCTGGAAACAGGCACCTAAGAGCTGCGCTCTAAAAATATAAGAGCCTCTGCAAGGGAGTAGAGTATGACCAAATATTTTATGGTGAATACATTCCACTTCGCTTATTTGCGTTCGACTGCGCGCCTAGAGCGCGCAGTCGCACGCTGTAGGCGCTGTAGGCCAGGGGGAAAATCCCCCTTATTCCAAGAAGAAAATCTGCCGAAATGGCTGCTGCCGCTGCGCTGATACTCTGAGAAATGCGTTACCATTTCGCTCAGCATTTATGTATATACAAAAGCATATGGTGACTGCAGCCTCTCAGCACTTTTTTGCTGGGTGAACGTTACCGAAACCCCTCTTCTCCCTGGTGCAAGCTAATCAGTTTACTTAGCGTGCGCATGAAGGACGTGCGCGAGATGCGCGGAAAACGACAGAGCCATTTCAAATTGTGCGTATTTATTTGCCGCGAACGTGCGTTTAACCCCGCGGCGGTCAGTCGGAAGTTTCCCACAAACGGCGGCGTCGGTTGTCTTGGGTCGTTGCCGCGCTTGTTGTGCATACAGGGCGACTACACTGTGCGCCCGGTGACAAGGTAAGGGAACTGCCCGTCAAGAACGGCGTTGCGGGCGTGGCAAGTCGAAGAACCGAACCGCAGCCCGTGCGCGTCTACAGGTCTCCAAAGCCGGAGGCAACAGCCTATGAGCGCGTCCAGAGCGCGCACCCACGCTCCCGCCCGCCAGCTGTCGGCGCTTCGACAAGGTGTTTCCTAGCCAATCTCCACAGCCAGTGGGGTTGTGATGCTATCCCGTGGAGACGTTGCGAACTTTGGTTAATCCAAACCAGTCCAAGGTCGGCGCATGTACCGGGGCACTAATGCCCGTGTCCCACTAGAGCGACAGACAGAAACAGAAGACAGCGACCAGCCTCAAACCCGTGCAGCATGCTCGCGATGGTACCTTTGGCAGGCGTTTAGTCGTTCGGTGCTCGTGAAGTAAGCACGAGCACCAAACGCCTGCCTACCTGCCAAAGATACCCTCGCGTGCATGATGCTCGTGTTTGAGCATAGACTCCTTCATTCTACAAAGCCTCTCAAATCGCGAAAGACTCTGTTTTGAGGCTTGTCGCTATCGTTTGTTTCTGTCTGTCGCTCTAGTGGGACACGGGCATAATGCTAACTCAATCAAGACCCGAGGCAATCACACGGCGCGTTCAGCACCTTTACTACGCGAAGCCTGTCCTCACTCTATCCGATTTTTGCGGAGTGAGATGTATTCTCTGATCACAGGAAGAATAAAACTCGGGACGATGAACGATAAACATTTCTTTCATCGTCTCGCGTTTGTTTTATTCTTTCTGTGGTCAGTCAATTTTACCAACGCGCTTTTCAGTTAATTTGATATGTATTCTCCTATTCTCCGTTCACCCTGAAACCAGAAGCTCCGCCGTCGGCGCGAGCTTTCTGCCCTTGCAAACACAAGTGTGAACGCGCAGGCACGCGCAACCAAAGCACTGCGTAAGCCAGCGAGCCCGCGCTGAAGGCACAGCTTCTGGCCTCAGCTTAAGAGTGAATGGAGTATAGAAAAGTACTTTCTGCATCGTTTAAATTGACACTCAAGGGATTACCATTACTGTATTGGTCGCGTATTGCATTGCCCGAGCATGCGTGAGCGCATGCGCATTTTTTGTGCACATGTTCAGTCGTGGGCACCTGCGCGCACGCTCTCTATACTCCCAACCCCCGCCGCTAAGTCGTTCCAAAACGTCGGTTCATGTCACGCGCACCCTAAGTGTAGTTAGTAATTCCGAGCCTGCTTAGCCTTCGGCCGTTTTCACGTTTCGGCCACTCATACTTCTAGCTCCTATCCTTTCTTTTAGTTAGATTTTGGTTTCTTCTCTCTTTTTTTCCTCTGTTTCTCGTTTGTTTTCTCCCTCCAAGGCTGTCGCTCGCTTCCTCTTCGTTCCCTTCCGTCTCACGTTCCACTTAGTCTTTGTTGACTGACAGCGCCCCCAACCCTTTTTTTTTATCCTTTATGTTTTACTCGCTTCCTCCCTCAAAGTCGCGCACTTCCTTTTTGTGTTCTTCGCTCCAGCTTCGGGCGACTCGATATCGCCTCGGCTGACTCGGAAAACCGCTTCCCTAATTCGTTTCACCTTACCCTGGACCGCAGTGGAGGCTACGAGCCATTCCAACCAATCCTGTGTCGTTTGAGTCTCACGTGACCTTCGGAAGGGGAACAGCGATGTGTGGGCGACTGCGAAAAAGAGCAATTGTGTTGATGAAAATAATCCCTGGAGAAGGGGAACATTATTGTCCAGCTCGCTTGCCCTTTTGCATTTAATTGCATTATAATTATAGCAATTGTGTGTTTGCTTTAAAGAGAGGAAAGTGTGTCACGCCCCAAATTATTCCCGCGATGGATTAGCATGGCTAGATTAACTGCGGGATGGTTCGCATTCTCCCCTTTACACTTCAGCCGACGGTGAGTGAAAAAAAAAATAAACATCGCTTTCACTCACTCCGACGGTGGAGTGGAAGCTACGTGCTCGTCGGACCATTCATACGCCTTTCGCCATCTTTCGCCACGTGATCACGCTCCCGCCTATACCCACTATACAGTTCATATATACTAACTATGCGGAGCGTAAGTTCGTCTGCTTCTTATGTGGGGGTTGTGGTGACGTCAGAAAAACGCCGAGCTTTTATTGGCTCTGATCGGAAGATAGTGGGTAAAGCTCAAGGCACCCACTATCCTTCCAATCGGAGCCAATCAGAGCTCGGCGTTCTGACGTCACCGCAACCCCTGCACTAGAAGCAGACGAACTTGCCTCCCGCATACCCACGCGCAGAGAGCGGGGTCAAGTGGTCAAAAGGAGGCGGCTGATTGGTCCAACAAGCGCGTAGCTCCCACCGCACTGTCAGTTCAGACGTAAACAGAATATGTTCGCGAGTCGGCGCTACAAATGGCACTCGTATTGTGTCGGGTTCGATGGCTCCGATGGCTTCGTGGCGTCCACTCTGGTCTATCGCAAGGCGATGCGGAGACTAGCTCCTCGCACTAATCCTCCACTGGGCCCCTTCTCCCTCTTCCTTTTTTATTCTTTCCCGTTTGCTTTATTCCCTTACTATATTTGCGTTTACTTTTCCCGCTTCTTACGCGAACGCTTCTTTTGTTTCTTGCGTCGGCGTCGGTCGATTGAGTCACGTGACATGAGGAGGCACCTAGATAGCAACTTGAGCCTAATCACACGCGAGCTGTCACGCAGGGATGGATGGATGGATGGAGGCTGGCTCTTCCTTAAGGAAGGAGAAGGACGGGAGTAGGGGAGGTGATTCGGGAGCGGCAGGTAGCGCCACCTTGCGGAACTCGGGTTAACTCAATTATGTCCCTCGAGGTGCGCTAAAAGATGACCGGTATGATCCGGAATTCTCCGGGTCGATACGGGGGCACCCGCAGATTTCGAGATCTTCGTGACCGAGGAGAACCGTGGTTGCGGTATCGGCTAACGAAAGATATAAAGCAACCGGTATCGTCGATATTAGTAATATTATGAATGATACGCCGTAGTTTCTGGGTGTAGAAGAGGAGAGTCTTGCTGATGTAATGCGCTAAGAGGGAGGAGAGGATACGAGAGCGCGCTTGGACGTCAGAACGCCAACTCTGGTTGGATTGATTAGTGAGTAGACCCCAAAGCTATAGCCCACCTTTGGCTCCGCTACACTCGTCGAACCCGTTCGAATCCGAAAGCCAAACGCCGGACGCCAACGTTCCGCATTTGAACGCGTCCGATGAGTGCAGTGGAGACAACGGGAGCTAGTTTCAGCTCTACCCACTAATCTCTCCAATCAGAGCCCGGTGTTCCGACGCCCCCGCGCGTTTTCTTCTCCTCCTCTCTCTCATTTTCTCGGCGCATAGAATGGTGTATCTGAAATTAAATACACGTCTGCATTCGATCATTCTGATTCGTAGATCCTGCGTCCGTGCAGTTTGGGGGAAACATTTCAAAACACAATCGAGTGATATTGGCGGTCATCATATCTTGGGCAGGAAGCGTGTTATTTAGTCAGAGTCCTCGCCTGCGGCCGCTTGATGACTGCCGCTTCGCTGCGGCCTGCCGCTTCACCCGGGATGCGTAGAGGGTGCGGCTGTGAGGATCGGCACATTTAGCACGCCTTTGCAAAAGTTCGAACTCCAAACGTACACCCCTGAAACTCTGCACGCGAGCGTTGTTTCGCAAAATCTTCTATGTATATTTCTTTAAGAGCTCAACTCAAAGCAGGTGAGATTTAAAAAAAAAAAAAAGGCGGCCGTGCATTTTTTTTGTCCCATGTTGGCCTGCCCTTCGTCTGTACACTCATTTGCAAGCTCGCTTCCAGGTGGCGTCGTGAACGCAGGAACGCTGAGAACCGCGATAAATAATTATTTTAACAAAATATATGAAGGATAAAACCAGCGAACTTTTCTGGTTGATAACAAACATTTTTGAAGCGGATGAATGTTTCTTTTATTTTGTCGTCTGCTATCTGTTCACGCATCCCTGCTCTGTGCATGAAGGCGAACGAATGACAGACGACAAAATAAAACAAACCTTCGACTGCTTTATAATTTTTTTTTATCAAAGAGAAAATTTGCGTGTGTCTAAATGCGAACTAAAACTGTATCATCATTGATACACCCAGTGTCGCTCCGTGTCCATTTTTTTTCCCGGAGAAAAAAGGTTCTTAATAAAAACCACCTGTCATTGCAAAAACAAAACAAAAAAAAAACGGCAGTAGTTTTGGAAGGCATGAAAATCAACGAGTTTAAAGCGTAATAACCTCTGGAGAAAGGAAACAAGGAAGGAGAAAGGTCAAACACAAATCTCCAAACGCAGCTAGCTGACTGGTGCACGCAGAAAAAATCCGCCTGGTACTGGTAACGAACGAGGGACCTCTCCATTTTTAGTGGAGAACTCTACCAACTGAGCTATAACCAAGAGTTAGCGTCAATAGAGCAAACCGGTTTTATCAGCTGCCACCAGTCTAACACCAAGAAGGCTGAACGGCCTACATTTTAGGGTGATAATGGTAATGCAATTAATGCAAAGGTGCAAGCGAACTGGACAGAATAAATGATAATAACCCCTTGTAGAAGGGGAACAAGGGCGATGAAGGGCAAGCAGAAATCTCCAAATGTAGCTAGTTGACTGGTGCGCGCTGAAAAAATCCGCCTGGTTCTGGTATGGAACCAGGGACGTCTCCATTTCCAGTGAACCGCCCTACCGACAGAGTTAACCAGGAGTTAGACGTCAATAGAGCAAACGACTTTTGAGGATGTTTTCAGCATTAGGAGAAGCGTTTCTACTCGTCCTTCGTCGGTTTTTCCTGCGCTGTTCCCACCTATTAAGATGCTTAACCAACTCGCCCAACTCTCTGCCGTGTTAGGAGAAGCGTTTCGAAAAGTGTATTTCATCAGGCAGAGAGTACTTTGAAGGAGACTGGAATTTGAACTTGTTGAAATTAATAAACGATTTTGTAAGACTAAATTCCGGTTTCTGTAAAAGGGAGAAACAGAGGAATGTGGGAAACATTCCGTCATGTATAAGCCTTACTGAATTAGATTATGATAAAGTGAAAGTATTGGTCCAATGTACTTTGTTTTTGGGTGTTTTGATTGTTCCAATGGCGAGCCATTGTCTTCATGGTTTAACTTTTGTTCGGGTGAGAACAAAAAAAAAAAAAAATATATATATATATATATATATATATATATATATATATATATATATATATATATATATATATATATATATATATATAAAACTCAAAAGAAAAAAAAACCTTGGTGAAATCAGTATAATGTAAACGACTTAATTTTCACAAATCGCCTACAATTCGCAAAAAATAGGTCCCGCGAACAATTCCGGTAAGATGTAAACATAAATCTCCCGACTGAAGTTAAAAAATAAAAAATAAAGAGATGAAGTTAAAAACAGGGAAAATAAAAGGACTGTTAGCGGCTGGACATTTCTTGCGGTAGGGTTTTATTTTGGCAGCAGGGTGGTTTTGCAAGACTATAATTAAATTGCGATCGCAGTTTTGCCGTAATCAACGAGAATATCCCCCTTCTGCCAATATTACTCTTCGTTCGCAGTGACCTAATATCGATTACGTCTCTATCCGTACCTGCCTGTTTAACGTGTGAGGCATACACAGTCGTAAGCAGTTTAAACAAGACGGGCCAACACGTCCTTTAGTCGGTAGGTGACACCACCTGGTGACAGCGATAAGAACTACTCTCTATCGAAGGGGCTTCTTTTCTGGCTCCTCAAATACTCACTCATGCGTACATTTTGCGTACTTATAGGGCTACGCGTTGTCCGCAAAAGAGTGCATTCGTGTGTTCGAGTTTTGTTTATGTATGCGACCACTGAAAAAAAAAAAAAAAAGTGTATAAGTGCAACTTCTT
Organism: Ixodes scapularis; assembly: GCF_016920785.2. Classification (NCBI taxonomy): domain Eukaryota; kingdom Metazoa; phylum Arthropoda; class Arachnida; order Ixodida; family Ixodidae; genus Ixodes; species Ixodes scapularis. Next base: position 32,701,589 of record NW_024609883.1, on the reverse strand, counting down.
TTGTTCAATTAGTACATACATGAGTGGGGCGGGGCCCCAATGATTTCCAAAGGTGGTGCTCACTTCCTGCGGCAGAAAGAGTCGGGGGAGGGGGGGGGGGGGAAACAGGGGGGATGATAAGTCTCAAACATAGCTAACGATAATATGCATGCACGCGTGGACGTACAAATTCACATCACTCAGGAATATTCCTTGAACGTGAACATTCGACCGAGATCAGGCTGGTTGGAAGAATAATTAAAAAAAAAAAAGTGGGAACGTCCAATCAATTCCTAATTGGGAACTCAACGTTTCTGTGCCTTTTCGGCTCTTCTTCACAATACATAAATAGATCTTTCGGCGCTTTACCAATCCGTCAAACATCCACGGGCTTCGAGGCATCACCAACTCAAAAAGAAATGCGCCACCTTAAAAAGAAGACAAAAACAAAAATACTGCTCCCCAACGGCCACCGTCACAGTCACCATTGAAGCAATATGCGTGGAAACGGAAGCCTCCCAATTAGGCCTGAATGAACGTCCCGCTTTTTTTTATATATATATAATTCTGTTTGTAAATTTTGTGAGGGTCACATTGACTAAAAATTTACAATTCCCGTTTTTTGTTGTTTGTTGGTTGTTAGTTTTTGTGTGTGACTTCAGGCTGTGCACCAAAAATAGACATTCACCGGTTCGCGCTCGCTAGAATGGTGGTTATTTTGAGCTATGCTTATTTTTACCACAAGAACCGTCTTAAAAAGGAGTCCTGCTTCTCGCGTAGCATTACTAATTTCCCCCTTTATGTGGAGAATTAAAAAGAAAGTGAAAAGGCTCTTAAAAAAACGAATTGGAGGTTAATTGTTCGCGTATTTACGTCCCGTGAATGTGAATATAACGTTGGTAAAGTTGAGGATTGGGCTAGTTGGTATGGCGTCTTTGAGAATCGAAAGAGCGCAAAGGACGAGGGATCAGCTGAAGAAATACACAGACGCAGCGCTGTGCCTCTGTATTTCTTCATCTGGTACCCTCGTCCGCATGCGCTGTTTTAGCTCTCAAAATTTTAAATGTAACGTTCGTTTTCCCGCAGATATAACTAAACGCGAGGCAGCACGAAAAACCTTCCATTGGTCGTTGCGTCTCACCCAGACTTTTCTGCCGTCAAGCGCGTGTCCCTCGTGTGGGCAACGCGTGCAACTGCCAACTCGATAAGTATATTCTCTCGCACTGACACCAGTCGTGACGTCTTTTTCTGACCTTTTTAAAAATAGTAAAAGAACGTGTGCATAGCTTTGAGATAGGCACTGAAGATGTCTGAGAGCGGAGTAAAGGGTTGTAATAATGTTAATTAATATGTAAAATGAACTACTTTAGAAATGATTGGTTTCTCAAACTTAGAATCTTTCGTGTAGAAATCGTGCACGACCTACCCAAAACCTTCAAATTTTGGGAAACGAATAACTCATAAAGTAGTTCGTTTTAGATATTATATAAAATTATTACCACTGCTTACACAGTATCCAGGCAAACATATGTACTTTTAATGCCTTGCCTAGTTTGTTAATGTGAATTAATTAAAAAAATATACCAAATGATTCTCCACTGTCCGTTTGTCGAACTTGGCTTGACTTACAAAAATACTTAAAAAATGTAGGCGGGTGGAGTGTAAATGGAGATGTTTCCAGGCTAGGTAGCTGAAGCTACCGCTTGAAAATTTAAAGCTTCTCCGAAGCAGTGGAACCTCGAGATTCATGCCCAAACTTCACTAGCATCCCTCGCGTTCGAGCCTTGCAACGCCTTATTTGTGACTCCAGCGTCCTATAGGGGACGCCACTATCGGGAAAATATGGCGGTCTAATACAGGTTGCACCGCGCCATGTGCCAGCTCTATGCACAACACTGGGGCATCAGCAAGCAAGTATTGGACTCAAAACTGATTCCCCCGCTTTTTTATCTGCCACGTCTCGAACCTGCGGCGATGTCTTTGGCGTAAGCGAACTTCAAGAGGCTTAACTTCCTTCGAGGAAGCGATGAATGGACTGCCTGCTGTCCTTCCATGGTGTTGATGAACGCTGATAAGCGCGGAATATCTGGCTCACGCGGTTGCGTAGATCGCGTGCAGAGCAACCTGGGAACAAGCTCATACTAAACTTATTAATGAGTCGCCGGGACAACTCTTCCGTCGCGCAAACCACCAACATGTAAACACGAAGCCAGAAGAGACGAGCAGAAATAGCGAAAGAACCTGGACCGGCCAGTTCAGTGTTTTTTCCGCTAGGTGCCGTTTGTTTTGCTGGAGTCGCGAATTATACTGCGGCTTTAAGCGCAGGGAGGAAAAGGTTACCCGCCTTAACCTCTTTTTTTTTCTGTCTATCTCTCGATAGGCTTACTGCGGCGGTTTCGCACTGTGCCCGCTACAACTCTCTATCTCCGAGCCTTTGACCCTGAGAAGAGAAGGCATCGGGAGGCAAAGAACTTGACGCGAAATTGGGTGTCCGCAGTGACGTCTTCGCTGCTATTTCGGGAGCGCCGCCTATTGAACGTGTCGGCAAAGAGGAGAACGGATGGTAGTTATTGTTCTCGGGGGGAAGGTCGTTAAGAAGGCAGCTCGCTTGAGCTCGGCCGTTGTTCTTTTTTTATTTTTTATTTGGTTTCCGTTTTATTAGGAGTTGATGTCCTCGTCCTGTTTTGTTTGTTCGTTACTTTCTCCTCCTAAGCCTTGATCTTTTTTGAGGTAGCTTTTATTTTATTTTTTATCGCGGCTGTTTGGGGGGTTGGCTGGCAGCTATCGTGGCTTCGAGCTTAGGGTTTCTCTCTTTCTCTTTTCCTTTGGTGTCTTGGGTTGTGGTTGTCTTTCGCTGAGCTGTAAACAAGTTATTGGGAGACGGTTGATTGCAGCGCGTATTGGAGGTTATTCCTCGGGTTTAAGAGTCGTTTGTGATCGTCGCTTTGGTTGTCAAGTTTGTTGTACACGTGCAACGAAAGTTACGGGTCCCGGTTTTGTTTTAAGTAACTGGTGGCGAGGAGATCGAGGAGACTAATAAACTGTTGGCGAGGAGACTAATAATCCCACTACTCGTCTTCTACCCGCTGCCATCTTTGTCTACGTGGTTGTTTGAGACGTTCGGAGGATGCGTAGTAGCTCTCTACTACGAAATATCAAAACGCCGTGCACGCGTCCACTGCGCGGTGACGCGGCATTTTTTTACCTTTGCTTGTTAAGTGCTGGAAAGGAGCGTGGGGGACACTTCGTCCGCCTTGTTTGCCGCACAGCTCGCCGTTTATTCAAATGAAGGCCGCTGAAATCGATATATTGCTTCAGCTACCTCGATCGAGCGCGGTTCACATATTGGAGTTCTGTGTCAGCGGTGAGCGTTCAACTGACACTCGCGTTCAATGGATGCTTCACTGATTGAAGCAGGAACCCCAGCGACACGCTGACGCACAGCTTAGGCTAAAGCTGCCGACGCCTGCGTCAAAAAGAAACAAATTACTTATGTAGGTCTTCCCCACCTTTGAACTGAACCTTTAGGGGCGTGACTGCTCGACCTCCTGCCTTATAGTACGTACTACTTTTTCATTTGATATATATTTTTTTATGAACTACCGTCACACTCGGTGATGGCCAGTAACGTGCACTGCCACATGGTGAGACTGGAGGCTCTATTTTTATCGGCTTTGTAAGTAAACATTGTCAGGTAGCGAAGCCACTTTTTTTTCGTCTTTTAGTAGGTTTTGCCGTCAACTTTTAATCGAGTGGGAAGACCGTAACAAATAACGCCGAAATGTTTCCATGCCTAAGGAAAATAGCGCTAGCATGATTCTAAGTGAAGCGAGATTCGTAGCAAAATATAGAAGACTCTATCTAACCTGATCTTATTTTCATTAAAGCTATAACCATGCTCGCCATTATAACTAGTTTTTGATGCATTTAAACGTGTATGTATGCGTTACAGCGGGAACGAGAAATCATGTTTGTATGTCAACCATCGCACAGATAAATGTTCTCCCGGACACATATATTCGCGAAAAATTATGGTCGGTCACGCAGCCAGCACTCTTCGTATCAAAAATTCGAGCGAACAAATATGTAAACCGATGCTGAAACCAATACGTCGCTTTTATTTCATCTCAATCATATAAGACTTTCTGTTTCCGTGTACTAGAGATTCGCAAGGCGTGGAAAACTCGCAGCAAGCCTAGAATTAAGAATAACTTTGACCACGTCTCTCTCCCTCCAGTTACATTTTTTTTAATAACCCAGAAACTCCGCAATAGACCCTTCCCAAAATTCAGTGCCATCTGGTGGTTTTTAAAGCAGTTTAGGTTTTGCCATATCAATGGCGGAAAGGAGCTTGTATCGGCACCGCGACTTTCGCAGGTAAACGGCACGCGAGGAATTGTTCAGTGTGAGCTTTTTCTCGATCACTTTCAGTTCGATAGTGATCAAGAACCTGCATTCAGAACAAAGCTCCAACCCACTCAGATGCCTCGAGAAAATTCTATACACCAAATTGCTTTAAACCCGATTGTGTGCCGCCCGCAGATTGACTGAATCTGAGTTATTAGAAATAAACGCTTACGGAGCTCTTGTGTTCCCTTCCTACGTCGCGTCGTACTGACTCCCCGAATGTACAGGCCTCGCATCATCCACTTAGGACCATCTTCAATGTCTTCCTTTATCAGTCACTAGAAGGCCGCCATTGTTATTTCACATATGCTGTTCCACAGATGATGATAGTGATCAAAGTGGCCAGACTGAATTTCGGAAAGGGTCTATTGAAAGAAGCAATCAACTGCCTTTTTAGCGGATACCGAATAATTATTTGATTTTAAGATAAGATCAGATTAAAGTAGATTGTGCAGTACCGACAGTCGACGTTCAGTGTCCGGATGATGCATTTCTGTTCTTCTCAATCTTTTCAGAATGCAGCGAGGAGGAAACTGGTGCATCGCCGGTTGCAGCCAGACCGGCCATCCTGAGCGAGTCTGAGTACAACCTTCTAGAAGGTAACCACTTTAGTCCGCACTTTAGTTCGTTTCGTGCGCTGTGGAAGCGCGGGGTGTGGCGTTTACATGCATCTTGTTATCGCCGCGCAGCCAATGAGAGCGCGACATTAGCAGATCAGAACGCCGGGGAACCAATCACAAAGTGAGAGCGGTAGAGTCCTGGAGTTAGCCAGCATACAACTCCGAGGTACCCTGGCAACCATATCTGTCTTCTTCTGCGTCACACGAATTATAAAAAAAAGGAAAAAAGATGTTCACTTTGAAGCGCGCGATTCGCTGCGATTCGACTATTGCAGCGAACCCAACTGGCAAGGCCGTTGACGCCTTCCTGGGGCCAGTTTCGGATTTTATAATCCGGTTACCGCTGTGAATCTGATTGATCACATAGCTATAAAGGTACTCCGATACTACGAGGGTTAAATGAAAATTATTGCTTTCCTGATTGGGTGCGAATATTGAATTAAATGCAGCGTGAAAGCTATCCTTAGGATTTTCTCTTCGATTTCCCGTACTCATTTTTTAACGCATTCACCCAACAAATGAATTCCCCTTGCAACGAGGAACAAGTTTTGTGAAACCGTCACGCAAGGCTCCCCTTTCTGCTTAGGTAACCAGTTGTTGGCTGCCATCACAGCCACATCAGGAGAAGTTAAAAAGTGTCTGAATTCAACTCTGAAAGTGAAACCTAGGCACTTACAAAAAATTATGTCTGAAGTTTTCTTTCAATTTTACAAGCACAAGCGGCGTGATTGCCCATTAAAAGTTGGATGGCCGCAGCCCTGCCTACTGCTGCACGCAAGCAGAGGGTTAAATCAGCGAAAGTGACGTGTTTGGCGGGATCCGATGGCCCTCGCTCGCCGCTAAGCTGGCTTGGAGAAGCCGTTGATGACGTCATTCCGCCTAGGATAGATAGCAGGCGGCAGAGAGCCTCGCCGCATGCCCTGCAGCAGTCCCTGCTTGTCATTTTCTCAACTTAAAGCACTTTCCCTTTACTTCAGCCCAATTAAAGCGCGAAAATCGAATTTACCGGACAAAAGATTACACGAATCTGCACCAAGCTCAGTTTTCACGAAAATAAGCTTCAGGTTTTCTTTAACTAGAGTCATAGTGATGTTCATGAAACTACTCTTTAATTTTCGGAAAAAAGGACTGAGGTTGCAGATCGTAAGTCTGGACTGAACGCAGTGGATGTTGTAGCGTGTCGAGATACAGTCTCTCAATTGCGTCGCTGATGTCATGTGAAGTGTGTGGCTTCGCGTGGCCATGTTGCGGGAGTACTTGCCGATTTCCCTCGCAAATCTTCTTACACCTTTTTTTTTTTTTTTTTAAAGTTTGTGGCACTAGAAAGTGACGTTCTGAGTTGGTTTTTTTCTTGTTCAAGTTCAAGTTTACACCCTAAAAGATATCCTTCGGACGTATTGCACGAGTAGTGAAGTGAATTAACGAGCGAAGAATTAAAAAAAAATCTCAATGAACGATTTATGGCTAAAAGGTAGAGGGACACAAAATACTACATAAAAAAAAAGTTTTGCATTTGGAGCGGAACGAAAGATAGCTACTGTCAGTTACTATCAGGGTGAATCAAAATCGAGATGATTTATATCGTTACTTAAATAATTCTTTATATCGTGATTTAAATCACACCGGTTTTAAAATGATGACTTAATTCAACCCTTTTCCACAAACATAATCTCAAAACCAGTTTGTTTTATTACTGATTGTCCATTTGATGCTCACTATGTAAATTTGTTTAGTCTTTAAACGAAGGAATCATCAAACAATAAATATGTGTGTCAGGCTTATCACGAGCACAGAGCTGTGGTCTTCTGAGCAAATCGGAATGATGAACTTTCTTTCTACCGTTCACTTAGTGGATTACATAACGCCCTGTTGTAAGTTAATAAGGTCGCGAAGGAAAGTAACTAATGTTATAAAAGTAATGTCTTAATAAAAGAAAATCAGAACCCAAAAGAAAATGCAATAAAGCTTTTTCCACTAACCTAGAAATATCAAGCTGTCTTTGCTCTGCTATGGAGGAGTTCATTCTTAATCGGATTTAAATAAAAGAAATCTTACTTAAATAAATCTAATCTATTTGAATTTAAAAAAATTAATTGTATTACATTTTGGCGACAATGTCAGTTCTAGTCATTGATGCATAGCGAAGGCGGGGAAAATTTGTGTTGATAATTGTAATCGTTTAATTTTGAGAGGCGTATCACACCGTGCACGTAGGACGGTCGATGACAATTAGTTAATTTTAAATCTAAAATGTCCCCATACATAGCACCATCTGCATCTAAAAAATGAATTTCCGGAGTAAGCTCGTGATTTGGTTTTGTTTACTTTAGAGGGGACTTGATATCTTTTTGGCCCAACGACGCAGAATGCCCACATCAACAGGGCCACCATAAACGACTTGCATTCTTATGTTAATTTCAAAAAAACGCGATAACGAGGGTCCTGCAGAAATTGCAATTTCTCGCAGTATAAAAAAAACAATTAACTGTAGTGGCATCACGTTAATTAAGGTGCTAGATGGTGAATCCACGCAACATCTCACTACTTTGCCGTGTATATGTGCTGCCACCCATTATACTTATGAGGGTGGAGGTGACTGCAGCGCGTCTTCGACCGGTGTCTCTTGCGTCCTACCCTGCCCACGCATCAAAACGGTCGCGAAGAGGCAACACATGACGTCACAAAAACCATAATGCAATGCTGTCGGATGTCGCGATCCTGGTGGTTGGCCGTCGAAGTTCCGATAAGAAAGCTCAAGGAAGAGTGTCGCTTCCGTCACGGCGTCCCAACACCCAGCCGCCGAAGCTTCCATGAACTGTAGAGCTGGAAAGTCACCTGCAGCAGAACGGGCACCACCATCGCTGCCGTGACACCGCCAGGATCGCGGCAGACGACAGCGTGACTTTTCTATGACGTCATAAGGCGGAAATAATCGAGGGACTATTTTTTTTTGGACGCAGTAAACACACCGGTCAAAGGCGCGTTCCAGACACCGTACTGTTACTCTTCGTTGTTCAGCCCTCCCCTCACATGAGCACCGGAGATTCGTTCTAAACATTATTGCAGTCGTTTTAAGGTCCCTCTTAAAATAAAGTAGCCCGTTCAGCTGACACTTGGATATCCAATATAGTGATCGCCCTTTGGGCGCTGCCATCTTGGTCTAATGGGCTGTGGAACGCGTTCTGAGCATGCGCAGTACGCCACGCATGCGTGCGCAGCCATTCGAATCGGCATTTACCGTTTGGTAACAAGCGCTGGAAGGTTGTATGTAAGGTGTCCCAAGCGGACCTTGCGCTGTAAAACGAGCCGGAAAAAACAGCTCTAACTTTCACCGTGTGTGCGCACTGAGCAGGTCAGTGTTACCGTGTGAAATCTCAATGCGTAGTTTTCTTCCTGTAATGAATTAGAGCAAAAAATCTTTCCGAGGTCCACGTAAGGTGCGTTCGCAGACGTTCGAGTAACCGATGCTATTAACTTATGGCGCCATCTCCCGATAGGCACCGCGAGAAGACGACGCACTTTGTTGTCTGCTCGCTGTGCCTATCGGGAGATGGCGCCACGAGTTAATAGCGTCGGTTACTCGATCATCTGCGAAAGCACCTAACCTGGACTTCGGCAAACATTTTGCTTTAATTTTTTTACTGGAAAAGTGCTACGCCTTCATATTTCACCCGGTAACACTGACTCGCTCAGTGCACATTCGGTGAAAGTTAGAGCTCTCTATGTGCAGGCGCTGCGCTTTTTCCGGCTTGTTTTACAGCGTAAGGTTTGCTTGGGACACCTTATACATGGCTTGCACGTGACGTCAACGCATCCTGCTAGTAGTCATTCCTCCTTGTTCTGGCCGAGTAAAAAACCAATTCGACGGGGCTAAATGTGCGTTTCAGATGGTACGCACTCAGCAGCAAAATGGCCACTGCAATGGACGCTGGTGCGACTTTCGGTGCTAGTTTTGTCGGCCCACACAATACGCGCAGAAAAATATAATAGGACGAAAGTGATAGACAATACCGAGCGTGGGATGGTCAAGGAAATAAAAAATAGAGCTAAAAAGAAAGAGCGAAATGTTCCTCGGCGAGCAGAATGGGTGAGGTGAGTGACCAGCATGCCAGTGTAGCTGAATTTATGAACTGCTCCGGATGACCTGGCCACTCCACAACAGCTCCGGCGCTGTGGCGTTCGTAAATCTTTCTTTAAAGCCAGCCGCTGACCGCTGGGCGGTGGTAAAACCAAAAGAGCCGAGAGATTTTTTTTTTCAGCTCTTTATTAACGTTCTTTCTTCCCAGTCCCTTTCAATTGCTTAGCCGTTTTTTTTTTTCTTTTTTTTTCTCCCGCGTACTTGCAACTTGGCGAATTTAAATCAGCCAGGCGTCACACGCGCGCTCTTACTAAGACACTTTGTTCCAAAGCACATTTTGTTTACAAAGCGGGGGAAAGAGCTGGGCCGTTTATTTGGGCCCTGCCAAGTTCGGGGCACTTTATTTTTTGTTATTGTCGCGATTTTTTTTAAGTCTTTTATTTACTTTTTTTTCTTTCTTGCCTCGCGAGCTAGGTTTTGAAGGCAAACAGATGTGGCGACCTGCTCCGCAAAGAAGGACACTCTGTTGTAGTCTGAAAGATAAAAAATGTATATACATATTTTTTTTCAATCTCGGCGTTTAAGTGAAAATAAAGTACAACGAACTTTGGGCAATCCTATAAACAAGAAAAAAACTGACGGTTTTTTTGTCTTTTTTGTGTGTGTGTTATGAGCCGATGAGTTGGAAGGCTAGACTGGACGGCAATTTTTTTTGGAAGAGGTAAGAGCTGTGTTCTGTTGTCGAAGACAGCTGTGGCCTGGATCTTGCTGGATACCACGCTTTTCGGGTAAACTCTAAGTAAACTGGAAACGATCGCAATTTTGGTCGCACACTCACACACACACACCTAGAGCGTTCGAGTCTGGCGAACTTTGCAAAACGTTCCGAGTTAAAATTAGAGTCGTTTTCTTCGAAGTAAGGTCGTTCGATGTTTACGACAGGACAGGGCAGGCGATTGTTCGGTGAGAACCCATTGCTCAGTGTTTGCATCCCTAAAGCAGCGGTAGAAACCTGGCAGATCTGCCAAGAAGGTAGCCGAAAGTGAGAGAGAAGGAAGGATTCTTGAAACTTTGGCGCTTAGCGCCATGCTCCGGTGATCCACTGCACTGGTGGACAAATGTCATGTTTTTGACCTTATACAGAGGCACTGACCTTGTACCTATGTTTTTGTGGTGATATTTTGTTTATTTTACGGCTTTTTCAAAGGGCTACGTTCAACTAGCACGACATATAGCATGTACTTCTTGAAGACTTAAAAAATGCATTTTGATAGCATTTGTTTTTAAACTTAAGAGTCACCTATTAATCGGACATGAATGTGCTTCTAATCACTCCGCTTCTACCGAAAAGTGGATAGGTTCCCAAAGAGCAGATTTTCTTGCGACACCAGAGAAATTTCGTTGTTTTTCGTACTGGAGCTCTAATCTGGACGCGTGGCGAGAAAGTCGGCGAGGAATTCGGCAGCTGTGATTAACCTGCGCCGCGCTTGACCTTGGCGCCGGCCAGTCACGGCGGTCTAATTCCTCGCCGACTTTTCGCCAAGTGTCCAGATTAAGGCCCCTGGTGTACACAGGACATAAAAGCGGGATACCTTATCCGCTTGAAACTTATTAGTTTGAGAATCGGTCGGAGAAAGCGGGACTTTGTCCTGTTAAAGTAGCCATGAAACGATTTTCTACTTCCGCTAGTTACTACCTAGAATGCCTCTCTAACGTCAATAAATGAATAAACTTGCCTTAAACTTTTTTCTTCTTTTCTAGGCAATGGCAGTTGCCAAAAAGTGAAAGCCGTTTACAACTCCCTGTAACGCCGAATTAGAGCGCAGCTCTTGCGGAGGAGGAGGGAAGGGTACTGAGGGGGGGGGGGGAGGGGCATGTGACCTCAGAGAGAGGGGGGGGGGGTCACGGGACCCCCCCCCCCCCTCCCCGAAGGAACCCGAGGTCCCCCAAGGGAACCCGAGGTCCTCCCGAAGGAACCCGAGGTCCTCCCGAGGTCCTCCCAAAGGAGCCCGAGGTCCTCGGGGGGGCTCGCTGTTACGCCGACGCCGACGCCGCTCAAGCCGGAAACGGGCGCCGAAGAGCTGCGCTCTAAAGAGAAAAATCGAGAAATATAAGCATCGTTCATCCCCTCCACTCGGAGCCAGAACAAGCGTCCACGTGGCCTCGTGCCTATCCTATGGCGTCAACGTTAATCATTGCAACACGCTGGGGTTGGCAAAGTACAAAACGCGTGCTGAGCTCCAGGCATTGTTAGAGTTCGGCTTTTCTCATTACTGCAGTTGTTAGACACGAGCCACTACCCGAGTGTCCGCCGAGACATTGATTCTTACGAGCCTAAGTCGAGTGCTTACGCAGTTCTCGTGGACAATCTATGAGCCGCGCTTGACTGTCATCAGGCGGGTGGTTTTGATCCCACAATTACGTCTTCAAGCTTTGCGAAGGCATGATTAAAATCTTTGCTTTGAAACGTATTTATTTAACGCAAGACTGAAGGACCTTTATCCTCGCAATTTCCAATGTTCGGCGCCATCTCGTACCAGCGGCTCAAAAAACACATCCGCGAACCATTGTGAAAGGGGACGCCTTACTCCAAGCTCCACCGAACGGACATTCAAAAGATAGTATACTTCACCGTCGACATGGCCTGCATAATGGTACCTTTGCCATAGGTCCCTTGCCATCGGCGAATCAGACCCCCTCACAGGAGTCACGAGCGAATGCCGCTTGCGGAGGTTCGCTAACTGAGTCGCCGACAACCATAAAGGTCCCTTAGATTAAGTTACCCTTATGATAGTGTAAATGGGTGATTAGCGGTACAACAGCTTAAAAGTTCCGTGTTGACGCAGTCCACCTGTGCTTGTGTGTGAGAGAGAGAGAGAGATGCAGTATCTTAAACACAAATGTGACGCTGATTTCTATATCTTTCTTAGCGCTGGACATTGGCATTGACCGCCCGCTGACCACTACACCATTCTTGACGCTCTACCGGCGACGGGAGCGACAGCCCGTTTTGCAGCCGTGGAGTCACCTGATGAACATCCTGGACGACTCTTACCACGGCGTGTCGGAGGTGAGACCGCACGCTCGCCGTAGCGCCGTATTTTCTTTCTGTCAGTGCAGACTTCTCGCCATAAACAGTCGAGCAGGGGCCCTAATCTGGACACTTGGCGAAAAAGTCGTCGAGAAATTGGACGGCTATGATTGGCCGGCGCCAAGGTCTAGTGGGGGGTTGACCAATCATGGCCGCCGGAGTTCTCGCCATAATTTTCGCCAAGTGTCCAGATTAGGGCCATAAATATACTATTTATGATATATTATACTATTAAGTATACCAGTGTACTATTTATGGTACCTGGATCCACGCGTCTCCGACGAGAGTGTTTACCGTCATATGCTATATGCCCATGCGTCGCGGACCGTCCCCTTGGGACGCTTTAAACACGCGCCAGGTTAAGCCGCCATTGCTGAACTTCTCTTGACTTACCCAGATGCAGGGCCACTGAATCGGGCGTTGATTAGCTTCCACAAAGACCAGTGCCGGGGAAAGGAAAAAGTAGAATCTAAAATGGCAATAACTTTCCCTGCTGTGGTCATAATGAAATGAATCGAACGTAAAAAGGCGAAACAAAAAAACTGAAGGTCGGTTATGGCGGCGCCCATGCGCAGCGGCCTGAAGGCGTCTATTAGCCCCGAGAAGTTCGCCTGGCGCCCCCTTACGGCGAACCGGGGTGACGTCACGGCGAGGAGAGAATTTTTCCCCGACTCGCCCCGCTCGCCCTGTGGAGGCTGTGACGACGCTAGCTGTCGGCGCGCTCGTTTCTATTTAATTTTTTTTTTGGCGTGTTTTTCGTAGGAAGTGTAAATTTTTATATATGCCTTTATTGAGGTATGGCCTGTAGCTACAGGCGAGACTTCAACGAACATTTTAAGCATGGCTGACCGGCCAGGCAACGCATGAACCACAGCTGCATGGTATGTGAAAATAAAGAAATATGGCCACAATTGCAGGGGCATCAATACAAATTTACATCTTGCACAATAAACGCTGCTGATGGTCCGAATGAATTGGCAGGTTATGTATACTATTTTTTTTTTTGTATCTCTGTCTTTAAACAAGATCGCCGAAGCAGAAAAGCTGCATGCTGCTCGAGCAACGTGCTAAATACAGTCTCGGCCATGGGGAGAGAATCACAAGGAAGACAGCCCAAGTGCAGGGCCAAAGTAAAAAAAAAAAACAAGGAACATTTATTATATACATTGCTCGCACCTGACCTTTGCTGGATTCGGATAGTATTTCAATGGACTACACGGGTGGTATCTGTGGACTTGTTTATATCAATCCTCAAGTAATATATAACAAACGTAAGTTATGGTGTCTAGCCCGTTATTAGTCCATTAAGCCCTAAAATTGAGATTTTACTTAAATCGAATTGTCCTGAAGCTAAAGCACCAGAAGCTTTTCTCACGCAGACTGTCGCCCTTCACAGGTTCCATATTTTCTGCTACCAGTGCTGCATCTACCACTGGACAGACATAATGTCAGGAAGAAGTATAAACATACCAAATTACGGTACTATTGCTGTGCATATTTTGGGCAGTTTACTACATATCATAGAGGCAACTGGGGGAAATTCGGCCGTTTTTGCTGCTGCCATACAAACTAATTTCCAGTAATTGTGAATCCTCTAAGAAATATGCCTGCATACGCGTATAAACTATATAATTGATTCAGGAAGAAGCTACATTTATGTAAAACAACCCTGTTCTATGAGCACTTTAAAGATCATCAGACGCAGGGCCTTTAAAACTTCTGCGAACAAGCGCATGCAGAGTGGCAGCGCAGAGTCGGGGTCGCGAGCTAATTTGCCGACCACCGAAAGGCCCATGATACAAAGGCCGCTTCGGATGCCTTGAAAGCGGGATGTAATATCGTCCTAAATCATGAACATGCAAGGAACAGAATTCCAGCGTCTGAAACACTTGCGTCACCGCTTCACCGACCCCTCTCAAGATTGCCTTGCGTCGTGTGGACGGACGGGGAGGTTCATCGGCGTAATTGCCTCCGCCGATAGTTTTCGGGATTTGTAACCCAATTTTAAAGGTAAAAGGGACAAGCAGGCTTATAAAATGTACGGAAGCACGTTAATATCAACCTAACTCAACGTCTTGTACACCGGGTAAACGAAGTCCGGCTCCTCGAAGAGCTTGCGGCACACAACGCCAAACCAGGAAACCGGTGCTGGGAAGCAACCCGATGCGGGATCGCGGAGCGGGGTACTCGCGCTGACGTCACGGTACACCTCACCCAATCAGGGCGCGGCGACCGCAGCGACGCTTGTGTTCGCTCTCGGGGCTAATAGTCAGTGACAGGCGGGAAGGGGGGGGGGGGGGGGGGGGGAGGGGCGTAAATGTGGGCGAGGAGAAGTGGCGAATCCCGTGCGCCGACATCTGGCGTCCCGAGTGAAATATCGCGAAAGAGCGTGATAGAACACAAGAGAAAAAAATCAGTGTTACCAGCTGAAGGACGGTAATCGCGAAGACTGAAAACCCTCAGCAAAATAAATAGTGATAATTTAACGTTGTAAACTAACTTCTGAGCTATTCTAACGTTTATAAAAATCAATATACTCATAACGCTGCATTAACTTCCCTTCTGTCGAAATCTGGAAAGTCTGGTGGTTACGCGGTTTCGTATTCCCGAGCGCGGCTATCAAAACCATAGCGCGAAGCCGCTTACCTGGTTTAGTTTAGCGTTGACGCGACGGCGTACACCTGCGCGCTATGGAAAACGAAAGCTTCGAAAGGAACGCGAATATCTTTCCACCGGTAAGTACGGGATTCGTCCTCACAAAGACCGTGGAATCTAGCGAATCACAGGTAAAGCTAGTTGGTAACCATGTGCGGCACTCCAGAGGTCTGCCTCTATGCTCCGCCGCTTGCGGCAGCCAGAATGCGTAGGAAAATGGCAGACTTTTTCCTCTGGAGTTGGTATATATATGAACTTTATGGTGACAGGTTAAAAAGCCAGCAGAACCTCCAAGCTCTCTGGTTGCCTTCCACCAGGATTTGGCTGCGCGTACGACGAAGAGCTAGCGAAAACAGAGAGCTCACGCCCGAGGCACAGCGTTACTTGTCTCTTTACAGCTGTCACCGCCAGGATGTAGCAATAAAATACGTCACAGAAGCCACTCGTTGTTGCTATCCTGGGAAGCTCTCAGACCGGTCATAGAAGCGTCGGTGAAACAGGCGAGTGGAGGCCATCTAAACGCTGCTTATGAACCCGTGGTTAGTGGACCCCAGTCCCGACCCGCACCAAGTGGCCAACACGCCGAAGCTTGGCCAAAACACGTGACAAAGCAGCAGACGCGTGCCTCTTCTCGGCGTCGCCGTTTGCTAGCCTTGCACTCGCGAGACGCTGCGAGACGGGCTCCAGCGGCGACCCGGACGCCAGCCATGTTCGTCTGCTTCTTGCGCAAGGGTCGCAGTGACGTCAGAACGCCGAGCTCTGATTGGCTCTGGCTGGGAGCCAATCAGAGCTCGGCGTTCTGACGTCACCGCAACCCCTGCATGTGTGAGTGGATCTGCTGGGTGGATCCACTACTGATGACGTTAGAGAAAGAAAGGCGCTGGGGATGTCTTCTCGCTGGTATTTGTTTAGCGTACTTGTGTCGAATTGTCCCCGCAGTAACAAAAAATACTAAACGCGCGCGAAAAAAAATTTTTTTGCTTAAAAATAAATTACGTTATTTTGTACGCTTAGTCTCTGTCCGAATGTAGTTTAAGGGGTCCAAGGCATGTGCCACAGTTTCAGAGCTTGCCGTTTTCTAATTAAAAATTATTAGTGATTTAAAAAAAAATGATAACAAAATGGTAGTTGACAAATCACCGAAGGCGTGCTGATGAATGCCGTCGGTTACCACGAACAGGCCTCACTTTGTTATTTAAAATTTCACTAATGACATATCACTTTTGAAAGAGATAGCGGCAAGCTCCGAAACTCTGGCATCTGCTAATGACCGCAAGCGCCACGCGTGGATCGAGACTTTGTTCGGCGATGCGTAGTTCATTTATGCGGCGAAGTAGCGCGGTAAACATTTTCGCTGTCACCCTGTATATCACAGAAGCTGCCACCCAACGGATTCGCCTTGTTCCTTTTCTGGTAGTGGGTTATAGAACCGTCTGCGAAAAAAGACGAATGCAACCAAGCATCGTAGTTGTCTCGGCCTTCGAAACTGGGGCTGCTGTCATTTCCGTCGATTAGCCGGCCGCATAGAGAGCTCCAGTCGAAGACGCGTTATAAGAGTAGATTACTGATTTCAAATAGCTTCATGGAGGAGCTGACGGGCGTATAACTGTGGGGCTGCATATTTTCTCGCTGCAGCGTCTCCTTGGGCAAGTGGACCGGTGGGCATTCAACACTTTTGCCCTGGACGTGTCTTCGGGTGGCCGCTCCATGCCGCTACTGCTGGTGCATCTCTTCCACGAGTACGGCTTCCTGGGAAGCTTCAAGCTGGACGTAGTCCGCGTCTGGCACTGCTTCAGTGAGCCTCGAATTTCCCTCTCCCCCTTCTCGTCTCTCACCCTCTTTCTCTCGCTTTATCCTGCGTTTTATTGGGAGTACACCTTCACGTTTCCCTTAAATGTGTACGCGATGTATTACAAACGCTGGCTTATTTTATCAGCTCTAATATCACGCGCATAGGCATTTTACGTTCCGTAACACTCTAACCTGCACAACTCGGATTGGGAATAACGAGTGTGTTTCAAAAAGTAACCGAACATTAACAATAGTTTATCGAAGAAACGCCACGCCGCAGGCATTTCGAACTTTTACATGGGGAAGAGAAACCCTTAAGAAGGATTCCCCCGATAGGTGGATTTACGTGTTTAATGGATAGAGTAGTGCGAACCCGAAATTGGCACTTCTTCGCATTTTACTTCGAAATGGTGTTAACGGACACCAGCATTTACCGCTCAGGTTAATTCCTCATACGACTACTTTCCGTCATACTCGCATATTTGATGGCAGCTTTTTGATCCGGAGTGAAAGAGAAAAAATTAAAAAAATACTCTGATCGCTAGTTTGCATTAACAGTGTCGCGCAGTGTGCAAAATGGCTGCGCCCTTAGCCGCTAAGAACTTAAGCTTCTAAGCTTCTAAGCTTGAGGCTTCAAAGAACCTCAAGTTCTTAGAAGAATGCTAAAACAGTACGGAGATGACTGCGTTAGCGAGAGAAAAGTGTACGTGTGGGTTGACGTGTTTAAAAAGGGGCAAACAACAATCCGTCGTTCACCCATTTTCGAATTCAGCGAATTCACGCAACGCATATCATTCCGATACCTCCGATAACGATACCCGATGCTCATTCGACGCATTTGCGCGAGCATCGTAGTATTATTATCGGGTATCAATATCGTAACGATCTACTGAAACTCCCTATTATTGCGACGACTTATAGTCGGAAGAGGGTCAGGAAGAAATATAACTGAAATAAAAAAAGCCTAGTGCTTGCGTCCTACGAAAGCACTGGCTATAACTGTGTCACTTCGCGTTTCCCGACAACAGTACATAAAAAAAAAATCCGCGCCACAGGCTTAGTCGGTAGAGCGCGCGAAGCTTAAAGGCGGACCACTCACGATAACCCTGTTGCCTCTAAGAGTAGCGTTACATTCTGCGTGGCAGTTTTCCCTCCAGGCTTACTGCTCTGTCGTTCCACTTGAAAGAGCGCGGGCCTAAATGTAGCCTTCGACTTTCCCGAACTCTGAGCTAAGCTTGCTGCCAAAACTTGATCCGTTAAGTCGATCTACGAACGGATTAACTCTGACAACCTGAATTTTCCGATTGCCAACGCTCTAAATGGGCGACGTGACGTGGGATAAAGAGGGTAGGGCAAGTGAGCGGGGAACTGGAGGGGTTTAAATTTTCGCGTGCCGTACAACGCCTGTACTCGGATTCAATTAGATGCACTCCGACGGTTTTGGTGTCGGATTTGGACCTCCCTTTTTTTTTCTACTCTCTTTTAAGTATTTTCTTTTTCCGGTATTCTCGCTTTCCTTCTGAGTAAGTTCTATTTGGTCCAATGTTTCGATCTACAATTTCTTTCTTTCTGTTTCTTTATTTTTGAGTACTGTATAGTTTTCGATCTTCACTGTTTGAACTTTCGTTTTGTTTCCCACTCCTTTTTGAAGTCCCTATATTCCCTTCTTTCTCCTCTCCTAATCCCGTAACACGTTCCCTATCTCCCCCTTCTCTTATCTTCTCCTTTATCTCCGTAATACCTGTCTCCTCTTGCATCTTCCCTCCCTATTTTGCATTCCGTAATCTCGTATTTTCTTCTACTGAGGATCTGTCCATCGGAACCCGTTTCCCTAGAAAAATCTCTTGTACCATTCTTAACTCTCTTTGTTTTTATTTCCTTTCTTTCTTTCTTTCCTTTTCCCTCCTGCGTTTCTCTTCTTGATTTTTTTCCTTTTTTTTTTTCTGTAGGCAAGTCTTTTTTTCTTTCACCCCGTCCATGATCCACTTTTCTTTCGCCAGAACGTCCTTCTTCGCTCTTCGTCCTATATCCCTTAACCCCCTCTCCCGATTCCCTCCCCATTTCGCTCCGATCGATCCTTCGTTCCATCTTCCACCTCTCCAGCCCTGCTCTTTCATTAGGTTTCTCGATATTTTTTCTCCGTTTCCACACGCAGATCTCATAGCGGCCGGTTACCATAGCAACAACCCTTATCACAACTCCGTGCACGCTGCTGACGTCACGCAGGCCATGCACTGTTTCCTGTTAGAGAGCAAGGTAAGTAAGCTCGCCGCGCTCACTCAGTACCACCTAAAAGACAATTGGCCGGCACCCCCCCCCCCCCCCCCCCCAATACGTCATCGCTAGTGGATACACGCCAGCGCGTTTTGCCGTATCTCACGTCTATGACGTCACGCTGCGGCCTTGTCTTTTAGGTGCTCTCAGCCCACCTCGACCGCAGAGATTCTGGTGCTGTCGCCGTTTCGTGGCGAAGCCGGGCGGAACGAGCTTTTAATGAACCTTTTTGTCGGTCGGGCTTCTTTTGTCTCTGGTAGAGCCGGGTCTCGTCCTCCTCGCGGCAGCTGACGGGATTTTAATTAGGAAAGGTTGTAGTCGCCGCGCTGCGCCTTGCATTATATGGCGTCTCTGCGACGCGTCTCTTCGAGAACGCGCGGTCTTCGGAATTGGGAAGCCTCTGGAAGATAGCGCGCACTCCGTTAATTAAATGTCGCACTCGCGTATGTGTTTTTTTTTTTGTTTTTTTTTTTTACTAGGCATTACACGGGGGACCAAATTGTGGAACGCGGAAGAAAAAAAAAAAGAAACGGGATCTTGCGTCGAAATGTGTTTGATTCGCGTACTTATGTGGTCTACAGGATTCCTGCGCTTGAAATTATACTCTTTTTGCCAAATAAAGCTGTCCGCAGATATGTGCTAAAATTCTATGATACGGTCGGCAAGAGACTGATTTGTTAGTACAGTAAGTCTTGGAACAGTCCGTGCGAGTAGAACAAACTACATAAAATGACCAGACATTATGTTATTGAAAAGAAAAAAAAAAACACGCGGACCGACTGTTTTGCTGTCGGAACTGAACCAAAGAGAATCGAACCTAACGCGATCGATTCGAACCCAACGGAACCAAACCGAACGAAATCCAAAACAAACTGAACGGAAGCGAATTGAACTGAACCCAATTGAACCAACAAAACTGAGCCGAACAGAACACAACTGAACCGAGCAGAACGGAATTAAACCGAAAGGAGCCAAACCGAACGGAATCGAACCCTTTGCGTGTTGTGTTGGTGGTCGCGTTAATGGGTGATATCCCTTTCAGATCCGAGAGCACATGACCCCGGTAGAAGCCATGGCGGCTCTTATCGCCGCCGTCACCCACGACCTCGATCACCCGGGGGTGAACCAACCATTCCTTATCGCTACTTCCAACCACCTGGCAGCCTTGTACAAGGTGAGTCCCACAAAAATATCACTGCTATCGTCCTGCGTTGACTGTCATGATGACAGACAATGAGTAGATAGTAATTATAATTTATTATATTGAGATGCATAGATTGATGGGAATCTCTTGAAATGATTCTATTGAGATGAGGTTGATGCGAAATATTCTATTGATATGATATTAATGTGAAATGTTTGCATCGAGATGAGGATTCATGCGAAATACTTCTATCCAGATGTCGGTTGATTTGAAATGATTATATTGAGATGTAGGTATACGTCAAAATGTTCTATTGATATGCACCAGGTTGATGTGAAATGATTTGATGGAGATGTACATTACTCTGAAATGATTTGATTGAGATGTACATTGCTGTGAAAAGGTTCTAATGAGATGTTCTAGGTTGATGTTAAATGATTTGATTGAGATGAACATTGCTGCGAAACGAATCAGTTGAGACCCAAAATACGGAGCACATTCGAGATAATAGAACGGGTTACCTTTAATTCACGCATAAAACAAATTAACCGCTAACTTAACAGGTAGCACGTGCGCCTTTAAACGTTTTTGTCGCTTCTCAGTAGACGTTATGTATTCGTGTATTTTATGATCCTAGATATTGCACAAAACGGTTTCAGGTAGGGAACCTGTTTGATACGATAGGCGGTTGTTTTTTCGCACACTTGCAGAATTTCTCCGTGTTGGAGAACCACCATTGGCGCTCGGCCATATCTTGCCTGCGGCAGTCCGGGATATTCGATCACCTGGACAGGTCTGTTTGGTGAGTAGCCTTCTTGGTTTGATCCTTTTTAATTTTGGAAGTATCGTCGGTTGCAGGTTAAGAAAGGCAGGAAAAGCCCCTTCTCACAAAGCCTTGTGCTCGCCATAATTGGTGGTTTCCTCCTCTCCACTCGCCACCACTCCAGCGTTCGCTTTGATAAGGTGAAGAGTGAAGGGCTTTGTAGGAGGCGATTGCCCTACCTTTTTTCGACCTGCAACACACTATAGACAAAAACTAAATATGCATTATCTGTGTTCTGGTTAAAGGTAAGAGCTCACTATTCAGTAACAAGTTACTCGTGAAGCCCATCGCGCAGTCTGGGGTTTCCTTTAAGGAAAATAATTTTAGTGTTTTCCATTTCCAGCCTATTAAGGTAGCGAAGGAGGAAAGAAGATAATGAAAAAAAGAATAGCAAGTGTTACTTACGCTTGTGTTTTGATATTTTTATTTTATCGCACTGTCGATCGTTTATATAACATCAAAAAGAAAATGCAATTATCCGAGAGGTTTTCTTTTTCTTTCTTCAAAAGTAAAGTCTTTCTAAAATCACTAGGCTTGCTCATTCTCATTAAAATCAACAAATTGTGGGAGCGTCAGTTCGCTCATTGAAATGCTGCTCAGCTCCAAAATGTGATTGAAAATGTTTAACTGACGTCTCCTATCAACTGTAGTGACATTTGTAATGACACTTTATTTATGCATCTTATTAAGTACCTCAAGACAACAATTCAAATACAACATATAATTTTAAAACACGTCGCTTAAATTTTATTAAATATGCTTATAATTAGCGCGAGTGCGTCGCCACTATGGTTACTTACATTTGAAAATGATTGAAAACACAGAGAACGAACACGAACCACCATTTTCTTATTGCTAAGACAGCAAACCTTGAATTCATCACGTTTTATCCGGTAATCACGATGTGTCTTGCTCCGTCTTAAACGAGAGTTCATTTTTGTTAACATTTGTTTCACGTTCATACGAGATGAACGACGTCCAGATCAAAACTGTGTTCACTTTTCTGCATTTCAGGGATGAAATGGAGTATCATATACGAAGCCTCATCCTGGCAACAGACATCACTCGGCAGCAGGAGTTCCTGTCAAGGTTCAAGGTTGGTCTGAGGCACCAAACGTTTTTGTAGTTTACAAGATTGGGACTCTTCGGAGTACAATATGCTGTTGAAGCAGACATACGCACGTAACCCAAAAAATTAACTAAACACCGTTACTCATTACGCACTCAAACAGTAACTACTTAAGTACGCTACTCGTTATCGACTCTCAAAGAGAACACGTTACTTTACCTAAAAAGTAAGGAGTTGTGCTTCTTGTTACTTTGATGATCAGACACACAACTGCTTTTATTTCATGGTTTATTGTTTCCTTTCCAGTAGTCGTTGAACTTAAGCAGTAGCTGCCTCTCGAAGTTTTTATCAGTTATAATTCCCCGCTTCCTTGCTAATACAGCTCCGGCAACACTGATGAGTCGTTCTATTGACGCGCTCGAAGGAACGGCAGTGCTGTGCTTCAAAAAGAGCTGGTGAATCTGGGATTTTCCCCCCCCCCCTTTTTTTTTCTTCTCTCTAATTCTAAAGCTCGAAGTTGGCAATGGGTTTTCTGCCTTCCCGCGCTGGCTGCCTTTGAGTTTACATTCAATCTGTACACGATTCTAGAAGATTCAACTAACGAACAGTAATGTGTTCGCTGCGTGAAGTACTTTCCCAGCTGTAGAGTTCGACTGACGTTTTCAGCGATAAACGTTGGCATACTGTCATACTGTCTAGTTGTCCTTCGCAGTGCCCATCGGCCTTTGACGCAATAGACGCCTACTCAGGTTAGAAATAAAGCGGGGCTGTTTTTGCGGTGCTCTGCGCGGTGCTCCTCAAAAGTAACGAAATACCGTTACTCGTTACTTTTATTTATAAGTAACTAAATAGGTTACCCGTTACCCAAAAAAAATTGAATATGTAGAAGTTATTCGTTACTAGTAACGCGTTACCTACATTTGTGTGCCGAAGTAGCCCGCGAAACAAAAGGATACTTCACTGCATATTGAGTAAGATTGAGGTAAAGTATCCTTATAACTGTGGGCATTCGAGATGAAGGTATACTTCCCCGCACTAACATGCTGATTGAGGTGAAGTATCCTTCTCGGTTTTGGCCTACTGTAGCGATATGGTTCTTGTCATGCTGCTGTTGGAACACGTGAGGTTAAGAAACCTCAGGCTGAAGGTATTTTTCTTGCAAATACTGCATCACTGTCCAGCAATACTATGGCAGACCTGTTTCACTCAGCCTGAGTTTCGTTCTTTCGCTTTTGTTTGTCAACGCCCTATAATCAAGCACCCTATACAGGGTGTTTAATATTAAATGGAATCTATTTTTTAGAAAAAAGGGATGAGAGGCGAGTGGCCGTCTTCATCGTAAATTCATTTGTCTCGGCGAACATTAGATGGGAGAACAATGGTAATGATAAATTAGCTAATTAACAAAAAAGTTTAATTATTTTTTAAATATTGGTTTTAAAGTTTATGTTCCAATTGCAGCAATGACCGCAATTACTATCATATGCCACACCAATTCAGAAAATTTGCAAAAAATTAAGTTTATTTTAAAATTTAATTGATCGATTTTTACATTCTTAGTTCGATTTAAAAATGGTGCCGCAAGCCCTGCGCACAACGACTCTTAGAACAATGACGTAGTCATTTCAATCATGTCATCACTATCTCGGCAGTGTCTCCTTGGTGGGTGCGCCGACGACACGAGCGACTTTTTCAAGCGTCAGTGGACAGGGCTTGCGGCGCTCTTTTTGAGCGCATTTCTTCAACCTGGCTAAACAAACGTGAATATTTATCAACTATTACCTAAGAAACTATTACATTCTTGCAAACCTGGCCTCCCAATAGTAATTGCCTTCAATACTGCCATTGCAACATGACTTTTAAAGCCAATAATTAAAAAGTTCATTCACAGATTTTAGTCAGTTAACCAACTTACCATAACGAGTATCCTCTCATCCAATGTCCGCCGAGTCTGATAAATGTATGCTGAGGACTGCACTCGTCTACTACCTTTTTTGTCTTATTCGAGGAAAATAATCCCTGGAGAAGTGGAACAAGAAGGACGAAGGACAAACGCAAGTTTCCAAAGACAGCTAGGTGACTGGTGCGCGACCGAAAAAAACACGCCTGGACCTGGTATCGAACCAGGGACCTCTCTATTGCCAGTGGAGCGCTCTAACAACTGAGCTAAGCAGGAGTTAGACGTCAGTAGAGCAAGCGGGTTTTATCAGCTCCAACCAGTCAAACACCAATAAGGGTGAACGGCTTGCATTTTGATGGTAATGCTAATAATGCAATTAAATGTATAGGTGCAAGCGAGCTGGACGATAATAATAAAAATAATCCCAGGAGTACGGGATTCTTTTGTAGCGCATTAGTCAAATAGCTGTGTATGGAGATTTGTGTTTGTTTTTTGTCCCTCTTGTTCCCGTTCTTCAGGTATTATTTTCGTCATTCTTGTCCAGCTCGCTTGCACCTTTGCATTTAATTACATTATCATCATTGTTTTATTTAGTGGAATTAAACTCAAACACGCTGCTTCTGGAACAACTTGGTTCACAATTGTCTACAAACAAAAAAAAAGTAACACAGTAGTTAGAGGAAATCGTGATTCTTGAAAGGAAATAGCAAGCTAAAAAGAAAACTGACTAAAGACGAAGAGAGTGTGAAGTAGGACAACCATATCTAACAAGATATTCACATTGCTTCGAAAAGGTTCTTTTGAGATGTACTAGGTTGATGTGAATTGATTTGATTGAGATGTATATTGCTGTGACATGAATCTGTTGAGACCCAAGGTACCAAACATATCCAAGAGCGGGAACGGGCTGCGCATAATTCCCAATCGGAACAAAACTACTAGGCTGCCAACCGCTAACTTAACGTCGCAACACGTGCGCCTTTAAACGTTTTTGTCGCTTCTCAGTACAGGGTATGTATTGGTACACTTTATGGTCTCAGAGGCTGCACGCAGCATTTGTTTTCGATATAAATTGAGCCGAGTTCACGCCCAACGCTGGCGCAGACACCGTGTCCAATACATGCTCAGAGCACGCGCCCAAGCAATGGGGAACGGGAAATGGCACGCACTTTTCAAAAAAAGGTCTAATACACAAGAATCAGCGCTGCACTCGGATCTTTTTATACCAATCAATAAGAACATTTTAGTTATGAAGTCCAATATTTTTATTGTTTTACGTGGGTAGTGAGACGTCTCTCTAGAAAATGAATCATTTTTATTTGACATTTTTTGCGTTCCTGTCCTATGGACGGCATAAATAAAGAGTTCTGAATTCTTGGTTGGTTTTTGTCTTTCCTTCCGACAGCGATACATGGAGAACAATGCGCTCGACATGGCCGACAAGGAATACCGTCATTTCATTCTCCAGGTGCGTGCTTGTGTTCGAGCCACCACGTTTGCTCTTCAGCAAGCATATTCTTGTTTAGGCAGCAGGCTGAAGGGCTACAAACATTTTTCATATTACAGATTGCTTTAAAGTGTGCTGACTTGGGAAACCCCTGCCGTCCTTGGGATATCAGCCACCGGTGGAGTCTCCAGGTTTGCAAGGAGTTCTACAGGCAAGGTACGTCTGCCGGAGGAGTCACTGTGTGGCATCACTGTGCACTCCTTTCTAGAAATCACTTTACTGCAGTAAAATAATCCCGTCTTTCAAGGTCACTGCATACAGCAGGCTGCATCCGATTTCTCACAGTATCTGTGTCACAGTAGTGAATGCCATTTCTCAAAGTTGTTGAATCACAGTGAGGTTAATCTAATTAATCGAATTGCTTAGTCACTCTATTGGAGCTAGGTTCGTCCTACTTCTCACACTAATGAACTGCAGTTAGCATACGAAGATACGGCAGTCACACTCGGAAAAACGAGAATCGGCAAGGTATAGGAATTATACCTTTTCTGTCAGCTTTTCTGTTAGTAAGGAATGCATGAAAGAGCAGGTAAAACTAGAGCCATTTAGAAAGCATGTTGAATGTAATTCTTATGAAAAACAGCGGTCTTCCTTATTCCGCATGCCACCTCCACACCATGTTTTGTTGGATCCAAGAAAAGCAAGGGGAAAGATATGTCCTGCTTGATATAATCTCTGAACGTTGAGTTTAGATATGGAGGCGTTCGCGTCTTGTGTATCGTCTTGAGAATTAAGGTGTCAAAATGTGTGAAATGAAAACTCCTATTAGTTGTTACATACTTTTTTTTGTATGTGTTAGGTGACTTCGAAAAACGGTTGAACATCCCAGTCACACCAATCTGTGATAGAGAAAGGACGACTGTTGCCAAGATACAAGCAGGTATGTTTATGAACAACATCTTAATCATGTCATTATAGTTCTCGTTTGAAGTACCGCTACTAGCTAAGGAGAACTAACTCTAAAATCATTGAAAAAATAAAGAAATACTGAATTCGTAAGTTTCTGTGGCATTCCCTTCACTTGAACCACTATAATGTTGTGCTGTCATCTTTAAGCCTATGCGTAGAAAGAGCGCAAATAACACGAGATGGCACGCTCGATCTGGCCTTTTGCTACATCGGCAGTTCTTATACGCTTCATCGCTTCTTGATTTGTAAAAGTTAGTTCCGGTTGTTGTCCACACAAGATCTCCAAAACCCGAAACACTCCGTTTCAGCATTGCTTGGCGAACAGATAAAGCGACAACTCAGGTTAGCCAATCACAGCGCAGAAGCGAGGCTTGTGATAACAAACCGCCCGAGCGCCATTCTAAAGTGGAGAATTCTCACATGCTTTGCTCCGTTGCTTTGGTTGGCTCACAGGGGCCCTAACTTATGCTGTATGCCAAGTCAAGCTGACCTGGAGCATAGGTACGCCAATGAAACACAGCAGCTGTTCATCTTATTCTTACTCATCTTGCTTGCGTTAATACAGTGCCCCCTGAATTAAATAATTTCAGTATTCGTTCATTTATCTGTAAGCTATTTTCCACAACTATTTAGGAGTACTATATATACAGGGTGTCACAAAAGAAAATTTACACGGTATTTTTTACCGCAAAAATAAACTAGGCATCGCCGAACGCTCATTCTCCGCCCAAAGGTAGAGCTAGAGGTCACAACCAGATGCCAAAGTTTCAGCCCGATCCGATAACTAAATCAAAAGTTATAAATGATTTTCTGAAAATTTCAATGGGAAAATGGTGGTCGACGGAGTTTTCGAACATATGGGGCTCTATGGCACCAGAAACCGAAAACGGGCAAAAATGGACTCCATTTTCCCATTGAAATTTTCAGAAATCAGTTATAACTTTTGATTAAGTAATCGGATCGGGCTGAAACTTTGGCATCTGGTTGTGACCTCTAGCTCTACCTTTGAGCGGAGAATGAGCGTTCGGCGATGCCTAGTTTATTTTTGCGGTAAAACAGACCGTGTAAATTTTCTTTTGTGGCACCCTGTACGTAGGTCAGGTTGAACAGCCTTGGCAGTAGACACGCGCTCTTTCAGTCCATAATATTATAATCAGAGGTGCTTAGTCCGCTATCACAGCAGAGCCTCTCCAGAGCTGAGGGTGAAACCGCAGGATAATGAAAAGCCTTCACTCGGAACCTTTCCTCTGAAAGTAATAACGAAAATGGCCTGTGTCACAGCTCGATCTTATCAACAGCAAACTGAGCATAATGTTTATTATGCAAGACGGCACATCTCACGATTCTTGACGAAAAACTCCATTAAGTCTATTAACAAAAAAACTCACTACGCGGTGATGAACTATGTAAGCACAATGGATGCAGAGTTTTCCACAGTATGAAAGACCCATTCGCCGAGGTTGTTTATGCGGTGGTGCTAAGTACACGTTAAGAAGAGGCACTTCATTTTTAAAGAAAGAATGAAACAAATGGTCATTTATTTCCTTACCCTTGCACTCCGTGGGCCTGACCAAAGTGAGTCCTGCTGAGCCGTCAGAAACTTCCTCGTCGAATGGGTCTATACTATTGTTAGAGACCGTACTTACGGGCGGCACCCCTATAAACAAAGTTGCGTTCTTCCTGCAGACTTTTTCAAGTTCGTTGTGAGCCCGCTGTTCGAGATCTGGGACCAGTTTCTGGGCACCGAGCTGTCCCGTGAGCTCCTCAACAACCTGCGTCTGAACCATGTTCAGTGGGAGAAGAAAGTGGCCATTGAAGCTATAGCCGCTTCATCCTTCGAGACGGACCTCAACGCTCCTCTCGCGTCCGAGGAGGAAGAAGGAGACCTCGAGTTCGAAGACGAGGAAGAGACGCTGCCTCCACTCCTCACGAGGGGAAGAGGCGGTGCCGCTGCTTACTCCTGGATGGAAGAATCGTTAGGGTCGAGCGCTTGGGGACGCCGCCACAGTATGCCGCTCAGCCTGCCTAAGCTGCCGTCAAGGACGGTCATCCGAAGACGCAGACAATCCCTGCCCCTCAGCTCTCTTGCCTTGCCACCGCAGCCGGACCAGACTTCAGAGGTGCCGGCTGGTCCAAGGTCACCGCGGGTCTCGGCTGAAGACCTGCAGCCCACGACTAGTCTTCTGTCACTCTCCAGCACAGCAGAGGGAGCTCCTGTTACCTCGCTGCTGCAGAGGAGCTCCAGGGAAAGTGAACGCCGCCTGGTACACCAGCCGGTCTCGTATCCACCATACCGGAGGACGTCGGAGCCGTTCGTGGCCGCTGCGTCGAGAAGACACTTTCCACGAAGGTCGGAGTCTGTGTTCGCGTTTACTTCGACTGAGGTTGAACCGTACGAAGAGGTTCCGGGAGGCGAGGTTGAAAACAAGCGGCAACAGGAAGATGAAAAGGACTTCGTTCAACCAACCGGCTCAAAAGGCAATGGCGATTCGGCCAAAGAAGGTGATACTTCGAGGCCTTCGAGTAAACCAGCAGGTGGTAACAGTCACGACAGTGATGACGGCCCAGCGGACTCTCTAGAATGTAAAGACGGTCGTTGTACACCGCCGTCATCGGCTACGATGGCATCTTTATTGACGTCACCATCAACGATGGTGACGGCTTCTAACCAAGGAACCAATGCCCAGCCATTGCAGCACGATGCTCTTTCCTTAGGACTGGGTTCGAGAAATGATGCCGGAAGGAGTTTCTCGCAGGATATATCTTCGAAAATGCAGAACAATCAAGGTTGCCTGCAACAAAACACTCAGTTACCTGCCAGGCCACAAGGTGAGAGTTCTTGTTCTTCATATAAAAATATAAATAAAATATATAGTTCTTTTTCTTCATATAAAAATAGACAGTTCCCGCGCGCGTTGACTTTAGAAATCTAGTATTTATGAACTAATAGAAGTTGGTTCATTTTACTGGATTCATTAGTATTAGAGCGTCACATTTTATGTACGAACCATCAGATTTCTAGAAGCGTAGGCGGAACCATATATAATAAAAACATATCATAACAGGCCATGTTATTCATATCTTGATAACACTGAAGTGTTCTTGTCTTAGATAAAAAACGACAGCAATACGCACACAAAATAAAACAGGCTCGTCTCAGAGGACCTGTATTCTTTTGTCATTTCTACTAAGTTTTTTTAGTGTCCGCAGTAAAAACACGACATAGTTGTGCGTGACATCGCTTATTGTGAAATTGTTACAAAACAATTATAAATAAAATCATTAGTCCCTACTTTAGGGCGTAAGTGCGAGCATCTCCGACTCAAGCCTGGCTTTGACAGTTGTGTGAGTTGCGTCCAGAGTGGCCGAGACGGCAACACGGTCGAAGCCAGCAGGACAGCTGTTTCCCGTACCGAACGTAACAAGCAATGCAATGAGCAGCTTCGTCGTGAAGTATCCATGACACACAGCTGTCCAGGTGTCCCGGTCGTTGTTATCATTTTGGCTGCCTTGAACGCAACCGACACAAGTGTGTGAACTAGTTTTAAGTCTCTTCATCGGGCCTCTGTATTCATCGTACAATGTGTTTGTTATTCACACTCATTCGCACGACTCATATCTTCCGCTAATCTGCGCAGACCCTTGCGCATCTCCCCCATCCTCCGGTTGCTCAACGCCAAAGTCCGGTGCCACGAACGTCGACAGCGGACCGCCTTTGCCTCCGTGGTCTCATCGTGTGAGCCTTTCGAGCGAGAGAGAAGCCCAGCAGCTTGAGTTCGACCATCCTCCCGAAGCCCTGTGGAGAAACTGCGCGAGGTTCAACAGCCGAAGGAGTTCAGCCCCGACCACGCTGGGTGGCGGGGAGCGTCAGGTCTCCTTCTGGGGAGACCAGAACCCTTCTAGAGACGAGGAGCTGTCGGGTCCTCCACCCCCGCCGTCGTCTCTCATCGGAGCCCTTCGCAGAAGATCGTCTGTACCCACAGAACAACATCTTCCGGGTGAGTTTCACAGCATTTGTCAAAAATTGCTGCAAAGAGGTTTTCACTGCGTGAGATCTTTCGGTCTGGCGATTGTGCCTTATATTTGCATAATATATGGGCAATTTAAGAAAGGGAGCTTAAAATTACATCTTCTAAAGATCAGCATATATATAGTTACTGACAGGATAAGAACGGTGTTTCTTTGGGACGCTCGGCCTGCAGTACGCGCGCGTTGCCTTCCGTTGTGCTTTGGATGCGCATGCATGCTTGAAGCTCACGAAAGTTCCTTATTGAAGGTAGCAAGCTCGCGCCGGAACCGGAACAACTGAAGGACATCCCTGTCATTGTTATCCCGTCAATGACTAGAGTAGCGACAACACGGACGGGCACCGGGTACATTGCCTTTCCATATTAAAGCTGGTAGATGTAAAACTTTAGCTCACGGTCCTTTTAACTTCCAGCGCAAACTCAATTATTGCACAAACCGCGGTGTGTTATCGCTGCCGGCCATCGCCTCATGGCATTTAAACTCTATTCTACCCCGTCTCTACCCTGCCAACTCGAGAGTCACGCGGAGTCACTCTTAACCTTTAATTGCACTGTCAGCTTGGGGGATTAAATGGAACTCACGAAAATGTGCTTAACGCAAAATCCCGAACAAACGCCCACCCCAGAAAGATCGCCCACCTAATGTTTCCCCTTTATTGTCTCCACCTCGGGTGGGTGTTTTTTCGGGATCGTGTAGTAGAGCCTTGGCTCTCTCACTGCAGTCGCTGCTTTCCGTTGTGCTTTGGCTGCACGTGCAAGTTCGAGGCTACTACTGTCTGTCACAGTTGTGGTGACTACACGAACGCGCACCGGGCTCATTGTCCTTCCATATAGAACCCGGCAGATGTCGAAATTTAGCCGGAGTTAGAATTCCGGCGCCGCCAAAGGTTTCGTCTTTTGGCGGCTTCGTAACATTTACCGAGTCGATCAGTACGTGTGATTCATCTGCATCTTTTTACAATTTCCACTCTAGAGTCCACGTTGAAAACAACCAGTAAGTCACTTTTAACCTTGCGCTCAGATCCTTCACGGCGCTGCCAGCATAGGCTGGTACGGAGCTCAACCAGATATACTCGAATCCGTCACATTTCTTCCTGGACAATCCTCAAACGCCTTACCCTTCCTTCCACGCACCAGAGCTGGGGAACACCGAACTGGCCAAGCTGGCCCGCACCGCGGCCGCTGCGTTCGGCCGACGTCCGATGCCCCGGACCTTGATGCGGCGTCACAGCATCGCGTTCCTGGAGCCCGTGGCCCCGTCCTCGGAGTCGGAGGACGGCTCGAGCACGTGCGCTACCTCCACCGCGTGCAGCACGCGCCGAGGCAGCTGCGTGCCGCCGCGGAGGATCAGCGACAGCTCGAGGGACGAGGACGAGACGCGGGATTTGTTCCTCCCGTTCGTCGCGTCCACGTCCTCCTCCGGCACGGCCACGTCACCGGGCGCCCTGCGGAGGCGTCGGGGCTCACTGCCGGCCGACGTCCCACTGCCGCTCATGGTGTGCGCCGAGAAGCCCCCTGGGAGGACCGGCGTGTCCGTGGACCCGCTGGATCCCACGCGGCGGCGAGGGTCGACAGGGGAGATCCTCAGCTGTCTCATCGGGCCGTACGGTGCCCTTCACGCCCTGCAGGTGAGGAAGCCGGTTGCCCATGTTGGACTCCGTCAGGAAAATATATATTTATTGATGGAGAGGGGGTACGCTTTTGGGTACGAAATTGGATAATATCGCTACATTATTTATTATAATTTATTTTGGAGTTTGTAAAGAGCACCGGAAGAGACTGAAACAAGATATTTTGCACGATACAGGACGTATTATAACTTTTAGCTTTTTTTCTGCTAGTCTTTTTAGGCGTTTTTTGTTGGTTTTTTTTTTTTTTTGTACAAACCTTCCCAGGTAGAGTTGATGTTGGGCAGAAATTACTTATCTTTATCATATTTCTTGATTTCTATTAGGCGGTTTGTATTTGTGTGTGTGTGCGGGGGAGAGGGGAGAGGTTGTCAGGGTTTGTTTGGGGTGCTTTCTCAAGGTTAGAAAACTTGATCACATGCTGTATACCCTTGATAAGTTCCTCCTCACTGCAATGCCACGTGTCCGGTATGGATTGCAGATGGCAGTGAAAAAGTTGGTTTTCAGTGTTCGATCGTACTACGACTCAAATGCTACGTGTACGCTTATTTCTCCTATAGGCGCAATTCCTTTTTTTTATGTTCTTCGTTTGTGTACTTTGCAATTGCAGAAAAGGCGTAGAGGTTGAAAGGCTGTAGGGCAGTTCTTCGAGAGACAAACACTGCGACTAATTTCCCTATTACGAAATGCCCTATGTGACGAACTGCCCTGCTGCCATCTGACCTGCTACGAAATACCTTGCAGCGAACAGCCCGTATCCCAGCTTAAAGCATGGTAGCCTGGCGGATGTCTCAATGTGCTCTTCACTCGCAATGTGCCAGAAACCTGCAGGACGTCTATTCTTAAGGGGCACCGAGAACACCTAATTCCCATTGCGTTTTTTTTTTTTTCTGGGCAGAACCTTCCTCGGCGGGGCTCCGGCGGCGGTCTCGAGCTCCTCAGCGGTCTGTGGCGATCCCGCGGTGCAGCCCTCGGCGGAGGCTCGGACTGGTCCCCGGGCTCGTCGGTGATCCCTCCGCAGCCGGTGTCCGTGGCCGGTCGCTTCAAGCTCCAGCGGCAAGCGTGCTCGCTCGAGTCGACGGGGCTACAGTCGACGTGCTCTTCGGCCGCCGGGAGCGTGTTCAGCACCACCCAGCGCAGAGGCTCCTTCCCGCTCGACTTCTCGCTCTTCTCCTTCAGCTCAGGTAGTCTATAGACTAACACATTCTCTACATACAAGCCGATGTTTGCCCACGATTCGCGAGAAAGCACGGGTCTGCGCACTATTATTTGTTGGGCTATGGGACAGGTTCTGAGCATGCGCGGTACTTCTGCAGAATATCAGACGCCTTGCATGCCTCCTTACTCTATTGACTCAGTGTATTTTGCCGGGGCGATGAGTGCTGGAAAAAGGTATAGACCATGAGGGAAGAAGAAAAAGCTGTGTTTGAACGACGCCACTTTGTCATGAAGCAAGTGTGTCGAAGGTTTGCTTCTATTTCTGACACACGCCGTGAGATGGCGTGGCGTGACAGGGGCTCGAGGAACCGTCCTTATTCACGCGCGCGTTCTCAACGCCGCGAGGCGCGCGACCGCGCCCCGGCAGTGACCCGGTCGGGCGATAGGCGAAGCCCGAGTGGAATTTCGGCCCTTTTTCTTACCTTGTTCCGACACCTTTCTTTCACCGTGCCTTTGAGTTTATTGAATGACTTATGGAGAATTCCAGACATGTACAAGTTACTAAAAAAAAGTATATAAGTCAAGTTACTGAGTATTGGCCTATAAAGCAATTTGAGTAGAGTAGAAGTTATGGAAAGGGAAAGTAATTGAGTAAATTACTGACTACCATAACAAAGTAGCGATTACTTTTGAAGTTACCTTTATATTTTTGATAGTAACAAGAAAGTACATAAATGTTTTGATCCGTTAGCAAAATTCTGCCAGCCAAATATAATGCGGCTTGTGTTTTTATATAAATGCTTTAATAGCCGGTTCTGCTTGTGTGTGATTAATTGTTTTGTAGTTTTTGTTTCTTGGTAAACGATGTGTTGCAGATGTATCATTTCTACTTTGAGGTTTAGGACTGCCCGAGCTTGATTTAGCAGACAGTGTTTGCTTGTTTACAGTGTTGCGTTAAGTACATCTAAAAAGTACAGCAAGTAAAGTACAAAGTCAATTAGAGGTTATGTACTTCAGGTATAGTAAGTAAACAGGGTGCAACCTACGTCGAGTAAAGTACTATAAATACAACGTACTTTTAAAGTTAAGTACAAATACTTTTTAACACAATCTTACATAATTCCCTTTCATAACATTTTTTTACTTTATTTGAACTAATATGCATTGCTCCCGGGGCAATCGATGGAGTATCAGTTTTTTTCGGAAGTGGTGGCAAATATTCGATAAAGTGAAGTCGCCACAGAGTAGTTGTTTTACTCTCGCTGACGAACTATTTAACACAGTACATTTATAAGGCCCTTATTTGTATCGGTCTTATAGCCGCCATTACTTCACTCAGAGAAATTACCACATGACATCTCGAAAGACGATACGCCAATTTTTGTTTCCGAATGTGGGGAATGTACTTTGAGGACTGGAATTTTTACTTTCTTTAAACATTTTCAGGAAAAAAATACTTTACAAAAGGTACAAGTACATGTTCAGAGAACGCACTTCAAGTAAATTACAAGTTTTCTAACCTACTTGAAATAGTACTTTAAGTGCCATGTACTAAATAAACTTCCCAATTGTGCTTTTTTTAATGTTGGGGGAATTTTTAAGATTTTCAAACGATTTTCGAATCTTGGAAGGCCTGCATATGTAGTTTTGGGAGAAAGGAACACAAAGACATCAGCTTTGCGTTGCCCTTTAGCACGTGATCCTTCAAGTACAGCACAAACTACGGGGGCACCAGATGGGCTTCAGAGCGGGTGCTGCATTTTGTTGACTCCTTTGAGTGGGGCTGCAGTACAGGGTGTACACCTTGTGTAGTGGGCGAGAGTTCCTACGTCGGGGAGAAGCATGGACAAGCCCTTTCTTAAAGTGCGTCTAGTCTCCTTTAGCTTCGGGAGACAAAGAAGTGCCAGACTTCGGCGCTAATCCCGTATTTACTAAGCCTCACCTGAGACGAGTGTGTTTCCTGCGCCTCGGAGCAGGATTGTTGCTATGAGAGGCTCGTAAAATTTGTTTAGGGTTTCGCACCTTTCGAACCACCCCCCCCCCCCGCACACACA
Source organism: Ixodes scapularis (assembly GCF_016920785.2). NCBI lineage: Eukaryota > Metazoa > Arthropoda > Arachnida > Ixodida > Ixodidae > Ixodes > Ixodes scapularis. Next base: position 32,666,474 of record NW_024609883.1, on the reverse strand, counting down.
CACAGACACACTCCTTGCCTGCGCCACATGCTCTCCTCTTTGCAAATATCAGCTGATCTTCCTACATCTTATCTAGTTTGTTCAGGAATGTTTGTTGACCAGCAAACCTACCACTAAATTTCACAAGTAATTTGTAATTCGAGGAGAAATTACTCGTAAAAAGTAATTAAAGTACACTACTAATTACCGAAATACAAATGTAATTGAAATTTTTTAAACTACTCAGAAAAGTAGTTAAACTACAGTAACTTGAATGGAGTAGTTGGACTATGTACAAGTCTAGAATTCCACTGCTATATCCGAATAGATTTTACAAATCTGCGGGGCAGAAGAAAAACCGCTCCGTGGCACCCACTCCGAATCGACGAGCGGAAGATAGAGTCGCATTTTTGGAGCGACCCCCCGGAGACGGTCTATCGTTCAAAATGGCTGCTGCTTGAACAAGCCCGAGCTCGAGACGCCCGACATAGGTCGAGCGCCGAACCACGCAATACGTGACACAAATAGAGAGTATCGAGACCGGTTATAACGAAGCCAACGGGAATCGGAAATCACTTCGTTATATCCGCTATTTCGTTATAACCGACTTGAGTAAACGAAGTGCAAAAGGGAATGGGAAATAGTGATCGCTTCGCTGTAGCCGCTATTACGTTATAACCGGCTTCGTTATAACCGGTCTTGATGTATTAGATCCGCGTTCGCCGCCCCGGAACGGCGGGGCACGCACTGATTGTCAGTGGGGAAGCTCAGATCGCTGGTAAGACGTTAATAAACACACACAGCTAGCAAACCATCACTTGCGCGGTCGCTGCCTAGCATGTTCTTACTTTATTGCACACGGAGACACCGGCGGCATGCAGTGTACAAAGGTCAAATCCAATCAGTTGCGGCAAAATGAACGCAGCTAACCTTGCGTCTTCAGATTTTCTGCCGTGCTCTTTCTCGTTCTTCCTCTCGATATCGCAGATGTCAGCGCTTACGATTTGCCACGCTCCAGTCCCGTCTCTGCACCCCGTGAACCATGCGGGGTACAAGACGTAATGCGCGCACCGCACGCACTGCCCGCCACCGCCCGCGTGAACATCCGACAACCGAGCCACCGAGCTACCGGACCAGACCGGAAATGCTCGGCCCATGACGCGCATGGGCAGTGGCTGCTGCTGTCGACTTCCGGGGAGGTCTCCCGAAGTTGACGGAGCGGTCGAGCGGTTGCGGCGCGGTCGGAAGCGCTCCACGGAGCTTACGCTGCCACCAATTTGCGAGGGAAAGATGACAAACTTAAGCTTTATCTGCCAGCGGAAGATGCGCGCTCGAAAAGGGGCGATTTTGGAGCGCTCTGAGTCTTCGAGCGGAATTCACCATCAGCTTGTGCAATAAAAGCTACGAGAGCGAGCTCTGCACTTTGAACAGGCCTGACGAACATGCGCGCTTGTGCAGTGCAAGAGTAGTTCAGGGCAGCATGCTCCCGCTTGTAGGTCTGGTTTCGCTTACGCACGTGGTGAAACAGAGGTAGCTCTCAGCATATTTGCAGTGCCCGCAACGTTTACGGGTCCACACGTTTCGTCATCAACATTGAGTTGGCGTGCACTCGTAGAGAAGGAGACATAAATTAGAGGGGAAAAGATCCAGGAAAAAAATATTTTAGTCGCGGCGGGAAATCAGAGTATTCGGACGGTTGATTTCGGAGGTTTTGAGTGAGGACGTGTTGCCCGCCGCGTTGAGTCAAGCCGAGCTCAGAACCGGCGAAGCGTGTAGGGAGTTTTTATAAGACAGACGCTGGCATAGTGTCCTGTTGTTTTAGCGGAAAATCTGTTTTCTAATTGCAAAATGATTACTAACAAATAAGAAGGCGATATAACGTTACAGACAAGTGAAACTTCAGGGTCAGGTGGTATCTGTGACGAAGATTGTGCGTTACACCTTTTCGATGAGAGACTTCGCTTCTCGAAAAAGACACAGATATTTGTTTACTGTATTGGTACATATTACGGCTGCTGTTACGTTTTAAGAGGAAGTAAGAGCGATCGTTTGTTCTCACTAGCATTGTCGCGCTGTGTGCCCCCTTTTTCTGCAAAATTCAGCATACATGTTGTTTTTTTCCGGGAAATTTTATGAGGCAGCGTTTTCTACAGATCCCCATTCGATTCCAAAACATAAGAGAGCTGTATTTTCCGTTCAGAAAATTTTGTGTTCCGGTTCTTAATTTTTCTGCTTTACTTTTTTTCCCCTCTCTTTCTGGGGTTCAGGGGAGCTGTTCTGTTGCGACGATGGCGGCGACTAATCCCAAACCGGTGCTCCACGGCTGAAAAACAACACCAAGAAAGGCATCATCAGCAAGCAGTATGAGTCAATCCGGCGACATCAGCGCAACTATGCAAGGCCGCACCATTGCCATGCCGTCATCGAACACGTCGTCACATCGACGACGATGACGACGACGAATGAGCAAGCAACCACCCACCACAACACAGCCGAACTTCAAAACAATATCCAAGCCCAGGAAAAATGGCCGGGGGGACCACCACACAGAGCCAACGCTGTGTCACCGCGCCCATTTTTTAGATGGAAAGGAAGAAACTTTGACGGGTAGAAGCAGACATTTTTTTTTTCTTGCTGTTTTCGGGACAGGGCTTGAATCGTTTCTAAGCCATATCAGCGTGGAGACGAAAGAAAGTGGTGTCAGTACGTCTTTGTACTGTGTCTGCGTCTGTGTGTGTGTTTGTTTGACACTCGTTTCTGTATTTCTTTTTAGCCTTGTGTTTAGAGTTTGTATTCGGAATGTTTCTTGTGCTTCGTGTGTGTTAGTGGATAAATGCGTGAGCGTGTGTGTTCCTTTTTGTTGTTGTGCGCCACTTCTTCAGCGTGCTTTCGCCAGTGTTTTGTTTTATTATTCTTATTTCTTGAGTTTACGGGAGGGAGATAGAAGGGAAAACGTACAAAGGAAACTACAAGCGCTGTGTAGCTTGTTATTCACACGCTGGGTGATCTCGCGCAAAGATGTCAGCCAAACTAAACAAGAGGCCCATATCGGAGGGAAAAGTTAATGGTACTTAAGGATTTTAATCGGTAGCGATCTTAGACACGTTGTTGTAAACCAACATAAAATTTAACTTCGACGGCAAGCAGATATGCGAAGCATCTACAACTTAGTAATTGCAAATAAAATAAGTAAAAAAAAAAAACGGACTTAGTCGAAGCTTCAGGAGCGGTCCGCCCGCGTTTCTCTGAGTTGACCAGTGAACATTCGGGACGTCCGATTCCCACTCATAATGCCGGAGTGGTTTGTTTTGAACATGTATAGTTTGCAAGGTGCGACACGTCTCGCTTTCGGCTCTAATGCAGTCTGAACAATCAACTTCAACGCTATCTTTTTTCTTTTTTTTTTTCTTTTTTTTTAAGTTGCGGTGATTAAGCAGCAGCTACTGATGTCGTGAAAACGGTGTCTCGTGAGCCTCGAGTGTGCACTTGCAGCCAAAGCACGGTGGAAGGCAGTGAGTGCGTCTTTGGGGCCGGGCGTCCCAAAAGAGACGCCCTGCCGGTTTCATCCTCTCAGTGACAGTTGCAGATTTGAGGATTTCTCGGGGAAATGTTTTATCGATATATTGTGTTCTATTCTCGTAAGCGAACGTTTTTTTTTCTTCTTCCGAATACCGATTGAATCAGGAATTGGCAAATGATGTAGCGAGTTGTAACTTCACAGACCTCCTCCATTATTCATGACTTATATATATAACTTGACGCAGGAGCTTCACTGCCACAGAGTTTGTTGCGGTGGACATGAGTTGGAAACGCCAAAACAGATTTTTTTTTCTCGGAAACGGGTTTTATAATTTGTGTTTAGCAACTTTTATTGGTTTATGTTTGTTTCTTTGAATTTACGTGTTACGTGTAGCAAAGTGTTTTCCTATTCACCCACTTGGCACATCTTCCATATTTCTCGCATTGACGCACTTTTTTTTGGGAGTGTTGTTCCGTGTTTTTATTTCCCATCCTTGGTTCAAGTTAAGTTGACATGACCGATGCAACATTAAGGTCGCCCTGGTGCGCCCTATGTAAACACGCTTGTATGCGTCGTCCTGCGGACGACACTTCCCAAGTGGCTCAACGTTTGACTTTCATTTTTGTTTTGCTTTCCCCAACTGTTCTTGCTCTAACATTTGTACCAGTCCATACACTACGTTCTACTCTGAGTGCATGTTTCTTTTTTGGTCCGTTTTACGTCGTGCTTAGACGAACGAGGTCGTTTGTAGTCGTTCAGGTCTCTAAGCGACGGTGCGCATGCGTGTGTGTGTGCGCGCGAGCGTGTGGACGTATGCCTGAAAAGATGGAGTCGGCGCTCAACTCGTCTGCGTCTTTAGGCGGCGTCCACGCCCACGCATCCTCCTTACCCCGGTGTCACGTGACCGGAGCCGGTAGTGCTGCGTGCTTCCCCGTTCTCCAGTGCGCATGCGTGCGTCTGTGTCTAGTTCGTGCGAGTCTAGCCGTTACTCGTTCTTTTGTCTTAAAACGCCGCTCTCGGGTGCTCCCGTGCCGTCATTCTGACTGCGACTGCAAATACAGGGACTTCCAACTGTCGAGTCGCAATCGCGCCGCTAATGCGTCAAACGAAAGATAACTCTCCAGACATTAGAGAGGTTTAGGGAACCGTTTTTGCGCCTCCGTATGGTACGATGGGCCCCCCGATACGAACTGCGCATGCGCAACCGCAGAAGGCTCACGCATGCGCAGTTCGTACCGGAGGGACCGTCGTGCCGTATCGGGCGTGCAAAAACGGTTCCCTAAAACACTCTAGTGTTTTACGGATGGTCCTGTCACGAAGGTCATTGAAAAAAACACGAAAAACGTCCGCGGACATGTTCCAAACATATATGAAACAAACATACTTCGAACATATTTCAGTCGTGTCTGCTACAGATAATTTTGTCGTAATGTCTGCAGCAAACACCGCGTTTTTTGGGATCATGTACGAGCAAGCGTAACGGCGGTTTTAGATGCGATCTTGCGTATGTATTGCGTGCATGATCGTTGTTTTGAACGTCAGGGCTTTTTCTACGGGGTCTTTGTTCTGCACTATATCCGGTCGTAGAAAACACTCAGGCTTTCGGGTTATTTTTTTTTTTTTTTTTAGCGTCCTCGAGGGTGCAAAAAGGGGGTATGTCATCGTGGCTTGGAAGACGAAAATGCACACATTTTTTAATGGAAGGATCGTTTCATAAAATAGAAACGGTGTCACTCTTTTTTTTTTTTTCATATGGAAGACACATTTTTTACTACGTCCTAAATTTATGGCTAAAAGGGATGTTCAAATCAATCACTATTGTGGTGGCCGCAAGAACTTGACAAGGAACCTACTGGACTGCGTGGGCGTCCAAGTAGGCACTCCGGGGTTTTCAAAGGAGGAAATGGTCTTTTGAGAGATTTCTAGTTTGCGCAATCATTGAGGGAAGTGGGCCAGATTGCTTTTCAGTAGCATCCCTTTGATCACAATTTTCGTTCCGTCTCGGACGAATATTTTGTAGTTTTAGTGACGACTTTGGGGCAATCTGCTTCTTTTATGCGCACCGATTCACATCCTTGAAAGCGTAAAACTTTTTTTTTCTTCGGCGTGGATGGGTATTTTAGAAGTTACGGTAGATTTAAAGACAACAAAATGGTGAAAGGTGTCTGTTTTAGTTCGGCTCTTAAGTCAGCGAATCCAGCTTGTGGAAACGAACAAAAGAAATTCACTTGGAAGGTGTTCTTGTCTGCTGCAGCCAGATCAACATCTGATGCTTATAAAAACAACATAAAAATAAGTTTATTTCTATTCATTTTAATCACCTATAACAATCATTCCTCGTAATCGCAAGGCAAAGAAAAATTCAACAATAAATACTCGGCCTCGTCAAATCTGGTATTCCCGCTTAGGCTTAATCTGATCTGCAAATGATTCATTCATATGTATATATATATGGCTGTTGCATGTCGAGGGATACGGTATTCTTGAAACTGCTTCTGTTGCAAGTCAGCACTTGCCGCTTCCTTCGTAGATAGGGCAGCAGACGGCACGGGGAAGGAACTGCATGTCGTCATTTCCGCCACATTTTTGGCTCCGTGACACTACCCTGCTACAGTAGGTTAGAGGCTTTTTTTCACATTCGTCGGTCTGTGAGCACTTATAAGCTTTGAGGCTACGGCGAGAGATGGCATTGGTGGCTCTTTCTATCAATGGAAGTTGAAATGACGTGCGGTCGGAATTTTTTATAAGCATCTATACGACCCTATTGATAACCAATATCGAAGTGTAGAAATATGTGGAGTGACAAGTAAATAGAGGAAATACGGCGCAACAGGCTCCTTGTTTGGAAAGACATCTGTAGGAAGTCGGACTTGAAGAAATGGGCGCGACGACGATTTTATTGTCACAGGGAAATCCTTGTAGGTTGTTCCGATGACTCCGATAAGGATACCCGAAACTGCCCCGGCGCCTTTGCGCATGTATCCTATCGGGATCGTTATCGGCGTTATCGTAACTATCTGCTAAAACTCTCTACTATTTAGTATAATAATATCACTTGCCATTCTGAGTGTGGGCACAGTTTGTTTCCTCTGCCCTTTAAAAGTTGTTCCTAAGTTGTTGTTTTTTCTAACAGTTTTTGGTATGGAATGAAGTAAGGAAATAAAAATGAAGGGGAGAAAGAAGAAAAAGAGGAATAATAGACTGGACTAAAATGGCTCTTTAAAATCAAATTTAAAAAAAAATGTTTACAGGGAAGAAAAGAAAAACAGGGTTTCCTCTGTTTTCTTTTTATATTAATGCCTATATATACATATACCTAAAATAAAAATTAATCATTTTAGGTGTATCTAATGGAACCAAAAGTCAGCACCAAAAAAAAAAAAAAAATCTGAACACTAAAAACGGCGGTCGAAGCAGTAGGGGCAGAGATCGTACAACCGCAGATATTGGAATAGTGAAGGATGTAAGAGGGAAACGTTTATTGGGCAAAGATACAACTGGCAGTTACGCTAGGGTAGGGCCAGAGGATCTTTTTGTATCTCCGCTTTGTAGCTGTCCTAATTTTTTTCAATGCAAAAACCTGAGGGTCGCTGTCCGTGTTCGCGACCACAAAGAAGCTATATATATAATAATTTTCTTTTTTTTTACACTAACGGAAATTTTATATATACTGCTGCAGCGATTGGATTACGTGATGTGCTTTGCTGCACAAGCCAGGATTGATACTGATAAAATGTCCAACATTTCGCACGCGGAGCCATGCTAAGCGGTTTTTGCTTGCTTTTTTTTTTTTTTTTTTTTTTTGTCGTTGTTATTTTTGGTTAGCGTTATACAGTTTGTGTTCAGTCTCCGAATCTCAGTCTAATTTTCTCCCTATACGTTTGTACTATTTTACTTGAAAGTTAATTCCAAGCCATTATTATATGTGCATTTGCTTTATAGTGTGTGTGTGTGTGGATAGAGAGGGGGGGGGGTGAGTAACCCCGATGCTTTAAAATCTATCAGCAGCATGACTTTCTTTTTTAAACGAAAAACCAAAGAAAATTGTACTTGCAAGGCAGTGAAAAAAAAATCGTTTTCGTTTTTTTTTTGTTATTGTGGTTACAATGTTAATTAGGGTGATTCATTTCGATTTTCAGATTTGATTATTTTTATTATTCCCAACACCGCTTGTAATTTTATATCTAATCACGTATGATTAATTGTGGCAAACCCAAAACAAAACGAACTATCGCGGCGTCATTTTTTCTTTCAGTAAAAAAGTGGCACGATGATACTGAAAAAAGATAAAGGTCCATTAAAGCCGGTTCTCACATGCAGCGAAGCGCTCATGTAGCGCTCCTCACGTGTCGTCGGCTACTTATCCTCTGCCATGAGCAACCGTTTTGACGGTGCGATACAAAGCTGGTGAACGCTGCCGTCAGCACGCGCTTAGCGCGAGGTTAGCGCTATGCTTGTAGCGCTCCGCTGCATGTGTGAACGGGCCTTTACTCTCACACCGAAATTAGAATTGACTCTCGCCGCATCCTTTTGTTAGAGCTCGTAAAATTCTTTGTCGAGAGCCAGAGGAGGTTGTCTGATTAAAACGACAACTTCAGAAACAAAAAACGCTTTCGAAGTTTCTCTGTCAACAAGTCATCGGCCAGAACATAATTTGTATTTTCGTACCGTGAAACCGCATTTTGCCAAATTCTTAGCAGTGAACAACAACAAAAAAAAAAAACACGTATGCATTCCTCTGGGTGGGCTCAACACTTGTATAGATTTAAAATCCTTCTGCACGTACAGAGACTATAATCAGTGAGAGCTTAAGAACTGCCGAGCGTGGCTCACTATCTTCAAGCTTCTTAATTGGTTATTTGTTCCTCGACATTCTTATCGACTCGTGCTGCAATACCATTGGCTAACAATCGATAATAACGGGCTCGCCACCACTACACTTTGTGTTCCTTGTCCTTAGTAGTACACTTAGTTCTGCGAATATCCTTCGGATGTCCTTGGTATGTCCTAATGTTCTGGAATGTTCTATGAAGGTCTAGAGGACATCCCTAGAACTTTAGGACATCCTAAAGACATCCTAAGCACATCACAGAACTGTGTGTGCTCCTAGGGATAGGCCGTCAGTGCCAACAGGTTAGACAGTCGATTACTACAACGGATCAAAGTGGCCACAACGAATTGCCCGCCGGTCCTCTAAACCTACCCCCCCCCCCCCCCCTTTCCCGAGTATCGAAGGAGAAGAGCCGATAAAAGTTTTTCGCTCTTTCCTCCTCTTTTTTTTTTTTCTTCTTTTCTTAGCAAAGGTGCACGCGCTTTGCTGTTCGACGCGAACGCTCAAAGATAGAGTTGGTTGTGCTCCTGCCGATATTTCCTCACCACGGCCTTTTCTGGGCCGTGGTGAGGCTGGCCTCGTGTAGACCCCATTCTTCCAAACATCGCCTTCTGCGCGCGTTCCCATCTTTGACTACTCGGTTCTGGGATGCGTCCTAAACCGTGCGCAGTAAATCCCTTTCAGAAAATATCAAGCATGCGCGCATGCGTCCACAGTAGAGTGACTCGGCAGTCTCGCCCGGGTTATAAGTGCTGAAAGCCTGTAGAGTTGTTTCCTTGTAGACAATGCGTAGCGCCAGTTCGTCTGCTTCTTGCAAGAGTCGCGGTGATGTCAGAACGCTAAACTCTGATTGGCTGATTGAAAAAAAATAGGGGGTAGACTTCAAGGCATGTGGCATTGAGGTCTACTTACCATTCTTTCGATCAAAGCCAATCAGAGCTCAGCATCGTTCTGACGTCACCGCAGCTTTTGCGCAAGAAGCAGACGACTTGCTCTCCGCCTACTTTCTAACCTGGTTCTTGTTGCCAACATAAAAAAAGAAAAAAAACAGCGTATCATGTTTACTGTTTCTACAACGAATTCCAAACACAAACTTAACGTCTCAGGCGCCGTCCATTTCTGACTTGCGTTTTGATTTGACCGTGGACAAGGTTGCGCGGGTTCGTGTACTTCTTCACAGCGCAGAAACGAAAACTGGGTGGTGTCGTCCGTAGTGTGTGCTCGCGATCTCAATCGAAGTCCTTAAATTGGTGCAAATGAACTTGGTAACGAAGTACTGACGCCTTTGCCTCAGTATGGTGACAACGTAAAATATAAAAATGACCGTAAAAAGAAAAAAAGTCCAGATTTATTTGTTTAATTCGAGAAGGTACTTTGGGGCTAAATTGTTCTGTATATTTATGTTAAAGTGACGTCTTCTATTTTTTTTTTCTTCTTACTTAAGATATCCACTTAAACAACGCAAGAGGTAAACGCACTCAAACAAAAAAAAGATATGAGCCTCAATTTTCTTAGAAATAAAGAACCCAGTTTACAAAAAAAACTATAAGCGGTAACAACCGCTGCCCCCCGACGAGGAAAAGTTTTATTTCTTTGTTTTTAAATAATTATTAGTAATATTCATTTTGCTTACCATCGTATCTACAACCCGGTGCCAAACAAAATAACAGGTACAAAAAAAAAAAAAGAGAAGCCAGTAGCTGTGAATCGGTAGGTGCTGTGCAACGTTGAGATCCCCTTTTTTTCTGAAACACCCGTGGCAGTTGTCTGGCAGGGTTTCCCGAATCGTAAGAACTGTCCAAGTCGACACCACCTAGAATGATCAAAGCCCGAGCAGCAGCCTTTTGTTGACGTCATCAGAGTGAGGTCGAACGCAGACCCAGATTGGACACGAGCGCTGAGTCATCGTTCGGCCTTGCCTCGGGTCCAATGAAATGCGTCGAAGGACGCTCGGCGACAAGTTCGGGCCCAATCGCTGAGTTGGCGCCATCTTGCTCCCATGACGTCACATGGAGGTAGAGGAAGTTGTTCACAGGCTTTAATTATTCTATACACTCGCATTCACCTAAAAAATCGTAGTAGTAAAAAAAATAGTCCGGCACCTCGCGGAGTGTTACAAATTTTTCTCCCTTATGTGTTGAATAAAGATATATGTAGGTGGCATCTTAGGTTAGCTTTACGTTAATTCACCAAGACGTACAGGTTTCAAAAGCAAAGAGTGTTGTTTCTGCCCTCGACAACCAAATATATTGTAAAGAACTATTTTGTGCGGCGCATGAATATTCCGTAAAACCTCCTTTCTTTTCTTTTTGTGTGTGTGTATGACAACGAGTATAGGTGGTGTTGTCCAAGCTTGCACTTCTCTCTTTCTGTCTCTTTCTCTCTCCCCACATTCGTGCGTATATATAGCGATGTGTGTGTGCGTGTGTTTGTTTCTTGTATATACGTGCGCGACCGTCTGTGCGTGTGTGCGTATAAATGTGCCTGGGTGGTAGCGTACCCCTCGTCCGCTGTGGTCTTGAACCCTTTCGCCGTACTTCCTCCCAGCATCATCATTGTAGCGTGGCATATTGCTCAATTTTTGGGAAGTGTAAACAGAAGACAACAGACCGTTCTTTGCTTTCCTTTTTTGTTGCTGTTGTTTTGCGGAGGATGGAGCCATGCTTTTTGCAGCTTGCGTGGCTCGTGTCGATTTGTTTGTCGAGCAACGGCAAGCAGTCTTTATACATATAAATATATAGTAAAACATGACAGTGTTCGTCCATTCAGATTTGTTTTTTTGCAAAAAAAAATCAATTTCCTAAGCCCCGTGAATATTTCACCGCCCTCTGATGATGGTGATTATGATGATGACGATGATACTTAATCATGACAAGCAACGCCACCCGGCGAAGGGGGAGGGAAGCTCTGGCTACGGCATGGGGTGTCCCTGGGGTTCAAAACTGCGAGTGAAAAGGAAAATAGCGTAGTAGGATTGGACAGGTAACATTGCCAGATCCAAGGACAGTCCTACCGTAATTCCGAAGCTTCCACTAGGGATATATTATATTCTAATCTAATTAAAATGCCCGAGGTAACTCGGGAATCACGGTCTTTCCAGTCAGCCAGAGACATTACCATTAACCCAGAAATCAATAGTTGCCTGTGGGTCGCTGTGTCCTGATTTTGTCATCTATAGCCGAAAGATGATTCGGAAAACATGTTCCGCTGGTCATACGAGAACGAACTAACCGTTCATTTATATTTATCTTTTCGTTTTGTTGTGGATATCAGGTTGTCTATGTACTGGTGTGGACATCCGTTAATGGCGGACTGGTTTCGCACGTGAAACCCCAATACCTGTTATCTTTCAACTACTGTCGGAGTCGACAACCGAGTCAACAAAGCAATAGACGAACTGCGCGAACTATATCGACTGCCGTGTAATGAAAAACAAAACAAAAAAAAAAACCTGCTGTAGTGGACGTCTCTTCAGCAGGGCTCAGCGCACGCGCATTGGGGAAATTGTGACGTTAGCTGTACTTTTTTTATACAGGCGCACAAACACGAAAGCCCACTTCGCAGAATGTTTGGCCAGTTTTAACCAACTCTTGTCGGTCGGTCTGTTGTTTAGTCCACGGGTGAGCTAGAACCAAATGTCGACACCCTACTGGAATTTCGCTCCACCGCTCTGGGCGCCGTGTTTTCAACTTACGCGATAGTCTCGTAATTCATTATTCCGGTTTAGGTTTTCCGTTCTTTTCTACGGAGGGGCACCGTTTCATCGTAGAGGGCCAAGGACTCCTCTAACAAGCATACTGCCAGCAGACGTGAATCATTAACACGCATCTCACAACTGTTCTTGATTTTTTCGAGTGTATACCCTGTAAACTAAAGCGTTCATTTGTAGCTCCTGATTTTTTTAATAATCGTATTTCGCGTTCGTGTTTATATTACGTTTCTTTTTCATGCGTGCGTTCATTATTTCCTAGTCCTCTTCTGTCTATTCAGGGCTGCTCCGATTTTTATCATCTTTGTTAACATGTTCTACATTAGACATAACATACCATTACCGAAATCCACTTTTGTATCACCCTTCATTTTTTTTTTCTTTGTGTTACCGAGACGTTCCTTATAAAAACTGGATGAAACTGTGCACCAGTTCAAGATTGTGCGTGAAGCAAAATATTATTCAAGTGTCGTTGCAGCCGAGGGTTTGTCGTTTTATTTTTTCTTCGTGCGGAGCCGCCATTTATTCAGCCTTGCTCTCCGAGTTGTTCCTTATTTAAAACCGTCGTCGAGACTATTATGGCGACGAGGGATGTTTTATTACGACAATGCAAAAAAGAAAAATAATCAATAAAGAAAAAAGTGGCGTACAAACGTAAAAACCCTCTTTGTCTGTCTCTCCTTTTTTTTCTCTATGTCTTTGATATACAACACTTTGCTCATTTATGGGCACTCCTCGTGACTGAGTTCGCAGTGACATCTGCGGACATCCAGCGCAGAAATGCGTGCCCATCGACTACAGCTGGTTTAAACGTGTGAAGTCTAGTTTCTCGACTAACCTTGGTTGAATATGACTAGACATGTTTAGATTGTAACTGGAAATAACCGAATAACGAGCACCAACTCTACTTTAGGCATTCAGGTAGGTGCGCTGGACAAACACTATCGAGAGGATGAAACCTGCGCATCGACCTCATGGGCAGAGCGAACGACGCTGGGCGAAATTCGTCGCTCTTTTCGCTCCATGAAGTCCAGCCTTAACTTAAAATTACAGTCCGTGTGCGATAAAAACAGGACAGCAACACGAGCGTGCTACGTCCTTGAGCGAGGGTACAGGGACAACGTCCAGGAGGGCCGTTGTCACACAGGTGACACACAGGTCACAGAGATCGCCAACCAAGAGCGGAGACCATTGCACTTTGACTTCTTGGACATTTCCAAGGCTGACGACTCGGTTGAAGATAAACTGCTATGAATCGGCCTTCAGCAGCTTGGAATGCCGGGGAAGTGAAAGGACACACTACAAGAGATTTGCACACTATAGTGTTGTTGTGCAATAAAGTGATAGACACAACGATCCGATTTGGTCCACACGGGGACTTAGTCGGGGATGCACACTCTCTTCACAACTGTTCATGCTGTATACTGCTAGGATCGAAAGAGAGCTGGAAGACCGGGAACAGGTTTATTCATGAAAGTAAGATGGCATACAACGAATTCCCTTCTTAGTCTATGCGGATGACATAGCGCTTATGGTAGGGTCCCTCGAGGGGCTTCAGGAACTGCCCAACACCTGTGGAGAAGAAGGAACTGGTTTGTGAGCTAGCCTTCAACCCCATCAGGTCCGGATAGCGAGGTCTAGGGACGAATGTGGAGCCGCTGGATGCGAGGGGACTAACGGATACCTCAACCCAACTGACCCAGAAGGAGACAATTTCCAGGGTCAGGAATCCAGTGGCAGAACGACTATAGAGATCTGGGTGTGCTCTGCAGTCGGGACGACAGTACCTCAAGCAGCACAAGACCGGGCTGCGCGGGACACGGCAAACACACGCAAGGGCTACCTGGGTTGCAAGGGCCCCATGTGGAGCTTCAAGGGACCATGAAATTACCTTTTTTTTTATTTTTGCCAAATAACTTTTACGTTCAATCGTCAATGTTCACTCAAGGCCGAACAGGCATCAGTTTTTGTTTCGGTTTATTAACTTACACACAAAAAATAACAAAATATCGACTTTTTCCTCCTCTCCAGCTCACCGCAAAACAAGCTATACGCAGTAATTTTGACAGTCGTGACGTCCGCCGGCATTGGAACCGGAAATTTTCTACTGCCGAGAGGGCAGTAGGAGAATGAGAGCGTTATACTTCGTCTCACCCTACGATGGACTAAAGGCAGAAGCTACGAATCGCCAGATCCAATCACGAGCCACTTAGACATTGCGTGGTATTTCGCTTCGATAAACGTATCGGTGCCCGCGTCTCGGATCACTGATGGGAATGGGCGGACAGTGGTTCTGATCGAGCCATGAGTGACTGAACATTTTTACATTGCAAAGAAAGCCACGACGTACTGGCTCCTTGCAGTGTCGAAGCTATAAAAATGAGGCAGCGTTTTTTTGGATTCGGAGCATTATTCGTCCAAACCTAATCAATGCTGAGCGTGTCATAGTTTAGCGTGGAACGTGATTCGACCTTGCGGCCCGTGGCTTTGGCCTTTAGTCCATCGTAGGATGAGACGAACTATAGCAGCGGTGAGTTGGCGGTGTGCCGGTAGGTTTTACTGTGCTGATGGTGCTGATGCCACTGACAGATTTTCTGAATCGGCGCCTCTCATCGCCGTAATAGCCATCGACACATCGCAGCTGAGCGAAATTCAATGAGATATGTTGCGCTACAGCAACAGCTAGGGACTAGCCCATACACCGACTCGCCGCTCTTGGGAGAAGCGGCGAGTCTTCCGACGAAGACTGTAGTCTTCATCAGAATCGGCGGAAAGCTTTTGGAACCTGCCAGCATTCGCGGAGAACACTGTAAATGTGGCTGTAATCACGCTCGATGTCAAAATGTTCCGAGCATACACGAATGACCTTAGACCCGGGGTCTTTCAAACCGATGAGCCGGCATCAAGTGCTTCGACGAGGCTCATTGACTGGCAAGCGGTGAAACTGCAACTGTTCCTTTATAACCACCGGACTGCAGAAACTGTAATTCGGGCACTTCGATACGCTGCAGCCTTTCGGCATAGCGACCGAGCGATCGATTACAAACAACGTAAACACTACTCGAGCAGCCAGAAAACTAAAGTCTGCTCTTGGAAGAAAGCGCGACCAGGAGCAAACCCGTTCAGCAGATGACGCTAGTGGGTTGACTGCGCAGGCGCAGTCGGGTCTTTCTCTTGCTTCGTTTACCACACGATAGATGGAGCTTGGCTCTGAGCGTTATCAAATTCGGCAATTTTTGTCACATCTCTAATTGCGCTACAAAATGGAGATCTGAATATTATCTAACAAAACTTTTAGGAAACATTTGCCGGCTATTTATTGTTTATGATCGCGGTGCTGGTGAGGTATATACACTCTCATACAATAGGCGACGTGGATTTGGCTGACGTGCTGCGGCTCCGCGGATACATCACAGTGAAAAGGCAGATAGCTTTTGAAGGCAAGGAGGTGTAAAAGATTCCGGTTTTCTTTTAAAAGATCTGTAGCGGAGAATTTTTTTTCGCTCTCTATTTTTGTGTTTTAGGGTTTCTTTTCACACTTTGCACGACGTGCGTTGGATGAAGTTTGATTTCAAAATCGTTTCATGGTCCCATTACGTCAATGCTCGACTGTGCGTGCACTGTGGAAAATGGTGGCGGTTGCCGGGGGCGCACAGAACAGGAGGCGGGTCGCATGCAGGTTGGAGCACACCAAAACACCACACGGGTGTACAGGGCGACATTAACTAGTTACGCTTCGAGGCCCGCGAGGCCACCTGCATACTGATTCTCGACCGACACTTATGCGCGTCGCCGGAACAAAGGTATGACTATTAAGTGTCCAAGTACGTTGACCTCTGGAGCATCAACATCCGGTGGGTTAAAGTATTCTGACAGCTCATGGAGCTTTGTGATGCACCATGAGTGCTGCTGTTTGAGACTGCAATATTGGGGATGACCAAGCAAGTCCAGAAACGAGCAGCGGAGACAAAGATAACTAGGTAACTAGCCACGGCCGGCACACGGCCGTGTCTAGCCGCCTACAGTGCAAAAAAAAAAAAAAAAAAAAGAACCTCAAACGTGTGGAAATTCTGGAAAACTCGCGGGGAAGAGGCGTACTGATGAGCGAGGCGCGGAGTAGAGTATTACGGTCGAATGGGCTAGCGGCGCACACCAGCTCGGAGTACGTGGAGCGAAAGCTCGCGCTGCTGCAAAACCCCAGCGATCCTCGGGTTCAATCGTCCACCCCTGCCCGTTTCGATCTGGATGAGCATCGTATAGGGAGTATTCACTGGCGGCCATAGCTGTGTGCGCGAATGCCGAGCGCGTGCTCATGGCGAGCTTCCACAGTTCTTTTGCAACGTGCTTTCCGCACCATCGAAAGTGCCGGTCTTAGCAGCCTGTTGATGTGAGCTCGTTCTGAGCACGCGCTCTAAACAGCCCCCACAGATATGGCGTCCAGTGAATCCTTCCTATTGGCCTCGAGACCCACACTAAATCGTGTGTAAGCGTGCTTTTGTTTATCCATGGTTCCCTATGAGGCACGTGTTGATTCCATCTGTCCACAATGCGGGTGGAGACAAAACATCCGCACTAACGACACAGACCACGAGCTCTTAGCAGTTGATTCCAGTGCGTGAGCGCTGCATTGGCCTCCCCCATAGCTTCAGCCCCACGCGCGTGGCATTTTTTTTTTTTTTTTTGCTCCAAGTAAGTGTAAACCAAAGTGTAGCTCTGCTTTTTACCACATGAGCCGTGTCGATCGAATCTCGAGGCGAATACCGGCGCGCCGCCGTGTATCACTAGCCTCCGCTCACCCTTCAGCCCAGACTAGAAGCTCCGCCTTCGGCGCGACCTCGCTGGATTCCGCAGTGCTCTGGTTGTGCGTGCCTGTCCGTTCACACTTGTGTTAGCAAATGCAGAAAGCTCACGCGGAAGGCGGAGCTTCTAGTCTCAGCTTAAAGGGGCGGTGCAACGATATTCAATTGGAATGTTTTTCATTTTACACGAGTTTACTGGCATTAGTGAGACTCAGGGATATTCGCACGCAACGCCACTGGCCGAGAGACTCTTTTGTTGCCGTGTAATTTCAAGGACCAAGGCGAGCGTTTTCATTCAATCTCTCCTTCACAAAACTTGATGACGTAGCTCGGCGGTCGGAGTACCGCCGAGTGACGATATTTGAATGCGGCTCATAGATTGGATCCGAGCACTGCGTGAACACTCGACTTGGGCTCGTGATAATCGATAGCTCGAGAAGCATTCGGGTAGTGGCCCGTGTCCAATTGCTGCAGAGACGACCATAGCCGAAACATAACAATGTCTGGAACTCAGCGCGTGTCCTGTGCCTTGCCAACCCCAGCGCGTGGCCATGATCAACATTGGCGGCATATAATCGGCTCCAGATCACGTGGCCGCTTGTTCTGGCTGCGAGTTGAGAAGGTGAACGCTGCTCGTTTTTCTTTAATTTTTTCTGCGACTTAGATTGCGTGTGGTGAAATACGAACGGGTGTTTCACAAGTCATTAACGCCAGGAATCCGTTATAAGCGGTATTCGCGCAAAGTACAAGAATCGCTGCATCGCCCCTTTAAGAGTGATCGGAGCATAAGACTGCGTGGTGGACGTTAAAAACCCCGTGCCAGCGGTTGTACTGCACTGGATAAATTACTCATCCACACTGGACAACAATGTGGCTCTTTCTGGCAGACTAAACTCCTGCTGTATAAGCAACAGACCGATCTCAATAAGCATTCGGCGCATGCGTGATGCCGCTATAACTTTAGTTCACAGGAGGCAAACGGCAGTGCACGAGAGGGCTCGTACCGTCTCGTGCCCTACACGCGCAGAACTCCAGCAAGGTTGTCGCACGTGCAGAAAGACTAAAGTTCCCTCGATGCATTGCGGCAGCGGTTGCGTAGTCAAACTGGCTGGTGAGATCGGTCTACTAGCGACTAATTTATTTCTTTTTTAAAACGTTTGGGGAGAAATAAGGCTTCTCTTCTAGGTTGTATTGACTAAAAGTAGTGGATAACACGAAACGTAGATTATACAGGTAAAACTGGGGCCAAATACTGTGATGAGGGAGGGGTGCCTCGGCAATAGTGCTTAGCCTTTTAATTGTTTTAACGCGATCGCGGTAAGGACCTTGTGTCGAAGAAAAGCCAGCGCCGGGCGGCATGACGGGAAAATCCTGATTGGTCGATGGGGTCATGAGGTCACAGCCACATGACCTCGCGCGGGAGTTTCAAACAACCCACGACGCTCAAGTGAAACGTAACGTCGCACGTGGAATGGAGGTGATTAAAAGATGACATGTAATGCGAATTATAGGTCGCCGCATGTCTCAAGTGATTCCACTTTATAGAGTAATTAATTTGCCTTGAAAAAATCTGAAGAATTTTAGGCGGGGTTCGAATTCACAACCCTTCCGTTGCGAGCCAGACGCGCTACTGACTAGTCCACGCAAGGCACGCTTGCACGGCGAAGGAGAATGCGTTGCGAACGGGGCCCGATAACGCTATCGCGTTCCACTATTAGAGAGTTTTAGTAGATCGTTCCGATACCTCCAATAGCCCCGATAACGATACTATGCATGCGCAAGGAAGGCGGTGGCGGAGTATCGGGTATCGTTATCGGAGTCATGGGAACGATCTACTAAAACTCTCTATTATAGGCGAAGCTGGAACGGCAGCTCCGGTCAATAATATTAAATTTGAGATTACGACTGTTTTCAACTAAGCCAGTTTCGCTGAATACTAAGGTATAATTTTTTCCATACTGTGTGTAGTTTTATAAATATCATGGGGCTCAAATTTTGGTTTCAGGCGTCTACGGCAAAACCGATGCTATCTGCTTGAGGGATGGCAACACGGATCATTAGCCATGCGGCCGCCACTTGACGTCACAGTGGTGCTGCGGTACGCTGCACAACCAACGTTGGGCACAACCAACGTTGATTGGAGGCAGGACGTGAGGCCCCACTGAAGTTCTGGTGGCATGTACAGGGCAAAACAGGTCAACCCAGGCAGGATGCGGCAATCAGAGACGACACGACGGGAGAAGAGCTGAATCTTGGAGAAACCAACCGGTACATTGAGAAGTGGATCGGGGACATGTTCGCGGGGGACGATCGACAGGTGGACAGTGAGGAGAGGGAGGCAGAGGACAGAGCAGTAAAGAGATCACGGAACCGGAGTTAAAGGGAGCAGTCAAAAGGATGGGAGGAACCACAGGCCACTGGAATGGTCGGTATCCCAATGAGACTGGAGAAAGTACTGGAGCCAGAGATGAGAGCAGTGTTGCGTGAGATCCTCAACCAGATCCTGAGGGAGGGATGGGTGCCGGTAAAGTGGCGAACATCGACTCCGACTCATCTACAAAGGAAAAGTCAACGTTCACGCAACTATCGCCCCATAGCCATCACATCGGTACTCTACCGCGTGTTTACGCAGGAAATACGAGGCCGACTGCAGACATGGGCAGGAGCAGAAGGGGTCCTGGGGGAGCTACAGAACGGTTTCGGGTGCGGGAAACACCTTGATGACAACATATTCGTACTGACGCAGGCCGTAGAGATCGCCCAGAGGGAGAAGCCTTGACTGTACCTCTGTTTCCTCAACATCAGCAGGGCCTACAACTCAGTCGACCATGAGAAGCTATAGGAGGCGGCTAGCAAAGCTGGGGCTCGGAGGCGAGTGGATCAATCTGCTGAAGGGCATCTACAGGGAAACGACTGTGCTGGCACCGTAGCAACAAGAGATGACTCATCCAGTAGCCATCAGCAATGGTCTGAGACAGGGATGCCCACGGCCGGCACTACTGTTTATGCTCTACATTGCGGGCTTTGAAAAGAGATTGCACGACTGTGCCAAGGTCTTCAACCTGGAATATATGGAGGAGGGAACCAGTGGGAAAGGAAAAATGTCTGGGCTCTATGCCGACGATATTGTTCTGATGGTAGACTTCCCGGAGGGTCTGCAGGCTTTCATGAGCGAATGAAACACAGTGGGGGCGGCAATGGGGCTGAGTTTCAGTGCTAAGAAATCAGCATTGATGGGCTTCGGGGACCGAGCAGACACCGGGACAACAGACCTGAAAATCCAGGAAGAACAAGTACCGTGGGTATCACAATACAAGTGCCTAGGGATCCACATCCAGGAGGCCCAAAACTACCTCGAAGACTATGAGACCAGGCTCCAGTCTAAGAGCAGGAGGTCCGAGGGAATATCAACCACCAGAGCCCTCTGTAATTACAACCGTTTCGAGACCTCATGGTCGGTGTTGAAGATGGTGGCAGTGCCAGGTCTCACCTTTGGAAATGTAGTTCTGTGCCTGTCGTCCCGCACGCGTGGTGCCTAGAGGTGCAGCAGAGTGAAGTGGGACGGGCGGCACTGGGAGCCAGCCGAGGAACACCTAACGATCCAGTGCGGGGGGACATAGAGTGGTCCAGTTTCGATGCCGGAGAGGCCCAGGCCAATCTGTGCTTCGAACGACGCCTCTGCCAAATACAGAAAGGGCGGTGGGCAAGAGAGGCCTTCAAATACATCTGCCTCAAGAACCTCTCGACTAAGTGGGTGCGACAGACACGCCAGCTGGCCCTCAGGTATCACATAGGCAGCCCTCTCCTCTTCCCGGCTCCAGAACAACATATGGAAAACATCCGCACGAGAGTCACCGAGGCCTAGACTTAAAGGTGGGTGGAGAAGGCCGGACAGAAGCCGGCACTTGCCTTGTACACCAGGGAGAAACAGGAAGCGAAGAAAATCGAATTTATGAAAAACGGCAGGGACAGTAGACTTCTGTTCGACGCCTGAGGAGGCATGCTGCGAACGCGCGTACTTCGGGCAAAGTACACGGACACCGACGTGCGATGCACCCTTGGTACACAAGGGGCCGAAGAAATGCTACAGCACGTCATCCTAGAGTGCACGGGCCTGCAGCCGAGGGTATGGTGGCTGTACCGGAGATGCCGTTCGGCGGAGACATGGCGGTGGCGTGGGACTTCCGAGAAATCGACGAGGAAGGCAATGATAGAGACAACGATAGATGCAACGACGGCGCCCACAGCTCCGTCGGCAGGGGCTCGCGGCTTATACCGGTGGTGGACTGGACATAAAGAAGACAGGACTACTGGTGGAAGAGGAACCAAGAAGAAAATAACAAATAAAGTGGCTAGATCCAGTCCGCTGGGATCCCCTGAAACAAAGGCGTTAGCCGCATATCAATATCTATACGGCAGCTCCACCGCGACGTGACGTCATAATGGTTAGCCTTGAATAAAGGCTAACCTGCTTGGCGCCCGCTAAAAAGCAGCAGGTCACATCTTTGAAATCGGTTTTAGTGGAGTACGCAGCTTCATGTGGACGTAATATTAGTCTGTGAACATTTTTCGTGCCACTAAAGCGACATTAGCCATTTATTGTGGTTTCATTTTCGACCAAAGTTGCCCTTATAAGCATCCTCCAATTTTTTATTTATCTAGGTTTAACTTTTTGTATGCTTTTATTGCTGGGGTCGACCTATACAAAGAGATAAGCCACCAATGCAATGCAAGTCCAATGCAAAAACCTAGTGCCACTAGATAAGCGCAGCTAATTTATGGCGAATTCACCTGGTCGTTTTGGAGCGCGCTGGGATCGACTTTTCTGGAGCGAGCCTATTTCACGGGGCGATCGGGATCGAGACCGACGTGTTTAACTAGTCGTTTTGGATTAGCTCCCGCTCCAGATCTCGATCTGGATCCGAGAAAAGTCGCTCCCACGATTTCGGCGGATTCAACCGGAAGCCAGCCGGGTCAGCCCTCGGCGCACACACGTGACTTCTTTTTTCGTGGGGCATCTCGCCTGGGGGGCTATGTTGCACGATTTGGACTCCCAGGAGACTAGGGAGAAGGGAGTGACGTAGGTGTGAATGAACGTATCTTACCAGCACCACGCAACGCGTCATCAGCGACTCCACCAATCAACATCCAAAGAGCGTTGTTGACGTCACTTCCTTCTCCCTAGTCTCCTGAGAGTCCAAAACGTGCAACATAGCCCCCCTGATCTCGGGCATCCCGCCTGATCTCGCCCATTTCGCCCCAGAAAAAGAAGCACGTCGCAGGCTGGGCCCCTAGATTGTCTCGACATCAGAAGAATTCGTAATGGCCGCTTGCTTACCTCTTGGCTGGACAGCCGGTTCATTTTCCAGGATGGAGAAGAGAAGGTATTTGTCGCGCTACGGGCATTTCGGCAATCTTTGTTAGAAGCGCCTGAGCCATTCCTGCCGCTCGTGCGTCGGACATGTGTTAGCGCCGCGATTGCGAAAACGTCTTCGAAACGGCCGCAGAAAGGTGATTCCCGGGCAGTTGAATGGCGGGAAGGCACCCGCCGATCCCGGAGCAGTTGCCATGTTCCACTGAGGATCCGTAGGCGGCGCGACCCCGTTCGGATCGTGTGCTCCATTCCGGATCTGGTCAACTGATCTCGGCGCGCTCCAAAACGCCCCGTGGAATTCGCCATTAGTGGCTCTACAAAACCATTCCAGGTGGCGCTTAGAATCCGCTTAGAATCTTAACCAACATAAAAACTGTCACCAAATTTTTTGTATAAATATTTAGACGGCCGGAACTTAGTCTGCTGCTACAAATCGAAATGTAAAATGTTCTAACTGCTACATCTGCGAGATATTTCAAGAGGTCAACAACATTGATCCGAAGAAGAAGATGCGCGTGGCCTCCTGTTCCTCGGTACGGCCTGGCCCCGGTAAGTCAAGGACCAACGATACGGTTGTTCACGATCTCGTCTATCTGAGAGTAACAAACACTCACAACTGCTCACAGACATCTCAAATACACAATGTAAAACGCCTCGTTTGTTTGTTTTTTTGTTTGTTTTTTGCGCCTGATTGTTATTATCTTAACATGTTTTGTTTTCTTTTGTGCAAAAAGGTGCTCTGCAAAAATGGTGCTCCGCTTGGCTGTGGAACGCTTGGCTGTGGAACGCTCTGCTGTGCGGAATATCAGACGCTCCGCACGGCGCCCACAGCTCAGTGACTCAGCATTTTTCACCCGGGTGATAAGCGATGGAAAGGTCTATACTCTATTGTATAGCAAACAAGCTGAGCACAAACACAGAAACCAGGTAAAGCGTGATCTATAATGACAGGGCGCGTTCCTTCGCTCTTGATTGCACTAGCAAGAGGTGTAATTAGTACGCGCCAAAAAGACGACCGACAGCATGACATTGCGTTTCAGACCTGTTTGATCGGCCCCGTCGGTTCTTCCCATATATACCTTTCCAGCGCTTATCACCCGGGAGAAACAAAAAATCCGAGTCCGAGCTGTAGACGCCCGCTCAGCGTCCGATACACAACAGAGCTAAGGCGCATGCTCGGAAAACGTTCCACACAGTCCAGCAGACGAAGATATGGTAGGGCCCAGAAGGCGATTTTCGAAAACGTCCATTATGCTACGTTTTCTCTTAACACTATACTAGCAGGGTCAGAAGCTATACTGGCCACCAAACCATGTATGCAAAGATAAAAATTAACGAATTCCGCGACGTATTTTGTTTGCTCTTGATTGGATCTGTTGGAGGTAACAGAGGCATAGAAATGTACAAAGACGTCGTGGCCTGGCGCTTTTGGGGCAGAATTGATTGGCCCTATTGACTCGTAGCGTTGGTGGGGCGACCGTCATCTTTGGTGTCTTACGATCACTGGTTAAACCAACCATGCACAAAAAAGAAAAAAAAAACTGAAAAAAAAACAAAAACACTTACCCAACCCGTAAGGTGAAACACTGCGACAGTAAGGTATCATTTCGGAGCAGATGGAGTGAATGAACCGTAAAGTTGCGAGCGCGCACCGTATAGAGTCCGCATGGGTGTTTCCTATGCAACCGAGTAACACACCGGACGTAAATTCCATAGCGTTTTGAAACCAATAGAGACTTGTGTTAAATGTAGAACGTTTTTTGTGAACTCGTTGAACAGTTTTACTGGACACAAACTAGGACTGCCTCGTGGTAATCGAAGCACACTTCCAAAATCGCGCTTGAGTTTGAAATCCAGGAAAAGACGAAACTGCACGTGTTGGTGTGTCTGCCCAAACGTCTTATATGCAATGCTATCGGACACGAAGAAACACCACCTCGTGGTCACTGAAGAACACTCTCAAAGTCGTGCACTCAAGTTTCAAGCGTGCAGCTCCACCTAATTTCACGCCCGCGGTTTCGTCACCTTTACGTAGCTTTATTCGTCTTATTGCCCGAGAACCTTTCTGACATGATTAGCGAAAACGCTTTGTTTTTTATTGTTTCCATTATCAGCAGTCTCATGTTTATATTTCTACGTACCTTCATGGTGGCACCCGACGACGTATTGCCACATCACGTCGCAGCGTCACGTGACATCAGGACGTCACGTGACTCACGGTGTCGCCTGACGTCATTAAGTCGAGTGGCGTCATTGTGGAACGGGATTATTGACGTGACAAAGTCACGTCCTGGTGTCTGCTGACAACAGGTAACAGGTGACCACGTGATACGCAGTGGGACGTCAGAGTCGTGCCAAGTGGTGTGGCGTCAATGTGAAATGTTTTGGCGGAGTGCCGAAAATGACCCGCGTCGATCGATACTTAGCGCGGTTGTCGGCTCGAAAGCCGCGAAGTGTCCCACTAACCGTTATTGCAGTAAGAAGTCCAAGATCACGTCGCATTCACTGTGCACGATTGGTAATTAGCCGGTGATGAAGGGCACAAAAATGACGAACGCCATGACAATGCACTTTTGGCGGCGCTTGATCGGTACCATCGGATGGTAGCGTCAGCTGCGGCCAAACTTGGCGTGAAAAGGAGTATAGTCAAATGAACCGATGCTGAGAGGTCTGCAGGGTGTGTAAATGACAGAGTACAGAAATACACCCACAGTCAATAGACAAAGCGACGGGCAGCCAGGTCGAATCACAAATCAGTTAAAAACCACGTGGTATACCGCTCCGAATTACATATACGTGTTCCGCAACTAACGCGCTGATACGCACATCATAGAAATATAACACGTTGTAATTCTAAACGTCTCGTGACGGGACCAGGCGGCCCGTTTCTTTGACTGCTGTCCATCGGAGGATGAGACGAAGTGTACGGCAACGCGTACACTTCCATATTAAAACATTTGGTTTAGCTGTCAGACGCTCTATATACACTTGGGCGTTGGGGACGAGGACGTCGAAGGTATCCAATAACTTATTTAGCTAAATCAAGTACTATATAATCTTCTTTTTCTTTTTAAGATTAACTTGCTGAGAGAGGTCCCTCAATAATGTGAACTCGTTTAAGAAGATGCGACTTTTCTTGACCACCGTTTTTGCGCATAGCTTATTAGCTGCGCGAAGCAGTTATCACAAGATGTACCACTAATGCTTGAGCTGTGCCCAAACGTGCACCAAAGCATCTGTGCACGATGCTTGGACGTAGTTCCGTTGTTATCGAATTCCCCGAATATCTTCTCTTAGATGATCCGCAACAGTTGTGGAGATGACAGAATTCCTGGCAAACAAACGCAGGGTGTGATAACATTTTATTATCTTATGTAGCTAATCAAGTTGCGGCGTTAGCCGATGAAAACGTTCAAGGACAGATCACACACAAAAAGCGTGACACGGCTGAAGGCTCCCGCCATTCGACGGAGGCAAAACGCTGGTTCCCACCTTTGCGTCTCCATACTACCAGTGAGGTTAAAAACCAGTTATTAAACATTTTGTGAGTGCTTACGACAGTCCGCTTTGGTCTTAAGCAGTCACAAAAGGCTTAAAATCCGGTTTTAGTCTCTACGGTCGTAAGCAGAAGCAAGTGTGAGAACCAGCCTTAATTGCAAAGAGGCCGTGCTACTGAACGTCGCGTGTCAGAAAATCCCCAGGTGATCAAAATCATTCCCCAAGCCTCTCGCTGAGGCGTGCGAGATGCCCTTCGTTGGTTTAGCGTGCGATCCCTAAAAACTTATATTTATGCCAAATAGACAAACGTGACGCTCAGACGTCGTGGTGCGCAGGAGTTGTGACGTGATCCATCTGGAGGTGGCTGCGGCGTGGGGCACGAACGGCTGGGCACTCGTTCAGGATGTGTCCCTCCTAATGCAACCCGCCGACTCGGAGCCAGACGAGCAAAGCGGCGGATTTCAGCCTCAGAAGGGCTACCTCACGGGCAGTCAGGAAACCAGGCAAGTCGAGACATAATCAGGGTGCTTTGCACCATGTTTCCAAAAATGCTGCAGGTGAGTCTGCCGCATCTTATACGCTAAACGCTAAACCCATCCAGTTAGAAAGTACTGCAATAAAAAAATGAAAATTTATTTCATCACACGCTCTCAGCGCGGTTCACGTACTGGCGAAACCTGTGCATTGAATAGCAAGGCGCCGTACACAGTGGCTGCAGAAATTAAAGCTTACTCCGGGGACATCACGCAGAATTACACGTCTGCGTTAAGCCTAAAACTAAGATAGCTATTTTAGTCATGTTTAATGAAAAGGGGTTGCTGACTAATGTCTGGTATTCCAAATTTTTTGAATATTTGATGAAATATCTGCAATGAATGAAGAAAGCACACACACTGGTAGAATTAATGTCATGTATTTTACGGTCAGCACGTCTGGAGACAAGGGTTGGTCATACTGTGACGAATGACAATTGATGAGGCGACGAAAACTGAAGCAAACAAAACGTTTCATGGGGCGAATTTGTGCCCAAAACAAAAGGGAAAAAGAAGAAAACAATAGAGCGTCGCGGGCTTCAAAGTCGGCGTAACAGCAGGATTGAACGCTGGGGCGAGGCTGACCGTCCCGCGGTACCCCTTATATACACGCGCTGGCTTCTGGAACAATCGGGGTAGAAGGTTCGGCGCGTAGAACATTCGAACCTCGGAACAGGGTTCTCAAATTTACCAGAAGATTAAACTGGAAGAATAATTAAAAGACGCGTAACTCCCAGGCTTTGAACCCTGGGCTTCCGCACGAAAGTCAAGCGCGGTAACCCGTCGGCCACGCACGCGCTCACTCGCCGACGCTTGTGGCAATACTCCCCATAACATCTATGAGAACATGTCACTGCGCTGCATTTCTATCTTTTCTGCCACAAAGTTTAAAAGTACGTTCCCGGTCTGGTACAAGGCAGACAGTCCTCTAGCGTCCTCCTCTCTCCAGACTGCGTGGGTTATCAAGGAAGGAAAGGAAGCCCTATTACTATCTCCATTTGTTTTTCTACTCCTTCGTCTCTGTTTTTATAGACTAGGGGAAATCATAAATTTAAGAAGGTGTTGCGCCATAAGGTCTGGGTCTTCTGTTCTCCCAAACCGACAAGCTCAATAAGAATTCTGCCTTGAAGAAGATTGAATGTGTATGTTAAGGCCATTGTACACAGTTCCGTTTCAGTGCGTTTGACTGCGTTGCGGCAGAGAGTTACCGGTGTGGGGTCCTGTGGCAATGGGCTGCCGAGGGATAGGGACCGTGGCAAAACTGGGGCAGAGTAACGACCCACCCAGAGCAGAACTGCTTTATTGTTAGAAAGATGAAAGGAACAGGACATAATGTTGATGACGGTAGACTGGAAAGAAGACACATAAAAGAAGATTGCGAGGAATACAGAAGACAACAACCGGGACATTGTGTCGTCTGAAGCATGGCTTTCAATTCAAAGCTTATTGGCAAGCGGCCTACAAGATTCGTCCTCGCGACGGACTCGAACGCAGTTAATCTCAACTGTGTGAATGGGCCTTCAGCCTTTAAAGGGAAGATGAATATGCTCTTAAAAAAAAAAAAAAAAGAATTATAGGTGAATTATGGAGTATTTTTATCCCGGGAATCTGAATATCAGGTTCCTCGAGGATGAAACTAAACGCAAGAAAACACGAGAAACATCCGACCAGTCGTTGCATCATATACTATACTCTGTTTCACCTCGTGTTGTACCGCAGGAAAGGCTGCAAGCGCGAGCTCCTTGCTCTAGGGCACATCTCGGTGGCACAAGCTCTCGTGCACCAAGGCAGCTGCCAGTGCTATGATCTCGCGCTTCTAGCCTTCCCTGCGGTACAACATAAGGTGAAACGGGGTATAGGATCTTTCGGCCGCTAAGCGCGTGTCGCTCGTTTGGGCAGCGCGTGCAATTGCAAGATTGCAAGGTATATTTAAAGCGCCTTTATACTTGCGCAAGGTGCGTCAATGCAAGAGGCACGCGCAACGTGCAGCCCTTGGGAAGATTATGGCGGCACTACAGTGTACTAGTACACTGTAGTGGCACAGCGCAGCACAGAGCAAGATTTCAGACGCCATGTTCTTGCCAGAAGTGGCGCGCGGCACGTGTCTCGAGCATTTCCACAACAATGGATGGCACCACTTTTCCCAGGATAAAGGGGCTTTAGGTATATTCCCCGCAGTGACACCGGTCGTGACGTCTTTTTCTTACCTTTTTTGAAGAGCAATAAGGCGCGTGCATAGCTTTGATAAGTGTTGAAGATGCTTAAGAGCGGAGATTCCGAAAACTCCTGGGTCTCTAAACTCGTCAAACACCAAGTTGGGGCCGAAGTTCACGGAGCGCACCTATTAGACTATCACGGTGATGACTTCGCGTTTTTTTTTTTTTGTTGGCATCCAATCGGCGTGTGCCCGAACTTTGGCTCCAACCTTGTGTTTAACGAAATTAGGGTTCCTGATATGACGTCACGCTCAGGGAGGGAGGGGCTTCCGTTGTACTTTGAAAATATATTTCCTGCAACCTCCGTGCACCAAAAAAAAAAGAAAAAAAAATATCTATTTGATTTTAGAGGCCAAATAGATACGATTAAAGTTTCTTTCCTCAAACACAAAAAAAAAAAAAATTAAAATGCGGTTTTTCAACAAAAACATTAAAACGCCAGGTCCCAGGAAAGCCTCAAAAAGGCTGCAGCCGCCGAAGACGCTGTGCCCCAACCGCTGTGTCAGCCGCAGGCGATCCCTGAACAACAGCAGCCCCAACAGCCAGCCCCTCGAACCAGCCAGTCGCCCATCCAAGGCTCACCCCCGTTGCACGGGCGGTCGCCGTCACAGCCCGGTCCCAGCCAGCCTAGTCCCCCGCAAGCGCATCTGCCCTCGGTTCCCCCGAAACAGAAGCCGCACCAGAAAATCCCTAGGCCGCCAGAAACTCCACAGCACTCGGGCGAGTGTGCTTCATGGTCTCCCAACCAAAGGCTCAGCGAAAACGGTCACCTCTTCGACGCCAGCCAGGGCACTGTTTCTCCGCATCCGCACCACTCGGCTGAACTGATTGACTCCGTCTTTCCTGAAAAAAAGTACGTGATTCGTTTCTTCTCTCCTGTCACCGACAGGATTAGAACGGCAGGTCGTCTTTTTTGGACACACTACCTCCGGCACGTTCTTGTTACCGTTTGATGTGCTTTGACTTCGGGTGCACGCTCGAGCCCCGGGAGGTGCCAAACTGCCGTTGAAGGGAAAGAGTTCGCGTTGGAGACGGCACAACTGAAGGTATTACATGACGTCACAAAATGTAGGGCGTAAAAATACCGAATATTTTCTGTTCTTTTTTTTTTCTTCACACTATATGTGCGACAAGCGTCCGTTCTTTCGCTCTTCATCTTTTTTTTTTAATTACTTCCTTGTCTCGTTCCAGCGCCATTTCTCTGCCACATCAAATACTTTTCAAAGGGACTAAATCTGACCCCGCAAAAATCAAATAGACTTGACGCGGACAAGTTTTGCCTAGTAGGGGTGGCTAAATTCGACGCAGCCTCGATGTTCTTCCTGTTCGAATTGGGAGGAGTGATTGCTGCCATTTATCGTCATGCGCTTCTGGAGCGCCAGTCTCCAGTAAACAGCTGTCTCTAATCCGCCTTGCATACTCGCCTATGGTGCGCGAATACGATTTTTTTTTTCTAGCACAACAGGAGTCGTGTTTACTGTGGACAGCCCTCTAGATGCGGTGCTCGAAAACTTTGTAGAATCCGTTCGGCCATTTCTCGAACTCTAAAAAAGGGGCTTTAGTATATCATTTTCGCTAAATGCGGTTTTACCCTCAGCCTTGGTGTTAAAAATATCCTAAACATGCGTTCCCTTTTTTTTTTCATCCCACTCGCTAAATGTAATGTGTAAGACAGATGTAAGTAAGAATAACGTCCGACGGGTCGTACAACGAGTTTAAAAGGGTGGCGGAATCATGGACCTCTGATATTCCCAGGGCGCAAAACGGTGTATGTGTCCAACATTTATTTTCATACTAAACTATAAATAGCGCTAAGACAAAGACAGACGAAGAAGAGCAAGTCGCCTGCTCCTTGCGTAGGAGTTTCGGTGGCGTCAAAACGACGCCGAGCTCTTATTGACCGACTTAAAGAATAGTGGGTAGATCTCAATGCTAAATGCCTTGAGGTCTACCCACAATTTTTTTTTTTTTTTAATCAGCCAATAAAAGCTTGGCTTCGTTCTGAGGTCATCGCAACTCCTGCAAAGAAGCAGACGACTTGCTCGCCGCTAGACACTGACAGAATAAGAACGGCGGGGAGGCATTTCAGTTGTTCCTCCTCCCGCGCGAGCTCCGAGCGTGCTTGCTCATGCAAAGCACGACGGAAGGCAAACGATTCCCTGCTATAGGTCCGCCATCCGAAAGAGACAGACGCCCTATTGTTCTCATCGTGTTAGTGACTAATGTTCGTCACAACCACTCGCCTGGCCTGGCAGTGGCTCAGGGCACGCGCTGTGCTCCAGGTGTTGTTGTACAACAGGGGAAGCGTATAGTCCGATCCGTGAGCCTCATTAGGCGGTGACGCGTCCAGCACCATCACTATACTCCGATCACGCTTAAAGGGATACTTCAACGAAATTTGAAATATTCCCGTCGTGTTCAAAAATAGGTTGAATATGATCCACAATATCCATAAATGGCAAACGCATGTTTGTATTTTGGTCCTGGTGGCTGTATTTTTCGTTATAAACGGCCCACTCTGGCAAGCGCTCGGAGAAGGCCCAGCTTAGAGCACGTGACATCCAACGCAATCGTGACGTAGGCCATCTCAAGACGAGCAAAGCTACGGCGAGGCTGACGTCGAGAAGATGGCCTAGTCGTTCCAGCCACCGAAGCGGCTGCTTTTGTACGAATTTTGAGTGACGGGTTAATCTTCTATAATCTTCTAGGGGGACAATAGCGACTTCTGCGACACACAAAAGGGATTATCGGGAAGAGGGGAGTTCCTCCTTCCCCCCTTCTCTCGTCGTGGCCGGAGACGAGACAACCTCCGTCACTAGCTGTCAAGGTTCCTAGACGGGCATTACAAGCGAGGCGTTAGCGACATCCACCAGGTGCTCTTTGCTAATCGTTTAATTCGTTTTAAAATTCCTTTTCGAGACTTTTTGAACAAGATATTGGTATGTTCCATGTGATACTGCTCTTTTGAACACATATAAACAAAAAAATGAGCGCCGAAATTTCGTTGTAGTATCCCTTGAAGCTCCGCCTTGAGCGCGAGCTCGCTGGCTTTCGCAGTATTTTGGCGCGTGCCTGCGCGTTCCCACTTGCGTTAGCAAGGGAAGAAAGCTCGTACTGACGGCGAAGCTTCTAGTCTCATCTTACGGGTGAACGGAGTATAGAAAGTGTTGGAGTGTTTCTGACAAAAACTAAACAATAATTCCGTTCTTATCATTCTTTTTTTTATCTCCTCTTTTCACATCGATTTTTAGTTTTCTGCGTCCCCTTGGTCCTCATGTACAAATGCTCTCGTGCTTCACTCCGCCCTACGCAGTCACTAAGATTTGAGCCCGAGTTTGTTTCATGGTCTCCTGAATCAAGAATGAGTTTATATACGTGAGTGCACACACACACACAAACATTGTAGACCGTGTAGTCTTTGTCTGGATTTCGTTACGTGTTCATTGTGTTTTTATTCTGCCTGCAAAGTTTCCGACCGCATATCTCAAATTATCTTAAGTATGGCGCTCCAGAGACAAAGCACACGCCTTTCTAGCGCTTATCGCCCACGCGAAAATTGTCGAGTCACGGGTTCTGGACGCACGAGCGGAGTCTGATGCTCCGCAGCAGAGAGCTACTGCGCATGCTCAAGACACGTTCCACAGCCCAGTAGACAAAGATGGCAGCGCCCAGAAGGCAATTATCTTAAGGGTGTTTACTATACAGGCTGTTCTCGTGGGCTATTCCGGCGTTAAAAAAGAATCCTATAAATAAGCCAATGAACTGAGTACAATGAAACTTTTCACTAAGAAGTCCTTAAAGGGAACCTGAGGCAGTTTTGTGTTTGAGAACACACTTCCATTGTCTTCATTCAACCTCCAAAATCTTAAATATCTTTTTTTTCTTTTTTTTGCATGGAGGCTGCAGGAAATTATTTTCAAAGTACCGCTGAAGGCCCTCCTTCCTGGAGCGTGACGTCACAAAAAAAGTTTTCGGAATCTCAGCTCTTGCGCATTTTCAGTGCCTGTCAAAGCTCTGCACGCGCGCTCTTGATATTTTTAAAAAGGGCTGAAAAAGACGTCACGACTGGTGCCAGTGCGGGTGTATAGACCCTTTCAGACAACATTTCATGGGCGCCGCCATCTTGGCGTCACGTGACCCTGCCGCCATAGCCGCCCTTCAGTTTCTCGCCGTTCCTCCGCGTTGTGTGCTGCACCGGCCCCTACCGGAGCTTTGTTTTCGCGTTCTTTTACGTTCCGCGTTGAAATCGTGTGTTTTCTTTAGGTCTTTTCGATATTTCGGGCTTTCATTTAATCATTTGACATCTATATTTAAACATATCTCTCGTATTTTCTTATTTATGAAATAGAATCGGACAGCGAACCGATCGACGATACACGATTATGGCTTCAGAGACCATGTAAGTTCATCCCATTCTAACGTTTTTCTCGCTAATAAAGGGCAGTCAACAACATTGCGACATATGAAAATTTCAACTGACGCAGTAAGGCTATCGAGTCGTGCTTCTCGCTGCATGTGCGCGCTTGTTTCCGTAAAGCCGACCCGCATGTAAGCTATTTAGCGTGCGACGAGACGAGCGACGGCGACAACGACGAGAGTCAGCGACGAAGATTTCTCACTGTCGCCTGTTGCATCGCTCGGTTTTTTCGGTTTTTAGAAAACGTCGCTCACCGTCTTGGTCGCTTGCTCCCGTCGCTTCCATGCGGTTTGCTTCGGCGCGCGACTGCCCGAGCGACAGCGAAGGGGGTCACCGTCGCTTGTCTCGTTGCTCGCCGAATCGCTCCCACGCGGTTTATACTTAATATCGAGGCGCCAATGGTTCACTGCTGTGTGCATGGAAATTAATTGAGTATAAACCGCATGTAAGCGATTTGGCGAGCGACCAGATAAGCGACGGCGACCCGCTTTGCTGTCGCTCAGTCAGTCGCGCGACGAGGAAAACCGCATGGAAGTGACGGAGCAAGCGACCAAGACGGTGAGCGACGTTTTTTAAAAACCCCAAAAAACGAGCGATGCAACAAACGACAGTATTTGTAAGTAAAAAAAAAAAAAAAAAATCTCCGTCGCTCGTTTTGTCGCACGCTAAATTGCTGACATGCGGGTCGGCTTTACGGAAACGAGCGCGCACATGCAGCGAGAAGCACGACTGCGATAGCCTTACTGCGTCAGTTGCAATTCACATATGTCGCAATAGTGTTGGCTGCCCTTTATTAGCGACAAAAACGTAAGAATGGGATGAACTTACATGGTCATTGAAGCTTCATAAGTATCGTCGACCCATTCGCTGTCCGATTCCATTCCATAAATAAGAAAATACAAGAGCTATATCAAAATATAAATATCAAATGATTAAATGAAAGTTCTAAATAGCGGAAAGACCCAAAGAAAGTGCAAGATTTCAACGCGGAACATAAATGAACACGAAAAAGAAGCTCCGGTAGGGGCCTGTGCAGCACACAACGCGGAGCAACGGCGAGAAACTGAAGGTCGGCTATGGCGGCCCGGAGAGCGCGCGAAGGGCGCGCCGACTGGTGGCAGCTCGAGTAACTGACTCGCTGAAAGCGTCTATATACCAGACTTGGACGTAGTTCAACTACTCTACTCAAACTACTGTAGTTTAACTACTTTTCAGAGTAACTTGGTAACTTTCAATTACAACTCGATTTGGGTAATTAGTAGTTTAATTTAACTACGTTTTTCAGGTAACTTCTACTCGAATTACTAACTACTTTCGAAATCTAATGCTAATTTTTTTTTCATCACAAAAGTTTGAGCACAGAAATAGATAAGACCCTGGCAGATGAAATGGGATTCCCGAACTAGGGGCCCTCTCACAGTCCGTTCCCACGTCGTAGAAACTGCATCACAGGCGTCCTTGGGCCAAAGTTGCGACGAGCAGCCAAAACATAACACCGGCGCGCACGAACGCAGGCATAGATGCTTAACAAGCCTTGGTCGGGTATTGACCTAATCTGGTAATGCACGCAGGCGTTGTTTTCATGTTGTCTGAATTTAGTGAGTTATGACTCATGTGGTAGGTTTCACGGCAGGCGCCACAGGGATGACCTCGCAGCTGGGCGCCTGTTCTCATGGTCGCCTCGTCGTCAGCACATAGTCCCTTGCAAAGCGGGACTCCCCCGCGCACAAACGCAGACACGGATAATCCGTTCATGGGAGCACGTTCCCGCTTCCAGCTGCAACTGTACGAGCGCCGATGGTTGTTCACGTAATCCTTTGCGTCCTTCCGACCTTCCACACCAGGGAGAGCTCCTTTTTGTTGAAAACGTTTTACTTGTCAGGCTTGTCAGACGCGTCAAGACACCATAGTCGCCGGCGAGGATTGCAAGTCACCGTTGGGAGATCGTTTTGTTGGAACCACTTTTCTGTAAAATCAAAGCTTTTTTCTTTTCAGTTGCGTAGCCCTAACATTGCAACGAGATGCGCAGTCGTCCGGATGACTCATCGTCGTGGCGCGAGACTTGATCCCTTGACGGTCAGGTGCACTCGCTCGGCGTACTCTCCGAACGTCGTGAGAATAAAGAGGGGCCAGGCATAACAAACTCAACTTGCCGAAGAAAAAATAAAAAAAGGCGAGTTTGTTATAAAAAACCCTCTAGCCGGGGCAAGCCTCACATGTTTCGTCATGGACACCAAAGATGCTGACACTCGCTTACCCGACCCTGCACAGCCTGTTTCTGAAATTGAACGCGGCCTTTGCATCCAGCGCCACGGTGGAACGTCTGTTTAGTTTGGCTGGGGACGTCATTAGAAGGAAAAGGGGAAAACTTTCCGAAAAGAACTGTAAAAGACAATTACTTCTGCGAGCGAATAAACTATTTTCGAAGTCATAAAATGACCGCATTTATTTTAGGCTCGCAGGGTTTTTCACTAATCAAAACTGCAGTCCATTTTGCTACCACAAAAATATGAAAAGTAACTTCGAAAGTAACTTCAAAGTAACTCGCTACTTTTTCCAGTAGTTAGTAGTTTGCTCAATTACTATTAAAAATGCGTAATTTCTACTCTACTCCAATTACTTTTGGCGTCGATACTCAGTAACGTAACTTAACTACCTTTTTTGAGTGATTTGTACATGTCTGCTATATACCCATGGCAAGCTTGCGATTGCACGCGTGGCCCTCGACCGACACGCTCTTGGCCGCCGAAAGATCCTCTTATGGCGTAACGACTGTTCATGGGTTTTTAGTGTCTTCTCGCGTTCAGTTACATCTTTAGGGAAAACGAACGTGATATTTTGATTCACGGGATGAAACTACGTTAAAATCAACTTCTCTCTCATTATTTTAAAAGATGTGTTTCAGCTTCCCTTTAAGTGGTGCATTTATAATTCTCAGATTTCGCGAGTGTAGCTATTCTGTAGAAATATGGAACCATACACAAACTTCATGTGTCTTAAGCGATGGGAGAAAGAGAAAACAAACCGTCTGGTGGACGCTACAACTCGCATGTTAATAATAATAATAATAATAATCTTTTATTTTCCTTTTTTCATTACAAAATAAAAAAGAAGATGGAAAAGAGGGCAAAAAGCTGCTACTGCAGTCTGACGAGGCCTTAGTTCCCATACACACCTTGGCGGAAAAACTGCGGAAAATAAAAATACACTAGGCCCCAAAAAATCAAATAGATGCCAGCATGCCGCTCTAATCATTATACCAGATTATCGTACCAGACCAATACCAGACACGCTCGGATCTTCTGGATCTTCTTTAAGGTCTCTATATCTATCAATATTTCAAGTTTCTGTACCATGCGGTGCCATTTGTAAGTAGCAGCGCCAACCCGAATTTCGCTTATGTATTTCTTCCTAACATAAAAGAAAAAAAATGTTTTTCAATTTTGTTCTAAAATTTGATTTGTGATTAACGCACCACCTAAATACACCTTTGGGGAAAAATTAATTGCACTCAGTTTATTGATTTATTCGTATAATTTTGTTTACGGCCGAAAAACACTCGAAAACGTAGGATTTTTACGTTGAATCCTATGTAGGTTTTTTGTTTTGTTTTTTTATTTTTGCTTGTTTTGTTGTGTTTAGCAAGAACAAGGCAGAGATGGCCAAGATGCCCTCCACCAGCTCCCTCGACCGCTCAGACATCGTGGACTTCGTCGTTGACGACCGCACTCCCGAGGAAACCAAGGCCATCTACAACAGCTGGGCTAGCAATTACGAGGAGGTTGGTGTGCGAAGCCTCCATGTCATTACTTTTAATCGTAGAAAGCTACAGGCACCGTGTTCTATAAATGTCCACGGCTTGTGAACATAAGGGCTATTTGCAGAGAACCTCGCCGGCGCCGCCACATCGCGATGCGCAAAAATTTTAAAAAAATAAAGGGGGTTGGGAGCACCCTGATCCTTTTTGCGGCAGTTCAACTCGCCATGGTGGATCCCTAATCTAAGGCTTTAAGCCGTCGGATTTCTTCGCTGTTTCCATAGTCGCTCAAAGCCTTCAAATTCGAGCGGAATGAATTTACAGGCTCCTCTCTTGACAATTAGTGCCAGATTTAAACCCCATGAACCCTCATATAATCTGTGACAGTTTAAGCAGTATATGACTATAGTTTTTATTACTTTTATTCTTGTCTTTGTTTTTTCATCGCTTTCCACACACGGACACACATTGTGTGTGTACATGTGTGTGGTAGGTTGCCGACAAAGACCTTGCTCTGAAAGAATCAGTGGACTTCCGAATGCCGTAGAAAATGTAAAACGGCCATTGCTAGGACCGGAGATGGGTAAAGTACATCTAAAAGTACTTGAAGTAAAGCACAAAGTAAATTAGAGATTATGCACTTCAAGTAAAGTGGTAGTACACAAGGTGCAACGTAGATAGAGTAAATTATAATGGATACAATATGCATTGAAAGTAAAGTACAAGTACTTTTTAACACAATCTTTTATGAACCCCTATCATTCCCCTATACAGTGTTTTGGTTTTCTTTTTCTAAGTGGCGGCGAATATTAGATTAAGTCAAGTGGCCACAAAGTAGTTACTTTCGGAAATGGCGCCAAATTCAGAGGTCCCCCCGACTTCCGAATTTGGCGCCGCTTGCACTGGCTCGTTCCACCCAGGGGTACCAAACGTATTGCACCTGCTGCAGGTTAGAAAACAAGCAGGACAAACTCTCCTCACAAAGCCCTTCACTCTTTTGACTTTAACAGAGCGAAGGCCGGAAAGGCAGCAAGTCTCTCCTCGATTGCTCTCGCCTCCTTTCGAGCGTTCGCTTTGCTGGGTGGAAAGAATAGAAGGCTTTGTTGTAGGAGCTTGTTCTGCTTTTTTCAACCGTATAGGAGAGAGTACGACGTCAACCCTGTAGCTTCCTCAAGCAAACCCCTCGTGTCCTCCCCTAATATTGTTAGGCTCCTCGCTTGCGCTGATCGAGCGAGAATTAGCGAGAGTTTGAAATGCTGCGGCCCAAAGCGCGCGCCTCCCTACAAACGGAGCGATGCGTCGTCTGCTCGCATTTCTGGCGAAAAAACAATATCACATTAATACTTGTTTCAGAGATGACAAAGCATAATTTTGTTATACAAATTTAACAAGATGAATTTTGGCGAATGTACTTTGAAGCCAAGAGTTGTACTTTCGTAGGAAAGTACCAGAAAAAAAAATTAAGTGGAATGCAATTACATACCCAGCGAATACAGCTCGAGTGAAGTACAAGTTCTTTCAGAGAAATTCAATGTACTTAGAGTACTTACAGACTCCAGCTAGGACAAGCAGACGACGCCGGCGTTCGCCGCCCGAACGCCTGACCATTGATCTCTACACTAGGGGGCTGGATGGCGCATCGAGCACGCTGGCATGAAGCCACCGGAAGCGAGCAGCCTTGTCCCGGAAGTGAGTAGCGGTCTGCTCTTCGCGCGTGGTTTCTAGGCTGCTGGCGCTTGTAGTTTCCATCCTTTCCAACCTTTTAAAGACGCCAGCATGCCAGCATGCTCTGCGGTAAACTGCACGAGTAGGCCGGAGAAGACCTCAGGCAAGACGTTTCATTTGTAAGTATGTATTTCGTTGATCTCAGTGTTACGCGGCCAAGTGGCACGCAGTTTCAGTTCTAGCTCGGGTTGATCAAAGCAAGAACCGGCGCTGCCACATGGCTCCTTCATGCAGGTTTCCGCGCTGTCAGCCGAAACTGTACCAGCAATGGGTCGTAAACTTAAAAAGGGACAAGTGGAAACCATCTCCCGGCAGCAGACTTTGCAGCGACCACTTCGATGATTCGTGCTTCGACCGAACAGGAGCCAGAACCCGGCTGCGA
Organism: Ixodes scapularis; assembly: GCF_016920785.2. Taxonomy (NCBI): domain Eukaryota; kingdom Metazoa; phylum Arthropoda; class Arachnida; order Ixodida; family Ixodidae; genus Ixodes; species Ixodes scapularis. Next base: position 32,627,734 of record NW_024609883.1, on the reverse strand, counting down.
AGCGGCGCAGTCCCGACGCTCTTCAACTTCCCAGAACACCTGCAAAAGGTAGGACTGCCTTTTTCAGGCGGTAAACGAGGAGTAGCGTGGATACCGTTCTAGTTGTGCCGTGCATGATGTACGCGCGATTGGGTGCAAGTTCAGGTCGTCGCATCTTGCTTGGGCGAGGCAGTTCGTATTGACGTTTGTCTTGCAAAACCACGTGCGTTTTAACTTTTCCCAACGCACAGGTGAAATTCTGTTCCTCAGCAAACAACTTCAAGGCTATAATTGATGACACACTGCTAATGTGCCTGCAGATGCCTTGTGGCTAAGTGCGCATAACAGCAGGACCAGCAGGCAGCGCATGTAGGAACTGAAAAGCGAACAGGCATTTTTGGGAAAAGGAACAACAGAAATTTTGATCAAGCAATAAGTTAAATTCACTGACCCAGTGGAAGTGACATAGCAGCAATAGTTCCGCCTTGATTGATGTAATGTATAATCACAAACTTTTCCGGTAATGTCTCAGCAAGTTCTCGAAGATGATAAGATCCAATATTGCTGGCTTATTAAAAGGCATATAAATATCTGGGACTATAGATGCCATTTGTAGCATGTGCTAATAGCTAATGATTAAATATTATCTATATGCTAATATTTTTGCAATGTCTTGCATTTACGGTGAGGATTAATTTGTCTAACAGAACATGTTTATTACATGCTTATTTCAGAAAACTGCGACAAGGAAGCCACCAAAGCTGAGAACTCCGAACCTGGATGCGACACTACTTGACGGGGAAGCCAGCGGCTCGCCGAGTACACCACAAACGGCCTCAAATGATGTAAGCTTACTTTTGAGCAAACTGCCTCAATGCAGAGACACCGTAAGTAGTAGACAAGAAAGGCTTTCATGCTCTATATTTTTCTTTTGCTGCAAGGAGAGATTAAGCATCAAGGAGGAGTGGGGGAAGCAGCATTTAGATACCAAATCCTTTTGCTAACATTTTAAGTGGTTGCAATGCACAGTCCAGTTATGTATTACACTTGCATAATATTAATCTATCAAATGCATTGTTTTCAGGTTGCCGAGCACAACTATGCTGTCAAGGACACTCCAAAAACCCTGAAAAGGAAGCTTGATGCCTGTGCAACTGCTGCAACCAATGCCAAGAAAAAGCTCAAACTCAGTCAGCAACGAGAACGTCGACTGAAGAGGAGAGTAGAAACATTTAGTGAAATTATCGAAGACCTAAGAAAGAAACAGCTAATTTCAGAAGATGCTAGTGCTATGCTTGAGAGATGTTTCTCAGGAGTCTCCCTAGCAGTGATGCAGCGTTTGCTCAAACAAACTCCGGTCGGAAGTGACAAGCTGGCTAAGCTAAACCGAGAGAAATACTCGCCTGCACTACGTATGTTTGCGCTCACGCTGCAGTTTTATTCAACTAAAGCGTACAACTATGTAAGAGAGACTTTTGAATGTGCCTTGCCACATCCATCAACGTTGACCAAGTGGTACAGTTCTCTAAATGGAGAACCTGGTTTTACAGGTGAAGCTATGGATGCCATCCGGGCAAAAGCCAACGAAGTGAAGCAGAAAAACAAGGAGCTTCTTTGCAACCTTGTCGTTGACGAGATGGTGATCAGAAAACATATAGAATGGGATGGAAAAAAGTGCAGGGGCTATGTTGACATTGGTAACGAGCTTGATGATGACAGCAATGATGTCGCTACTGAAGCCCTCGTTTTTATGCTTGTATCACTGGATGCACACTGGAAGATCCCCTGCGGATATTTTCTGATCAATGGACTTTCAGGAAAGGAACGCACAAACATAGTCAAACTGTGTCTGACAAAATTGCATGATGCAGGAGCATGTGTAACATCGCTGACATGTGACGGACTCCGTTGTAACTTTACAATACTCATGAATTTGGGGGCTTCACTTGAAGACAGATCGATTATGGTGACATCATTCCCTCACCCTGTCACAGACGGGAGGGTATACTGTTTTCTGGATGCATGTCACATGATAAAGCTGGTGCGGAATGCTATCTCTTCACTGAAGTGGCTCAGAGATTCAACCGGCTCATTGGTAGAATGGAACTACATCCGACAACTGTATGAGCTCCAGGAGAAAAAAGGCCTGCATGCTGCAACAAAGCTCCGTGCTGCACACATTGACTGGCAGAAGCAAAAAATGAAGGTTAATCTTGCTGCCCAGACCTTGAGCTCTAGTGTTGCAGATGCCATAGAGTTCTGCCGGGAAGATCTGAAACTCCCACAATTCAAGGGATCGGAAGCAACTGTGAAATTCATCCGGCTCTTTGATCGACTCTTTGATTGCTTAAACTCGCGTAACCCCCTCGCTAAGGGATTCAAGGCTCCTCTCCGACCTGGCAGCAGAGGCACTTGGATTTCTTTTCTTGAGAAAGCCAAGGATTATATAAGAGCACTCACTGATGCTGCAGAAAGACCTATCTTCGACACACCAAGGCAAACTGCTTTTCTTGGTTTCCTGATCACCATTAAAAGCACAATCGGCCTTGCATCCTCCCTCCTTTTTGGTGAAACCCCACCACTGCGCTACCTCCTGACCTACAAGCTTTCGCAGGACCACATTGAGCTTTTCTTTGGTGCCGTTCGTTCCAAGGGAGGCTGGAACAATAACCCTACTGTGCGTCAGTTCATAGCAGCGTACAAGCGACTGGTTGTCCACAATGAGGTAAAAGGTGGCGTGGGAAACTGTGCTTTACTAGATAAAACACGGATTTTGTATGTGAGCAGTCAGTTCTGCGCTCCTCATGAACTGGACATGACTACAGCAAAGCAAAATGATACAGAAGACCTTGCGCAAAGCGTAGACCTCCCTGACGAGAGTGAAATGGAAGGTGAACTTGAAAATCTTCCTCTGCTTTCACCCTACTTGGGAGATGTTGTAGGCTACATCGCAGGGTTTGTATGCCGAATGGTTGAAAAAAAGATACCTTGCTCAACGTGTCGCTCAGCATCTAAGGCTGAGGCGTGCTCGTCAGCACTTCTGAACAGAAAAAATTCTGGTGGCCTGACCAAGCCATCGCCTTCCACAACATACATCTGTCAGCTGGCGGAACGGGTAGTTCGACAGCAGGAGAAGGTGGATGGTGGCAGTTTTCCCAAGAAAGGGATGACTGCCGACACTCTGACAGCCAGAGTTATGAGGGAGCTTTCGGGGCAATTAAACATGCTCTATCCAGAGCTACATGAGCACATGTTCCAATCCGCAGTCGATTCAAATCATTTTGTTCGCCTCGTGAAATGTGTCATTGGATGCTACATAAAGATAAGGATGCACCATGCTGCAAAAAGAGCAACTATGAAGATCGCTGGTCCGAACATGCGTAAGCGCTTGACCAAACTGATTCTTTTCAACCACCAGTAAAAACCAAGCTGTTTGAAACTTGCTGACAAGCGTGTCAGTTTTGCACAAAATAAACAGTTTTTTTTTAAACCAGAATTTTATTTTTTTTTACATTTAGTATGCCCCCAGGGCCAGCAACCAGGTAATGGCCTTTGATGGGGCTCTTATATGGTGTCATTTCTAGTAATAGTATTATGGCCAGAGAATGCTAAACCTAAATCAACATTTATTTTTAGAGTACTAAGGAAATCAGTTAAAATGATTGAGAAAGCTATTATACTTTATAATAATTGCAGGCTGCAGCATATGCTGCTCCCCACGCGAGGTTGCAGACTGGTTCCCTGTCTCTAAAAGCAGTTAAAGCTACTGGATACCGCGCAGACCACTTTACTGACAAAGTTGTTTTCTACGTTACGGGTACGTGCAGCGACTTACGCCCGCGGCTTGCCCGGACATTCCTACGAGTAGCTGGCACGCGGCGTACGAAGCCCAGGTATCTCGGTTGCATATCTACGCAACTGTCAGGTCCGAGCCAGCCCTTAGAGCCTTTAGGTATAGGCCCTGCTCATGAATGTAATCGTGCATGGCATTTCCTTCTAGCACATCTAAGAACATCACTTCATGGTGACTATACTTCGCGCGCACATTCAGTTACTGACGTTACGGGTTAGCCGTAAACCCAATATAGAAGGGCGGAACCCGTATAGTCTGATGTTACAAGCTGAGGAGCGGTCAATTCTTCTCTACTCTCCGGAGGCCAAAAAAGGCTGCACAACACTGCCCCATTACGCTACCGTATACCGTACCCTCTGTCGACAGCCAAAAAAACAGCGGTGACAATTGTTTAAAATCATGGTAGCGCTTTTAGACCAGGACGAAGAAGAGACATGACACACACGAGCGCTCGTGTGTGTCTTGTCTCTTATTCGTCTTCGTCTAAAAGCGCTACCATGATTTTGACATCCCAATACCAACTAGCCCAGCGTTCAGCTTTGACAATTGTTTCTTTGCAATTATTCAAACTTTCCTTCATTAGATTTAGATGTTTTACATTCAAGTGTCCTATTCTAACAGTACGATGCTAAAAGTCACAATTAGACCTCAAAAAATCGCGGGCAAAAACAGCGACTTCATATGTTCAGAAGCTCAGAGAAGTGTAGCAGACGCTCGACTTCCGGGACAAGCACCAGAACTTCCGGTGGCTTCATGCGCGCCCGGCTCGAAGAGCGGCTAAGCGCCATCCAGCCCCCTATAATAGAGATCAGTGCGCCTGACCCTAACGGCACCGCTCCTTCTGCGGTATATGCAGACGACGATCTTGATCGCTCTGATGGAGAAACAAAGGTGAAGGAGACAAAAACAGCTAGACTTTCTGTCTACCCTCAATTCTTCCAATTAGTGCTTGGTGCTGTGACGTCATTGTACCCGCTGCGCGAGATGCACAGGGACTTGCTCGCTTTGCATAGAGGTTCCCTTCTGTGCCATTATACCAGAATCGCTGCTGGCAACAGTATGACACGCGTGAGACTGCCGTAACTTAGCCAGTTGGGAACGGCGAGAACATAGATTAGGATGCAACAAACACACCAGTTAGAGGCGTATTCTTGAGCACAATAGCTATGTGCAATAGACGTTCATCTCTTGGCCTACCAGCTTAACTACGTCCCAAGGAACCACTGCTGCTGCTGCTGGCAACACTGTCTGTTTAAGTGAGAAGGGAGAGCCTTATTTCTCTTAGCTGCGCACGTTTACAAGCCTCAGGGCGCCGCCATCTGTTCATTGGGGTGCAATTGGGCGCGACCTTGATCCGATTATGACGCATTGGCAAGGCGTTATAATCGGATTATGACGTGCTCAAGCTCACCCCAACTGAGCAAGGCGGCGGCGCTTTGAGGCCCTACTTGCAAACCTGTATACACGTTTGCAAGCAAGGTCTGTGGGCGCCGTCATCATGCTGCTGGGGCACCAAGCTAATCCGATTACGACGCCTTAGCAAGGCGTTGTAATCGTATTATAGCCACGCCTAAGCGCACCACAAGCGAGCAAGATGGCGATATCTTCCAGCAGCCAATGAGATTGAAGAACTGTCCACTAAACACTCCGAAGAACCAATCACGAAGTAATAAGCGGGATCATAATGAGCCACGCCCTGCTTCGGCTATCTGTGACTACAGAGTCATCGCTCCGTTTCGAGACACTCTAACGCCGTCCATTCCTTCTTTTACAAACAGATTTTCAGGTTCTCATACTTGAATTGCAAGCCACATACTCGAGGCTCCCATACAGCTGAGCTATTTTTTTTCTTTATTTATGACGTTATACTGTGTTTACGGAACGCGCTTTTGTTTTTTCCCAGGACATGAGCATGCAAAAGTACAGGGCCCCCAACATTATGGCGCACTTCATCAACCAGGAGCTCAAGATCAAGAAGGATGCCATCATACTGGACGTCGGATGTGGGACCGGTCTCCTGGGGGTCCAGGCGAGTGCTGAGTCGTAAACTCTTAGGCCATGGCTGAGTGCACTTCGAACCAGCTGTAGAGCAACGCACTGTTTCGAACGGGCGAAGGTTTTCCAATCCCAGCTGTGGGCAGTGCCCATGCCCGGGAACCAGCATTGCGAGCAGAATAAACTTTCAAGCTGATTTGAATCAGACCGTTGTTCTACGATGATTCAAATCAGACCTTTTCCGTAAAATTAATTACAAAAAAACGTTTTAATGCGAAACCATTAACTGTCCAATGAAGCGAATCGGTGTTGTCTGAGCGAAGCCGGCATTATAGTTGTGTGTAGCAGCGATAAACGGCACCTCGATTCCCATTGGCTGAGCGAAACGGCACCTAAATTTCGTCTGTAGCTGCGAAAAACGGCAACTAAATTCCCCTAAGCGAAACGGGACCTAAATTCTCATTGGTTGCGACGCGTCATGTGGCTCTTTAGCAATGGTGCCATCGTTGCTAAGGGGCCAGCCGAGCTGCTGGCGGCGCAGCGGGAGGGGGAATCGCGGATATGCGCTGGCCCAGGCACCTAGCCAGGATTTTATTTCGGTGGCCGGGGGGGGGGGGGGGGGGGGAGGGGAGGGGGGGGGGGGGGGAGAGGGGGGAGGGGAGGGGAGGGGGTCTTCGGCCATGACAAAATGATATATGAGAGAGGGGGGGGAGAGGAGGTGCCATCAAAATGGAGGATTTCGCCCCCCCCCCCCCCCCCCCCCCCCCCCTCTGCAACGTGCCTGCGCTGGCCTGACGTAAGCCTAACGTTAGGCCTATTGTTACGCTTTGAGGTCTAATGTCGTCAACCGGTATGGGCAGCTAGGCAAAGCTAGGGCGATAATGCTGATGAGAGGACAAGTGATATCAGCATGCGCCGCGCCGAGCTTCGCTCTCCAGCCGCTGCCTCACCCAGCGGCGCAGCGGTCACCAGCGAGCCAGGGATGCTTTCGCGTTCACAACTTATGAGAAGTGCTTATGTGTTTTCAGAATTTTTATTTACCATTTGATGCTTCCGATGTGCATTTGCTTTGTATTTAAATTTTAAAAAAAATATTAATCAAGCAAGAAATATAATACTGAAAAGGAGTAAAAGACATTCCTCTTCTGCGCAAATCATCAGTGAGCTTTTTTTCTGCCTTTCACTTCGTTCATCGGTTACATAACGTCGTGCAAGCAAATCATGACGTGTAAGAACAAAACAAAAACTTAAAAAATAATGCCTTATTGAAAAAAAAAAGAATCGAAACGCGAGAAAGAGCGAATAAGAGTTTTATAGCGAGTTTGTTCCACACGCGCTGGCACCGTTCGAGTTCTCTTCCAGAATGCATCGTACTCGCGGAATGTTGCACGGAAAACTGGCCTCAAACCAACTTGCCAAATGCACCGAGTGCAAAAGACAGATGCTGTCGGCATCTATGTTGCACTAAGAGTACCGACCTCAAACCCAAACTAACGGATTTCTGTTCGACGTGATGGTTGAGAATGCGAGAGTGCAGTCGCTACCAACGTTTATCTATAAACGTTGGTCGCTGCAACCTGTAGTTTTTATTTGCGACGACTTCAACCAACTCGGCTCTCGTAGAGATAGTTATAGACGGCGTAAATTTCCGCAACCAGCTGACCACAAAGCAGCTGGGGTTTACACTGGAGAAAACTGATGACGCTGTCCGCGCAGACTCTTGATCCGTTTGATCATGGTATTATGCGTGAACCACTGGAAGGGTACGGCTGAAAACTGATCTGTTGGAATATCCAGCAAAACGTTTCGAGGGACTTTCGATTTTGATCTAGTTACAGGTGGATCAGATTTTAGCCTTGGTGAGGGCGTCGAGAACGAGAGCTTCCTCGAACAAAATACGACGGGGCAAGATAGCTGACGTAGGTAAATGTTAAACATGATGATGTTGCCCAAGCCTCGGGCAAAGTTACTATGCTTAGTTTTCTCAGATGCTTATTGGGCAGTCACAGGTTTCAGCTGGGGGATCTTTGTCGACAAATGTTCAATTTTTCACCCGCACACGGATGGCGATAAAGATCTCGGGGCCCGCTGATGCGTTTGTTTTGAGCATTTCTTTACACACTGGTATATTTTATCGTTTGTACGGCAACAGAGCGACTAAAAACGCAAATAAAGCACGGGTTGTCAATTGCTTCTCTCATGAAACAGCAGACGCTCACAATTCAAGCTCGTGTTTGATTCCGTTGCCCGCGGGACACGATTTCTATCAGAAAACCTACTTATTTTCCTTTCGCTTCCGCTGTACGAATGACGGATCGTAGCAGACGACCCCTTGTCGTCTGCTCCTGCTCCTCGCCAGAGCGGGGTATGACGGGATTGCATTTTGGCGCACGCACGATTTCTGTGGTGCGGAAAGTGCATACACGCGTGGGGTGCTGGCGCTGAAACGAACTCGGAGAGTGCAACCAGTGGAGTGCCGGCCGAAACGAACCCGCTCACGCTGCGAGTGGGCACGCGTGGGCACGAGTGCCGTGAAACTAGCTCGCTATTAGCTTACTAAAAAAATCAAGCTGTTTTCGGTTTTAGTATGGTTTGGGCTACATGAATAAAACAGCTGTTAATTAAACTGTACTTTCAATTTTGATAGTGCAATCATTGCAAAGGTGCAAGCGAGCTGGACAAGAATGACAATACTCTACTAACGTTTAACTCCTGGTTAGCTCAGTTGGTAGAGTGCTCCACTCCAGACGCGCCTGGTTACCAGGACAAGGCGGATTCTTTTCCGTCGCGCACCAGTCACCCAGCTGTGTTTGGAGCCTTGTGTTTGTCCTATGTCCCCCTTGGTCCCCTTCTCCGTGGTTTAGTATCGTCATTCTTGTCCAGCTCGCTTGCACCTTTGCATTAATGCGGAGGACAAGTTCGTCTGCTTCTTGCGCAGCGGGTAGCGGTGACGTCAGAACGCCGAGCCCTGATTGGCTGATCGCGACCCCCTATCTGGGCGTCGTCTGCTCCTCTGCAACGTTGTCTGCTCGCAACGTCGTCTGCGTCTGTCTTACCTTTCCTGCGACTTTCGAAAGTGCAGAGGCCAGAGGTCAGGTTCACAAAACGATCTTATGCCAAAAATATGCGTAAGACAAAACTTGAGAACAAATTCATTCACGAAACGAAATTTTCGTAAGTTTTGCGCAGGTTACGACGAAATCCTACGACAGTTCCGAAGCTGTCTTACGATCAAATCAGCATGGCCGACAGCTTCGCGGTCGCGACGACTTACGGACGTTTATTTTTCTACGTGCGCTTCTCACGCGTCCCGACTTCAAGCAGCAGGAAAAAATTAAAAAGCACTTGAAACAGACCGCGACGAACAAGAACGCTGGATCCACAAACGCCCGGGAAAAGCGTCAGTGGCCACGATTCCACCGAACGCGACCAAGCGAGCTCCGCAGTTAGGCCTAGCAGGCACTCCGCCGCAACTCGGCGACCGTCTGCCCACGGCCGGCTGGCGTGCTGAATGGAATATGCCCGCGCGACCCTTGTGAACCGTTCCCGTATTATACTTTGATCGCTGACCTCAATTTTAGATTAAAAGGTCAATTTCTTCCTCTTGTTATCTCTTAGTTTCCCGAGGCAACGGTGACTCTCGCCGGTGAAAAAGCGGTGAATCTCCGACAGACGCAGGAAGGGTAAAGCAGCCATCGCTTTGACTAGCAGACGTAAAGCAGACGACGTTACTGCGCCAACCCGCCGACGCCGTTAAAGAGTGAGGGGTTTCGCCGCACACGAAAGGAGGGAACAAGTATTTGGGAGGGAACTTGCGGACACTAACACGCTCACTCTCGGTTCTTAGCAAACAAACCTCGGCGCCTCGGGACACCTCGCCAGAGTCCTTTGACTTCCCCCCTTTATGCGTGTCTGCTAGTTGTTAGAGAAAAACAACGTACCGTTCGAGTTATTTCGTCCGCCCTCTCTGAAAGGCGAAGTCGAGCTCGCTCAATTTCCGAAAGTCGCAGGAAAGGTAAGACAGACCCAGACGACGTTGCGAGCAGACGACGTTGCAAAGGAGCAGACGACGCTGCGATAGGGGGTCGCGATCAGCCAATCAGGGCTCGGCGTTCTGACGTCACCACTACTTCCTTTCTCATGCGCAGAAGACGAAAATGAGCCCACTTGCGAGGCGTATTGCATTATCATAATTACCTTAATGTGCAGGCCATTCACCCTTGTGGCAGCTGATAACGCCCGTTTGCTCTACTGACGTCTAACTTTTGGTTAGCAGATGCACTTGCTGGGACGCACTTGAGCCATAATTGGCAGAGCGTCGCCGCCAACCAGGGTTGGGCAGAAATACCCAAAAATGTATTTGGAAATACAAATACTGGGATACTTTAAAATAGTAGCTGAAATACTGATACTGAAATATATCTCTAAAAATGTATCGCGATACGTATCGGAAATACATTTCAAATAGAGGCAAAAAGTATTTGGAAATACAAATACAGGAATACATTTTAGAAAGGGCAGAAATACAAATGCAGAAATACTGATACTGCAATACATTCTTCGAATTTGCTTGAGATGCCAAATGAGGTGAAGCTTGAAGTTGGAAGTGGAAGTTTTTGATCCCGAGATTACTTTCCCGTAGGCATGGCACTATGCCTTGAAGGAAGTGGTTTCGAACAGTTAGGAGTCTTCAATGGAGTCAAAGGAAACATTCCATCTAGGACTGGCCGCAATCCCTTCTCTGACATCCTGTCTGTCTGACGAGGGATGCGAAAAGACTTCGACCTCTAAAATTCGATGTCACCCTGAATCCCACCAAAACGTCACAACGCCCCTGACCAATAAGGATGCCCCTGTCAACATTGATCACATGACGTCACGGCGGAATGAACTCGTATTCTTTATCTGTTGGTGTGGTCTAAAACATGAAAATTTACCACGCTGTTGTATGAAAGGTCGATGCATACTTTCGTTGTAGGTTACCTCGTTGAAGATTGTGCAGGCAGTGTCATTTGGAATTTTTGAGAATAGTGGACCACCTGAAGCATCCTGAAACACATGTCTTATCGTCTGTTAAGGCTGAAAAAACGATACGTTAGCGCCCATGTTGCGAAGGTCCTTTCTGCCGACCCTCCGCCACCGACGCATGGATTGCAGTCCTCAAGTCTCACTTGGCATGATCCAAAGAGACCTCGTGGATTGCGACCTTATACTGCCGGCACAGGTACGAACTCTCCGAGAAACAGCGCGCTTGAGACGAGTCGCAGCTGTACGGAGTCTGAGTCGGCATCGCGAGGCCACGTCTGGCCTCCTTCCTGGGTTTCGGATCGTCAGAGCAGCGGGTCACGTTCACGTCGGCTGATCACGTACCCTTGAGCCGTGCAGTATTATGGGCGCAGCCGCAGACGCATTCGAATATGTGTTGAACTTCACTGCGTGAGTGATCCTACTATTTCAAGCCAACCACCGCCCGGCAAGAGAGACGGTTAGCAGCGGGCTTTGGATCCCAGCAAACAATGACTCAAGAAATCCCTACCTAAGGACCTGAGGCACAAGATGCTCCGACTCCACTTCTGGCACGCCACCTGGTTCGAGTCCCCGACTACGCAGCACTTCTCAGAAGAAAGAAGACGAAGCATAGAACAATAGTTCGGGAAATCGAAAGGAGCCTTTGTCAGCACACTAACAATGTCCCAGTACCACCTTGGCCCGGGTGCCCTCAGAAGAAAAAAAAAAAGCGTCTGGATTTTTTTTTTTTTTTTTCAGAGGGGGGGGGGGGGGTATTTCTCAAGAAATGTAACGAAATACATTTTATGCTGATTGTATCGCGATACAAAGAAACATATCAAATGTATTTCGATACAGGAATACAGATACTGGTGAAAAAAATGTATCGCGATACAGAAATACAGATACGAAATGTATTTCTGAAATACTATCGCGATAAATTTGTATCGCGATACTGCCCAACCCTGCCGCCAACATAGTTTGTCGCGGCGGCGCAGCGCCAGAATCTACAGTACACCAATAAGAGCGTTCTTGCAAACGGCGGCGCGTCACCGGCAGCCAGAGCAGACCAATAAGAACGCGCGCGTCTGGATGCGGGAAGCGCCATGAGCCAAAAATGGCGACGTGTCACCGTCTATCAATAGGAGCGCCCGCGGCACGATCACTCGAAGGCGGTACTTAGATAAATCAGAATATCCAGTGCTTTACGGGAGGCGGACGGAGGGGGGTAAGGAGCTTACCCCCTTCCGCGAGAGTTCTACAACTGAGGTAATCTAGTAACGTTGGTGCCTGCAGTGTGTTATTTCAATTGTTGGCCATACTAGTTTCTTGCAGCAGCTCCGGCTTCTATTTTACTTCACTTGTTGCCATTGGGGGTCCACTTTCGCTGCTAGGGCGAAAGGGGGCACTATAGGCACTCCAGTCGGATATGCGTCCCAGGCATCGTGGTCATACTCAAAAGCCAATGTGTGAACCCCCCTTAAGTGTTCTTTCTCCTTCTGTGCTGCGGGACAGCTCAAGAACCTGGGCTATTCCCTGATTGACGCTCTGGACTATAGTGAAGAGATGATGGGCGAGGCCAAGAAGAAGTGCGTCTACAAGAGGCACTTCCTCGAAAAGGTCGCCAGGAACTCCAAGATCCCGCTCCGGGACGGTGCGTGTGCTCACCGGTACACTTTGCTTCTTCGTACAAGTAACTTTTGCGGTTTGATAGCTGTTGCCTTGTAGCAATGCGAAGGGTCATTGAATTCATTTTTGAGTTAATGGAACCTTACCAAAAATAAAATGATAAAACAGCCCTATAAGAGACGAAGAACACCCCAAAGAGATGCGATGCATACACGAGACGCCAACTGTCAACAGTTTACTTGACAATCAGCGCTTTTGTGTGTATCTCTTCCTTGTGTCCTTGGTCCTACTTGGGGTTTCTATGATAGGGGGCGCAAGCTACCGCCCGTTGTAAAGGGTGCCGCCGTTCCATCCATCCATTCATTCGTCCATCCATCCATCTTTTTTATTCCTGTTTTACTATTTAATTTTTCTGTACCAGCTAGGCCGACTTAATTTCATGCTGCAACTTTACTATTCATTAGTAAAGAGCAACTTAGCGCCGTCCCTCTAGTGGTTCTAGTCACTTTCGCTAGTGTTTATAATCACCGACAGCTTAAGAAATGCGGGCGTGACGAGGATTACCCCTCCGGAGCAAATTATAGCTCGCTCCATTAGATGAGCTTGCTCCATTGGCCGATAAAAATGCCCAAGGAGGAAGTATAAACACAACAAGCCGCGCCCCGCGTTTCTTAAACTTACGTTCACTGTAATGGGTTATCATGATTATAAGAGAAGGTCCCCAAGGTGGAGAAGGTTTGTTCAAGAATACATTCTCGAATGAAAGCATAACTTATTCATCGAAGGAACAATAATGCGCAGTGTTTTGTTACATCACTTTCATAGTCCATACTCGAACAGACTACAATGCGGGGATTATATCAGGACCCCAAATGGCTAGCTTCTAATTTGTATAGAGTTGACACTTTACAGACGCGTCAAATTACAGCCGCCATTGCTGACCTTCTCTTGTCTTTTGCCAGATGCCGAGCCACTAAAGCGGTCGTTGACGAACCTTCACAAAGACCAATGCTGTGGAGAAGGACTCGGTAGAACTTAAAATGACAATAACCTGCCATGCTGTGGTAACGATGAAGGGAAGTAAATGTAATAAGAGGAAACAAAAACTGAAGGTCGGTTATGGCGGCGCCCTTGCACAGCTGCTGTAAAGCGTCTTTCGTCCGTTCGTTGAAAAGGCCGACATGAAAACGAGGGTTTCGAGATTTATACCACCTCATAGACCAACGGGCAACTCTGATGTCCCGGCGTTGCGTTCTACGCACGCGCAGTGCCAGAACCCGGTGTGGGCAAACGCTGACTTGTTTGTCAAAAAAGTGCTGATTTAGTATGTTATACGATCTGATATGTTCTTGTATTTTTATTGGGCGTATTCATATATATATATATATATATATGTGGCTGTTGCATGTCAGCACTTGCCGCTTCCCTTGTGTAGATAGGGCAGCAGACTGCACGGGGAAGTAATGCATGACGTCATTTCCGCCACATTTTGGCTACGTGACACTATCCCTACTACAGGTGTGCATGTTCTCCAGGTGAATACGACGTGGTGGTGCTCTGCGGTTCCCTCATGCCTGGACACATTATGCCCGATGCCCTTCACGAGCTGGGAAGGCTTGTGAGATGTGAGTCACCCTGCGTCGTCTCTAGTTCTCTCTTTAGTTCCGACGGGCCTAAAATACAGAGCCGCGGAGACATCAGAACGTCAAGCTCTGGTTCGAATGACTAGCGAGTAGACAAAGCTATAGCTGCCTCAGACTCCATTGCACTCGCTGAACGTGTTCCACTGCGAGAGTCAAAAGGCGGACGACGCCGTCCTGCCTTCTTACGCGTTGAATGAGTGCCGTGGAGACAATGGATGTCTTGGTCCCTGCTGCACTTGTCAAACGCGTTCGAATACAAGGGTGAAACACCGGACGGCGGCGTTCTAACGGGTTCGACGAGTGCAGTCGAGACAAAGGCAGCAATAGCTTGATTGTACTCGCGCAGAGCACTCGCAGGCGGACAGCGTGGCCACGTGGCAACAGGTCGACAACTGGTCAGTTCGTCCTAGAGCCATTCAGTAAGCTACAGTTGAGAGTCACGACATTTAAGCTGTCGCGATGCTTAACATCATTGTTGCAAGGATCTCTGAAACTTTATCTGAAATCGCACGAAACGCTTTTCCCTCCATTAGAAACGTTAAAACCGTCCGCGACTGAGCAAGGTAATATCGCAAGTCGCATCTTCGAATCCAAACTATCGCCGATTGGGGACGCCCCGCAATAAGCACCGAACTGGCAGCACTCACGAAAAATCCGGAGAACTGAGGTCCACTCTGTAACTTCAATGCACACCCCCTTGTCCTTCTGAATAAGGCACCCCCTTAATTCGGAACGAATCCTCTATTCTCAATCTAACACCCCCACCCCCTAATTTCAATTCCTGGGGAAACCCGTGGGGCCACTACTCTAAGCCTTTTTTATATATTGTGGCCCCAGTCCACTCGAGACACAGCGTCCTCTTCGCCGCCGGCTAAAAGGTGTTCCCTCTCGTCCTCCCAGCTTCGGGCTACCTGATGTGGATCCACCGGACACTGGACCACTACGAGCACAAGTCGGAGCAGTTCCTGGAGGCGCGGTTCACGGCCACGCTGCACACCCTATGCAAGCAGCTCCGCATGGAGCTGGTCGTGCGAAAGAAGATCCAGGATTATCGCTTCAAGAGCGACGGACAGATCTTCGCACTCAAGAAGAAGTAGCCGCTCTCACTGCCGCAGCGGCGTCCCTACATATTCAACGTGCCATGAGCTTTAAATTGTTCGAAAATAAATTAAGAATTTATGCGCATCTATTGTGCAGCATGCACCAACTTGTGGCGTCATCATCATCGTAAACTTTAATATTGTCCGAAAAGTGAAAGCACCTTGCGGTCTCTGGTCGGTGCCCTTACTTAGTCTAGGGCTCCGTTGGCCGCCCAGATCCGGCGGGCTCGCTCAACCAGTCGCTGCTGGTCATCGAGCTCGGAGCCGGATAGGGCCGCCTCCCAGGAGTAGAGGGTTGCGCAAGGAATGGGGGTCATACCCTCACCGGGGGGCGGGGGGGCATTTCCAGATGGAGTGGTGCAAGTTAGGGTGCTCGCTGCCACATCCCAGGCAGGCGCCTGGGTAGCGGTTGGGGTCACTCCAAGGATGCGACGGTTCTGACTGCGGAAAAGAACAGGCGCGTATGCTTCGTGGTGAACCTTTTTTAAAAAAAGTTTATTTATGTATTTAACCTTAAAGGCCCTTTCGGGCATTACATAAAAGGATACGGAAATTCGTACAACTGAACCAAGTGGCCACAAAAAGAAACAAAGATGAAAAATAAAGGTACAAAAGTATAAATTGAAGGTAGAAAGCTTTTGGCGCAATTTTGGCCTTCAAACATAAGATATAAAAGAGATAGCGCACAATAAAAACATACATCAGAAACAAGACATTGACAACAATACATATTGCAGGGATACAAGACTATTCAAGGTGCAACATGTCTAGTGCAAAGTCAAATGACTGACGGTCACTGATGGAGGCAATTTCTCTGGGACGCTGTTCCAGTCCGGTATAGCGAGGAGTAGTGGAGTGTTTAAACATGTTGGTTCGTGCATATATGGGGTTAATTTTGAAGGGGTGACCTAAGCGGGACGATATAGGCCATTCCATTTAACGCTCTCAGGGTGGCGCCATTTTCTTCCACCGCAGCGCCCTCTCCAGACATCCGGGAAGTTCAGCGGGTTCGGTAGGGTAAAACGAGACAGAGGGCAGGCACCCGATTCTGCTAGCATCCTTGGGCTGTACCGCCGGGCTGTACCGAACATCGAACTCTCGCTCGTGGCTGTCGTTGTGAAGTGGTTCGCGTTCTTAGAATATTTATAGCCACTCCAAAATCAGTCTATAGCGCTCTGTTGTTTTATTTCAGTATCGACTAGCGTATTTTTGTTCCGTTACTTCAGTGGCAGTGGAGTCAGCCGGCAGTACTACCCTCAACCACTGCGTCCAATGCGTCAGGAGAGCACGTTTTCATTTACTATTCCAGACTTCCACTCATTGTCGCTAAAGGCCTACAGCAGTACGAACTTTGTATAGTAAAAAAGCTACAGCAACCGGACTTACTTTTCGCCGGAGGACCGGCCACTCTGACACAATTTTCCCATTTCCTTTTTTTTTTATTTGCACGCAGGTAACAAACAGTACAATAAGGTCCGGTTAGACTTTTTATGAAGCATTGCCTTACACGATCACTTGGATATAAAATCTGCCCAGCTGCGCTTTACATTTCTACAATGACACGATTCGAAACCGAGTTTCAACGCCAGCCAGATGTTAGGTACAGCCCACTCGGCGGAGCAGAGGATGCGCGGGGTGAGAGGGGGAAAGCATTTTTTTCCCGTCTCCGCTCTTCCTAGTGGAACGATCTATATAAACCGACACGCTGTTTACAAACAAGGTCATGTTTGCCCGCACCAGGTGCGGGCACCGCGCGCGCAAAAACCGAATTCGCGTGAAGCGTCTGCACATGCGCTGTGCCGTCGACAGCGCCGCCGCAGCTTCGTGACGTCAGTGCCGCGACACGCTGTTTACAAACAAGGTCATGTTTGCCCGCACCAGGTGTGTGCACCGCGCGCGCAAAAACCGAATTTGCGTGAAGCGTCTGCACATGCGCAGTGCCGTCGACAGCGCCGCCGCAGCTGCGTGACGTCAGTGCCGCGACACGCTGTTTGCAAACAAGGTCATGTTTGCCCGCACCAGGTGTGGGCACCGCGCGCGCAAAAACCGAATTCGCCTGAAGCGTCTGCACATGCGCAGTGCCGTCGACAGCGCCACTGCACCTGCGTGACCTCAGTGCCGCGACACGCTGTTTACAAACAAGGTCGCGTTTGGCCACACCAGGGGGCACCGCGCGTGCACAAAAACCGAATTCGCGTGAAGCGTCTGCACATGCGCAGTGCCGTCGACAGCGCCGCCCCGGCTGCGTGACGTCAGTGCCGCGACACTCTGTTTACAAACAAGGTCGTGTTTGGCCACACCAGGTGTGGGCACTGCGCGTGCACAAAATTCGAATTCGCGTGAAGCGTCTGCACATGCGCAGTGCCGTCGACACTGCCGCCGCAGCTGCGTGGCGTCAGTGCCGCGACACGCTGTTTACAAACAAGGTCGCGTTTGGCCACACCAGGTGTGGGCACTGCGCGTGCACAAAAACCGAATTCGCGTGAAGCGTCTGCACATGCGCAGTGCCGTCGACAGCGCCACTGCAGCTGCGTGACGTCAGTGCCGCGACACGCTGTTTACTAACAAGGTAGCGTTTGGCCACACCAGGTGTGGGCACTTCGCGTGCACAAAAACCGAATTCGCGCGAAGCGTCTGCACATGCGCAGTGCCGTCGACAGCGCCACTCCAGCTGCGTGACGTCAGTGCCGCGACACGCTGTTTGCAAACAAGGTCGCGTTTGGCCACACCAGGTGTGGGCACTGCGCGTGCACAAAAACCGAATTCGCGTGAAGCGTCTGCACATGCGCAGTGCCGTCGACAGCGCCACTGCAGCTGCATGACGTTAGTGCCGCGACACGCTGTTTACGAACAAGGTCGCGTTTGGGCGCACCAGGTGTGGGCACTGCGCGTGCACAAAATTCGAATTCGCGTGAAGCGTCTGCACATGCGCAGTGCCGTCGACAGCGCCACTGCAGCTGCGTGACGTCAGTGCCGCGACACGCTGTTTACAAACAAGGTAGCGTTTGGCCACACCAGGTGTGGGCACTGCGCGTGCACAAAATTCGAATTCGCGTGAAGCGTCTGCACATGCGCAGTGCCGTCGACAGCGCCACTGCAGCTGCGTGACGTCAGGGCCGCGTGTTGGTCTGTGCCGGTACTAAGTAAGAGTCTCTAAAAGGCGAGGGACTGTAATAACGTTTATGAATAAATTATAAGCGTGCGAGGTGCCGTCTTGTATAAAGAGGTGACAAGTTAAAGAGGCACTGACATATCAAAATCATATGTTTTTTTTAATTATCCGAAACGATTGAAAACGATGCCGAGACATCATCCTCAAAATTCGAAACTTGGGAATTCAGTATTTGTGAAATAAAAAAACAATTTCCAAATGCCGAATTTGAAGTTCCCGCGCGGTCCGTGCCAGTGCAGTGAGTCAAATTTTGCGGTCTCCTGCGACTCAACTTTCTATCGGACCTCCGGTCCACGTTACGAAGCAAAGTGCCGTTGCCACCGCGACCCGAAGCGAGGAGGTGTGCATACGGGATAGAAGGGCGCCGGCGCGGGAAAAAAAACGGTTTCTTCCCGGACACGCCGATCATCCTCTGCTCGAGCGCCGCCAAGTTTTCCGAGGGAGGATACCAATCCAGGAAGCGACATCACACCGAACTCTGATTTTTGGTAATTCAAAATGTAGTGCGTTCGCAATTGCGTTAAATAACATGTTTTACGATTGCCGTTACTAAATGTTATGCAGGGTGATTCAAGGAGACGCCAGGCTCTTTAAATCGACCGCAAAATTCGGTTTCTTAATCTATCACGCTACGACTTTGTGCAGCGTTGCCCACAGATGGTGCCTTTGTTTTGTAAAATTTGCAAAGAGAGAACTTACCTGAGAAAATAGTAAAGAAAGAAAAAGGCTGACCTTCTAAGGAAACGCAGCGAAGCGACCGGTCTCCAAACAACACAAGGTCACGGCACCGGACGGCAACCTAGCCATGCCACTAGGACCGCCGCACAACAGACCCGCTGCTAGCGACGAGAGACCTATTGGCGTCGTGCCAGCAACGCAAGTACTGCAGTTGCAAGAAAAGCGAGGAACGTCTTCAACATCGGCGAATGGCATTCCGGCTCAAACTGTAAACCTGGAGCAAATCAACACCCAGGGCAGCAACGTCATTGTATACAGAGGAAGCGACACTTACTTAAAATTTTGCCTCGAGAACAAAGACGCCATCTCAAACTTCATCACAATGAAAGAAGATTTCGATTACTTTATTCGAACAAAGAAGAACTTCAGTGTTTGATGAAAAAAATTCCGTGAAACGGATTGGGAATCCTTCGAAGCTTTCACAGTAGAACAGAACCACAAGAGAAAGCAACCTCGTGGAGTAAGCGCGATGAGAGAAGCAGTAAAAGAACACATAGCCACCTCTTCAGAGGAAATCGAGATGGTAGAGGACCACCAGACCGCGGATGATTGGGCAGATTTCAAAGTGGTTACATACAAAAAACCGAAGGCTAGACAACCAAAGACCGCCACCAATGTAGCAGTACAAGGAACCTCAACTAGCAAAAGTTCGAATGAAAAAAAGGCAAGTCAACGACTTCTGCCGCCGTCAATAAAATGTCGGTACAAGAATCCCAGGAAGTGGACAAGCGTTCAACAGAAAGAGAATCAGCGCCACTCGCAGCTGGTGGCAAACCAAAGAAGCAGGCAGTAGTTTTCCGCCCAACTTGCAAAAGGAACGTTATGGAATTCACTCCTGTTCCATGTGTCTGTGGTCCCAGACACATGGAAGAGGGCTCTGGTGACACCCATCCACAAGGGTAAAGGCAAGCCCACGAATAATGTTTCCTCCTATCTACCGGTCTCCGTGACATCAATTCTCTGCAGGACCTTCGAGAGGCTAGTCAATCGGAGTCTCCTGGATTTTTTGCTCGACAGCAAAACCCTCTCCATGTCACAGCACGGATTCCGGCCAGGTAGGAGCTGCGACACTGCCTTGGCCACCATCACGCACTACACTGTTAGAAAATTCCATCAATCTACGTGGAAAAACCGAATAGAACATGTCCCGTTTTCTGGAAATGCATACAATGTGCTGTTTGCTTTCAAAAACGGGAACTGTACCATATGCATTGAACTGTGCTATTTAGGCAATAAGTATGAGCTTATCCGTATAAATAAAAAAGCCTTACAAGACTACAGTTTATAGTCGGTTCAACAGGTATAAGCGGATTGAACGCGCCCAAAAGTGCCGGATATCCAGCAATTTTTATGGAACTCTATCAGACCGCGGAAGTACAGTGCCCGCGAGCCGTGTTACGCCACGCGCAGGAAGACATCTCTCACCCGCGCATGCGCAAGCCGCTGCCGGCCGGTGTGGGCCCGCGAGCTGCGGAGTGCTGCTGCCCGTTCGGAAGGCGAGTTCGACGTTGTTATCGCGTCGTCAGAGGCATTCAGCGGTGCGTAGACGGCTTTGTTTTCCAAGGTACGTATACGTTAAGTTGTTCCTAACGCAGTGTTATTTTACTATCTCTAAGGGTGTCGTATATTCCAAGTTCGGGATGCCCAGCGTGTAGCGTCTCGTCTTCCCAGCTGCATTAAGCTCGGCCTTTTATAGTTCCTGATTCGGGGCGGCATACTGCCCGACCCTACTTAGTATTGATGGTATGCTGCGCTGCGTAGTTACGCGGAAAAAAACTGGAGAAATGAAGTTAATGCAGAAGGACTGACAAAAACATTCACGAATTGGCGCAGACTAACAACTGTTTAATTTCTTTCTCTTTTTTCTCCCCCGACCCGTATTTCCAAAATTGCTGCTAAGAAAACGAATGGTTGATGTCTTGAATTTGTTGGCTTCTGAACTTGATGGTGCTTGCTGTAGCTGCCTCTTTGATATACGAACTGGATGGTGTGTTTTTGTAGCGTTTACCTGGGGCCTGATGTTTGCTCCGACAAGTTTGGTATCTTATTGAGTAGATCTATTTCTTCTTGTCGCAAAGCTAGTGATAGCTCACTAACGCACGCTCCGTGTCTACCCGAGGCCATATGAAAAGCCTCGATTATTTCACGCTTTGTTCTGTCCTTTGATCTGGCCAAGATGAAAGTAGTGTCAAGGAGAGCTTTGCAGTTGCATTTTGAACAATGCGCTGCAAGGGTGGCAGGTGCTTGCAGTTGTCTGCGCATGCATGGTTGTGCTCCCTTAGTCTCTCGTTAAGGCATCTCCCAGTCTGCCCGACGTAGGATCTTCCACACGACAGTGGTATTTTGGATACCACACCTTCGACACATTCAACGAATTTGCTCCTGTGTTTCACTTGACACAGTGCCTTGCTGTTAGTCTCGTCCACTTCATTGTTGACCCTCCTGCATAATCCTTTGAGCCTGAAAGGGGCAGATAGTGACACTCTGACTTCGTACCTTGCGGCGATGTTTTTTATCCTGTGTGAAAAATTGTGTATATATGGCAGTACCACCATTGGTCTTTTATCCAAGATCTTCTCCTTGGTTTTGCACTTTCCTGTGAGTGTGGTAACACATTTTTCTGCGACAGCTACCAGTATGGGTTCAGGATAATCGCTTGCGTGTAGTCTGCTTGTCTGCCTCTGTAAACTTTCTGAGACTTTGTGGTGACACGATTTTTGAATTGCTCGCCACATGCATCCTGAGGCAACACTCCTCTTTACTAACTTTGTGTGTCCAGAGTCATACGGCAGAATTCGTTTTTTTCTTCTAGTTTTGTACATCCAGCATGTGTGTCTGTAATCAAAAGTCATGTAAATGTCCAAGAACTGAAGGCTGCTTTTCTCAGGTAGCTCAAAAGTAAAATCCAGTCCTCTGTGCGCTTCTCGAAAGTTCTCCATGATCTTTGAACGTACCTTGTCTGTTAGTTCGTGTGTTGGAAAACACACCAAAAAATCGTCTACATATCTAAAGCACTTGCTGACTCCATTTTTCTGGAAAAACCCCTGTAGTTCTCTATTTCCTTTTGCAATGTACAGGTGGTACTGCCATATATACACAATTTTTCACACAGGATAAAAAACATCGCCGCAAGGTACGAAGTCAGAGTGTCACTATCTGTCCCTTTCAGGCTCAAAGGATTATGCAGGAAGGTCAACAATGAAGTGGACGAGACTAAGAACAAGGCACTGTGTCAAGTGAAACACAGGAGCAAATTTGTTGAATGTGTCGAAGGTGTGGTATCCAAAATACCACTGTCGTGTGGACGATCCTACGTCGGGCAGACTGGGAGATGCCTTAACGAGAGACTAAGGGAGCACAACCATGCATGCGGACAACTGCAAGCACCTGGCAACCTTGCAGCGCATTGTTCAAAATGCAACTGCAAAGCTCTCCTTGACACTACTTCCATCTTGGCCAGATCAAAGGACAGAACAAAGTGTGAAATAATCGAGGCTTTTCACATGGCCTCGGATAGACACGGAGCGTGCGTCAGTGAGCCATCACTAGCTTTGCGACAAGAAGAAATAGATCTACTCAATAAGATACCAAACTTGTCGGAGCAAACATCAGGCCCAGGTAAACGCTACAAAAAACACACCATCCAGTTCGTATATCAAAGAGGCAGCTACAGCAAACACCATCAAGTTCAGAAGCCAACAAATTCAAGACATCAACCATTCGTTTTCTTAGCCGCAATTTTAGAAATACGGGTCGGGGGAGAAAAAAGAGAAAGAAATTAAAGAGTTGTTAGTCTGCGCCAATTCATGCATGTTTTTGTCTGTCCTTCTGCATTAACTTCATTTCTCCAGGTTTTTTTCCGCGTAACTACGCAGCGCAGCATACCATCAATGTCAAACCAACTAGCCCATGCAACTCCAAGCATTCATTATTCCTACTTAGTAGTTGGGCACTAGGAGGGCACAGTTTTCGCAGTACTCCCGCATTACTATGCCAAGCCGCTGTCAACATGCGTGCTTCAGCGCGTCGAATTAAACTTGTTTCGCCGCCAAGTTCAACCTCACATGGTTCAAAGTTTAGTGCTTGATCGGGGAGGGAGATGGGGCAATTGGAGGATGAGGGAAGATTGGATTAGAAGGCGTGAACATTGGTCAGTTATGTTTTAAGGAACGAAGTATTTTCATAAGGTCGAAATCGTAATATATTCTCAATACAGCGTTTGAGAAACGGAGCTTGTTTTTAACTTTCTTTTTTTAAATGCGTCTGAAAGCATAATGGAGCACTGCGTTCCTCTGCTACTCGACCGTGTGAGCGATCTTGGCAGCTTGCTAAATATGCGGTGAAATAAGGGTGGCACCTGCTTGATGCAGAGAAATAGTGCAGGCTTTTGCATCTTAGGAATAGTAACGCATTATCGTGCGATATTTTGAGTCGCCCAGTAAACTTATCCGCGCTGAGCCAGTAATCAATCATTGTCGTGGTAATACTCGTGTGCGTGCCGCGGATGCTCCGGGCGTTTTGCGTACTAAATTAATGCCATTTTTTCAGGACTGATATTTCCTAAATAACTTGAGCTTCTGATAAACGAATTTACTTCGAAATTACCCCGGTCGAGTTAAAACCTTTATTGTAATAGGTGGTATTCACTGGACGCCACATCGGAGCTCTCTGAACGCTGCGCATGCTCAGAGTGAACTCCCGCTTATGGCCTGAGGACACCCTTTTTATGTAGAGTAATGCTACATGCACGACGTCGTGCAGCTCAACCGGAAGTGGCTGTACGCATGACGCGCGTTGATGTTCTTTGATTGGACGACCCGAATCCTGGCGATAGTGGCAGAGCTTCGCTCTGCCAATAAAAATTACTGTAGCGCCCCTCAAACAAATATTTTCGCCCCATCATGACCTAACCAACCTCGCAATTCACGAGCTTGCTCGTGAATATGCGACCAGAGTCGCGCATTATGCATGCAGCCTCACACATTCAGGAGCATGCTCGTGAATTGTAATTGGGTTTTAAATGTCAAGTTCACTTTTTTTTTTTTTTTTGAGGATGGGATTTGACTTGTTTTTATCGCATATCAAGTTCATTCACCTCAACGGAGTGCGATTTCTCCTTGTGAATTAAAGGAAAATACTGTATATATCACCGGAATAAAGCGATAAAACTCGTGGATATATATGTTAACCGGAAGAAACTGAGAATCTCCTCCCCAGATAAAAATTGAAAAGGTGTGCCATGTTTGAAAACAATTATAACTCCCGAAGTCCTAGGTATTAATGCTCTCAAACACAGTTAAAATCATAAACGTTCGGTTCAGCGTTCCTTTATGACTAAAGAAATCGACTTTTTTTCAGGCAGAAGCATCTTCGACCGCCACTGGATGGCACCAGGTGCTTCGAAGGAGTCAGCTTCCTCTCTGCCATGGAGCTTATGTACGCCACATACCTAAAGTACCCTGCTGAGCTGCTAGCAGCGTTGAAGTTCGTTTAGAGGTAACTATAGATGTGCCTTTCAGTTATGAAAATGTGCGCTGTGAATTTGCTTTGGAAAAATGTATCGTATGGACAGTTCTAATTCCTTCAGGTGGTAGAATTGTCTAGTGGATATTGCATTTCATGAAGAAATAAATAGGCGATTTTTTTGTCTGGGAAGCAGCGATAACTGCTAAATACTTTTTGACAGCGTTAATCACATAATAGGCCGTTAGCAATAAATGATGTAGCTAATCTGTTATCGTGTCCTTGCCAACATCCTAAGCAGTTTAGCATACTTTTGAATGATGGTGTGCTCTTCAACGTATTTCCGGCAAAGCCAATTTGGCTCAAAATTAGAAATTTCGAAGACTGTAATCGACTTATTTTTCGCAAGAACCTAATTTTCGCAAATCGCCTACAATTTGAAAAAAAAAAAAAAAAAAATGTCCCGCGAACAATTCTGGTAAAATATAAACACATTGGAAACTATATTGAGATCCCACCGCATCGTGAAAATTAGAACCCGCAAATTATTCCAAAACTTCAACTTTGACCTCAATCGGGAAATATTGAGCCCTTGAAACATATTTCGTTTACATTATATAATATGGTACAAGTCAAAAAAGTTCAAATTCTGTTTTCATTTGGCAATGTGCAATGTTTCCGAAACTTATAGGAACACACCAACTGTTCATTACCTCATAAAAGTGCTAACTTGTCGGTGGCCGAACGACGACTATAACATGTTGCTTAATGCAACAATTTTGTGCGCTACGTCATGGATTGATGTAATCTCCAGAGGTAATACAGTAGCGTGTTCCTTTGGTGAGTACTGTACATACACAGGGCGTTTTTTTTTTTTTTTATTCTTACAGATTTGTTTAAAGAAAGCCATGAAAGCTACACTTATTCGGTTTCTGCGAGTGAGTTATACGCCAATGGGGACATTATGTGGGTGGCTAATCTTTGCGATTAGTCGGCTAATTAATTAAAATTTGTTAAATAACTTTTTAATTAGTGAAAATGGACATATGGCTCCAATTAGAAACTTGCTGAGCGTTATCAAAAACCACTAAATCAGTCATTTTTAGAAAGACTTTCAGCGCGTGAGAAGCGTAGTAGTGCACTAAAGTTACAACTCGTGGAGCACATACAAAGCTAGCTGTCGCGGTAAGGCGCCTGTGCGATTTTTCTGTCTCTTATTTAGCCCCAGCCTTGTACCTGCTCCACGTGTAGTAACTTCAGCGCACTGTTGCTCTTTTCACGCGCTCAAAGTCTTTCTAAAAATTACTGATTTAGGGGTTTTGGACGACGCTCAGCAAATTTCTAATTGGAACCATATGACTATTTTCAGTAATTAAAAAGTTAATTAACGAATTTTAATTAATTAGCCGACTTATCGCGAAGATTAACCACCCCCAAATCCCCCCTGGGCGTATAACTCACTCGCACAAATCGGATAAGTGTAGCTTTCATGGCTTTTTTTTTTTTAAACAAAACTGTAAGAAAAAAAAAAACGCTCGGATGTGCAGACGCATAACGATTCCTCAAACATATTGCAGTATTCCCATGTAGATATTAAGGGTTTCATTCAGCTTGGTCACACTTTTGCTGAGGCATTGTCAATTACATTAAACAAAGTGTCTAACTTTCGGCAGCAATTCGGAAAGAAATATGTTCTGTAGAGCAGCATATTAGCGTTAGCATTTGTGTTTGTTTGGCACGTTCAACAGCAACCTGGAACATGTTGTACCATGTTTTTGTTGAAACTTCGAACTAAGAAAGGCAAAGGCCTGATGTTAACGTGCTGCTTTCTAGACACCCTTATTCACAATCCGCTTGAAAATATTCGTTGCTCACATTAATTGGATGTGCTGCAGTAACTGCGTGACCTGCTTGGGAGGACCGTTTCTCTGTAAGTCATATTATTATGTTGCAATATAATGAAAGAATCAGTATGAATCTGGTATAAAGATACATTGTCATATAGAACCAATACTAGAACTTGTGCATCCTACGGAGCATGCAACTTATATTTTAATCCGCCTTAGTATCGATCGGCTTCAAATACATGAGCCCTTGTTCTGCAGGGGCACACGAATATACCTGTGACCGGGCTATGCTTATCAGTTAGAATAAGTAATATGAACCAAAAGACGTGAATGTTCAGCATTCTAATAATGGGTGTATCTCGAAACGTCCCATTCGCATTTGAACCTTGCACATTTCGTCCTATTCTCGTTTGGTCCTTCTTGTTTGAACCTTCTCATAAGATCCGAATCGTGTTTTTCGCAACTGGGCCCATTCTCATTTTGCCCGTTCGCCCTACGACCGAATGGCATTACTTCGGCATGCTTCTAACGTTGTTATGCCTTCGCGGCTTTGTTGATGAGCCTTACCTTGCTTGGGCCCCCAACTTACCATGAGGTATATGTTATGTGTAGAGGTGCGCACTGAGAATCGTACAATGACGCGTCCTTCCCTTCCTCTAAGCAAACGAAAAAAAAAAAAAAGCGATGAACATTTAATTTGGAAACTTTGTTTGAACAGAAATAGCATACATATTAGCAGTGGTTCTCAACCATTGATGTTTCGCGGACCCCTTGTAGAAAGGCGGAGATGATGGAGGAACCCGCTCGGGGTGAGGGGAATAGAAAGGTATAGGCTATCATGATAATGGTTTAATAAATGGATATAACTAATTGCTAGTGTGAAGTAGACTTATCTCATTGACACACGCACGAGAGTACTCACCCAAAAATTGGAACGTTTCTTAACGACGTGAAGAAAGACAACTAATATTGTCGTGGTTGACTGATAAGACATGGCTTCGCGGACCCCTAAGATGCCTTCGCGACCCCCATTTGAGAAACACTGCAATATAGAAGTGGTGGCATTGTCCCAGGTCGAGAGACCCCAAAAAACGTGACATTTCGGAATATGATCTGGCTGCGATAAATACTTGGTCTGTTTTATTGTCAGCTAGTAGCTTTTCACGACTATCTCGACGCACTGCTAAAATTCTTGGCAGAGAGAATATGCCTGTAGCGTGGCACACACACACACGCACGCACAAAATATATCAATGTACTTATTAATATAACCCCCCCCCCCCCAAAAAAAAAAAAAACGATTTTCGTATAGAACGAGTCAAGTGCGACGGGTCAAAGCGAGATATTCTTGAGAATGGCTGTTTTGAAAAGGGCCAGGTGAAAAGGGCGAAACGAGAACGGACTCAAATGAGGAGGGTTGAAATGCGAAGGGCGAAACGGGAAAGGACCAAATGCGCCAGGTCCAAGAGAGAAGATCTTTTTGAGAATGGTTGTTTTGAGAAGGGCCAAGTGAGAAGGGCGAAACGAGAACGGGCTCAAATGATAACCTCCCATTCGGCTTAAGCACTTCAGGCAAGTTTTTTTGTAATATTGCATTTACTGGTACTGTGAATTCCTTTTTTTAACCGAAGTATCGTTGGGTACAACTTTACTAGACAGGCGAGCTGGTTAATATGATATTCTCCAAACCGAGATGGAGGCTTCGAAGACATACGTTTCAATTGAGACGGATGTGTTCGTCCTTCTTTGTAGCCTCCGTCTCGGGTTGTAGAATGTTTTAGCGTTGTGTGCTGACACAAGATCCGAAATGTGTCCAGTTATTACTGAGAACTGATGCCAGTAAGCTGAATCGTTTTTTTTTTTTTTTTTTTTTTTTTTTTTTTTTTTGTACAAAAACAATTCGTCTTGATGCAAGGATCAGACTTGGAGGCTCATGGTGTGTGCACGGACTGTCCAAATTAAGGGCGTGTCTCGGCTTGAAAGTATACTATAGACGAGGTTTAGAATTTGTCCAGATTGGATTACTAACCGATAGAGAAGTTAAAGAAGGAGCCAGGAACTCCTTAGCTTCTGTTATACATCCTCCTCTAAGAAATCCCACCCATTATTTATGTTATCTTTTTTTTTTTTCAGGCGAATGTGGCAATGAACCCGCAGGAGGGGTCCCGGCAGTCGTTAAGAAAAGTTGCTCTGGTGCATCTGAAGGCGCAGGGAGCCCTCCAAGAGTTCTCGAAGTTCCAAAAGAAGTGGAAAGAAACTTCGGTACTTGTTTAGATTAATCTTTCTTTTCTATTGTTAATATTACAATTTGTTGTATAGGCCAAGATGGTTCTTTTCGAGATGTAGAATGTCAGCATAATTTTTGGTCAGATTTTTTTAGGAGACTGCTCACTTCGATATTTTTTTTTATGGCTGAGCTGCCCCCCAAAATATTTGCGGCATGAACTATGTTTTTTTTTATTGTGTATCTGCTCTAGTCATTTAAAAGAAAAATAAATGTAAATATTTTTGAAGCAGCGAACTGTTCAGTCTTCTTTGCAATGGGTCCGTTGCTATGGGTTGGAACCAAAAGGACCAAGCGTGAACTTAGTTTGATAACGATTTTTTTACAAATGTTTATCTGCCTTTATCCCCGTCACTACATGTACAATGCTCTCTAAACTTGACGTAGCATGTGAACACTTTCTCATGGCATTCCTGGCTGTTCTATTGAGTATATATGTCACAGATTCATTGTTCTGTTTTCAGGATAGTGCTCGCATTAGATACGACAGTTCAAATTTTCCATACATACAAGTTTGGGGAACATTTGCGCATTGCAGGTAATTTTATGTTGCAAAGACGTGCATCAAGTAACTCAGAGCTGGCAGTAATGTAATTACTGTAATGAAATTACAGTAATTTAATTACTTGTTGCAGTAATTAGTAATGTAATTCATTAATTTTTGTAGCAGGTAATTTAGTAATGTAATGAATTACTCCAGCGACGGTAATTGTAATTAAATTACCTAATTACTTTTTCGCACCAGGCATATTTTTTGTGTCCACAATACACAAGAGCGCTTTTCTTTTTATTTTACTTTTTCTTTTTCCTCTACACCTTTCCAAAAAACGCTTTTTGGCCGCCGCTATGTTGCTGATGCTAATGCGGCTGGTGCGACTCTCGCGCCCGCTGTCAGCTAGACATTTTCTGCCACTCTCTTGAACTGTAAAAACCCGCTCGGCGCGATTTTCTACCTATGTTTTGCGGTTTTGCATTCGACGTTTTCTGGCCCTTCTTAAAAGTGTCCGCTTACTTTTCCTGATGCATGCTGCGTACCCTCTCTGTGTTATCTTCCACTGTGAGAAATAGGGCTGGTAAGTTTCTGCCATTCGAGCTTTTCTGCTCGACATTCTCGGGAAACGAAGGAGGGGAAGTAGGTCGAACTAAGGCCCCTGGTGAAACGGTCCTCGACGCGATTTTGCGAACAATGACAATAGTTCTCCCCCCTCCCAGAGATAATCCGCGTAGGGTCCTCAAACATCTCCAAAAATAGTTGTCCGGGTTGGGGTGGGAAACGGATCAGTCGCATGCGTTCCTCTGTCTATCGGTAAACATGTTATTTGTGAGCGTGAAAAATGCATGCCTTTCGGCTATCTTCTGTTGTTAATTAATTTCGACAGCTAAACGCTTTGTCGTTTGACACGCGGCTAATCGAACGGCGCCGTAAAAACTTACCGTAGAAAAAAAACACAAAAAAACAACTAACATTCCAGTCGCATTCGTTCTGTCACGTGCGTACCCAACAAAAATAGTTTACTGCTTTTTTTTTCAAATGTAGTACAATGCTTTCCAATGTCCTCGGGAAAATACATGCACCATGAAACACAAAATGCAGTGGGAAAACACGAGAAATTAGCCGCCAGCAGTGTTTGAAACTGCGCCTACACAGGCTGTGCCTGTGTAGGCGCAGCCTGTAAAAGTATACAAAAGTAATGCGAAAGTAATGTCATTACTTTTAAAAGTAATTTGTAATGATAATTAATTACTTTCTGGCTGTGGTAATTTGTAATGTAATTTAATTACATTTCAGCAATTTTCAGCAAAGTAATTAGTAATGTAATTTAATTACAAAATATTAGTAATTTGGCCAGCTCTGATCAAGTTGCGCCTGCAAACTGCCAGGACATCCCTGTTTTGCATGTCGCATATCAACTTTTTCAAGGAGGAGCTTGGCATGTGACATACAAAGCCCGGATGTACTCATGAATAGCGGCAGTGACATAAAATGGGGCGAGTACTATCACAAACAAGACTGAATTTTTTCCGTACGTACAAGAAATGTAACCTGTGTCGTTTTGGACGCATTGGAACATGTAATGTACTTCGTAAAAATGTTACATGTTCTGGCATCGCTTGCAACAGAACATGTGCTGCTGTGTGCCACGATGGTACATTTCCTGTAGCATACAGTACTTGTTCCGTGATGATGGTGTATGGAACTTGTTGTGGCTGCCCATACAGCAACAACATGTCCCGTACTAAAGAAGTATGGAACATGTTCTGTAGTCCGGTAATACAGTACATGTTGTGGCAACAAGGTTAGCATGTATGTGTCCCATATTTTGACAGGAGTTTTTCTAACAGTGTACATCAGTGATGGTTTGGACGCCCGCACCCCTACTGACCTGATCCAGCTTGATTACAGCGACGTGTTTGACACGCTTGATCACCACCTTCTCATCAAGAAGCTTGCCGGGGCTGGCGTGCGTGGCTCCTTGCTTCGCTGGGTCGCACATTCTTCATCGGGCGCTCACATAAAGTTGTGTTCCACGGATCGTCATCCGACGACTATCGAGTATCTTCGGGAGTGCCTCAGGGCTCGGTGCTAGGACCCACACTCTTCTCAATATACGTCAAGGACATGCCAAAGCATGATGGTACCCTCCTGGTCCAGTACGCGGACGACACCACCATTATGGCCCGTCTGGACCCACCCTCATCCTGCCTTCTCCTTCAAGACCACTTGACGCAGGTCGTGGACTGGTCCATCGCCAACCACCTCAGATTCAGCCATACCAAACGTGCCGCTATGCGCTTCAGCGCCCAAAAGAGAGTGCGCCCCCATGCTGCTCGATGTCTGGCACCCCTGTACAGGTGGCTACACATCTCCAGATTCTGGGGGTCACGCTCACTCCCACTCTTGACTTCACCATCTACGTGTCGAGTATTGTGGCGAAGGCTCGCAGAACTCTTGGATTCGTTACCAGGGTCTCGCGCTTTTGTGGCCCGGAGGCCTTTCGAGTAACCTACACGGCGCTGGTACTCCCACGCCTCGAGTATTGCGCCTCCATCTGGAGCCCACATCAAACTCACCTCACACAGCGCCTGGAGGGAGTTCAGCGTCGTGCAACACGGACACTCCTGGCACGCACCTGTTGGCCACTTGCCAGGTCACAGTCATACGATGATCGACTTAGGGAAGTGAACTGGCACTCTCTTGACCACTGGCGGGTCGTAGCGTGTGTCAGACTTTTGTGCCGACTCCTGGACGGCTCAATGTGCGACACTTATTTGGAGAGTGTTGTTCAAATCAACAGGCGTTCCGGGCAACCTGAGCAGCTAAGGGCGCGCACACTCTGGCACACTCCGACATGGGCACTCTTTTGTCCCAGCTGCAATTGAAGCTTTCCTGGCGGCTCCCCTAGACATACGCGTCCCTTTACCTCAGGACAGGCAGGACTCTGTGCTTCTGTGTCGGGCGTTCTCGCGAGCCCGGGGCAATCAATGTCTCTAATTCATGACGTGGTGAGTGTCGTGGTAAGAAGCAGACGTGTGTGCCTCGTCTCCTGGTGAGCTAGGAGACAAAGCACACACGCCTTTCTTTTTTTTCTTTCTTTTTTTTTCCTCTTGACAGCGTCTTTTTGTGAAGGGACAAGCTTCCTACCACAGGGTGGGGGGCTTTAATGTCGCACCTCGGTGGTGGGGGCGGGGGGGGGGGGGGGGGTGCTTTTACTGTCTCCAGAGAGTGTTCTGCACGTCGGGCATTAAGATTGCTTCGGAATTTTTTGAAATTTGTGATTGCTTGTTTTCCCGGTTGCTTGATTGTTGTCTCCCTGACTGCTTGTTTTGTGTTTTTTTTTTTTTTTGTTTCCTGGGGGGTCGGCCAACAGACGCTCTCGCGTACGGGTTTTCGCCTATCTGCTTCACCTCGCACGGCCCCCAGGGCACAGTTCGCTTTTTGTGCTAATAAAGATTATTATTATTATTATTAAGTCCGCCGCTGTAGAGGCGGGAGTTAAACATCTGGAAATTTTTAAGCTCAAGTACAACCGAAAGGCGAACACGATAGCTGCAATTACAAAGACACAACCACCGCAGACGAGCTCATCCAATTCATGAAAATTTACACCTCTGACGGAGCTATGGAATTCCAGGCAGTGAGAGTACAAAATCCCAACCAATGCAAGGGCATGCATTGTATACTTCAAGAACATCCCAGAAGAAACAGACGAAAGACTTTTGGAGGAAGTGTCCTGCCGAACACACAACATTATCCAAGCCCATATCTTTGGCCCGAAGAGATCCACTGTCTTGCTTACGTTTCAGGGAACGACAAGGCCGCGCTACGTGCGCTTCTGCAATTTTACATTCAAGGTGCACGAATACAGGCTTAAACCACTTGTATGCTTCAGTTGCCACCGATTTGGACACCGTGCAAACATTTGCCCCAGCGAAAACAGCTATTGTGGCAAATCCGGCCACGAGCACGACGAAAGAAACGAGTGCACCCGGCCACCAAAATGCAGGATTTGCGGAGGCAAACATCCAGCTACAAATAGGACGTGTCCCAAGCGAACAATCCTACCCTCTTCAGACAAGAACGCTCCACCGAGGACAAAAAAGCCGCCCCCGACTACAGAGGACATTGAAGCCTGGCCGGAGCTTCCCCAGAAGCAAGGGAAGAATGGCCAGCAAACAAGAGAGACTCGCCCTTGGGCCGAAATGGCAGGGGGTAACCACCAAGGAGGCTTTATCTTGGAGCAGCCGTTCGCTGTAGGTCTTCATACGTCAATGGAAGCACGATTCCAAGCGCAAAATGCGCGCCTGGACAAATTTGAAGCCATAATCGAAAAACTGTGCAACGGTCAACACTCTAGTCCGCGCCCATAATGGGGGACACTGAACAGGGACAAGGCACGCAGAAGATGGCTGAAAACACACCATGGATTTTACAATGGAACTGCAGGGGACTGTGAAACAAAATGGCAGAACTAAAACTGAAACTCGAACGTACGCAACAGAACACGCCGATACTCATCATCTTACAAGAAGTGGACATGATTCAACCCAAGATCACCGGTTATAAGACATATCAACACCCCACTATCATATACAAGAAGAAAAAGTTGGACCTCGGTCAACCATGTGGAGCGACAGCCACGTTCGTCAGAGAGGACGTGGCTCAGACTGCACTTTACACCACGCACGTCTGCAATGAACTTCGGGAAGTTATTCCGGTCAGAATTCGAATCAAGAAGATGTCATACATTGTAACAAACGCTTATGTAAGACTGCGTAAGAAAGACGCAGACGACATGAGCTGGATCACCGATCTGGCCCGTGAAAAGAGGAAAAAGGAGCACCTTATTGGTTGCGGGCGACTTCAACGCATGGGCAAAAACCTGGGGCTACCGTAAGAACAGTCAGAGGGGAGACAGCCTAAAAGAACAGTTTAAAAGAACCCAACTCGGCCTACCAAACAAAAAGAAATCCACGACCAGGTTCGGAAACAACGGACGGGAAATTTCACCGGACTTAACTTTTTGCTCATACAGTACGAGGATCCAATGGCAGACTCTGTCAGATGCGATGCGAAGCGACCATTTTCCAATAAAGATCCCTCGCTGCTGAAAGGCCAGTGACGAGAGAGACAAAATTTATCCAGTCAGACTGCTTCAGGATGGCCTTCGAAAGAGAAGACCATGAACAGAGCATCGAAAGCAGGATCTCCGCAGCCCTCAGAGCTTCAACCAAAATTTACAACGTCAAGGAAGCGGCCCCGAATCCGCTACAAGCGCAGCAACGCTACAAGCGCAACAACGATATCGAAAGAACAGGAAGAACAAAGTCCTGAGAGCTAAGTTCAATACAGCCTCTGCAAAAGCCAAAAGGTACACGATTCAGCTAAAAAGACAAAACTGGCAGAGACACTGCCAGAGTTTTAACGAGAAGACGGGATCAAAAAGAACGTGGAGAACTTTTAAAGCGTGTTTCACATGCAGCGGTTTTGGCCCTAGAGCGGCGCGATTTCTGCCGTCGCGGCGCTCGTGCCGCTCAAACGCTGGTGCTGGCCAGAGCGCCGCGACGGCAGAAATCGCGCCACTCTAGGGCCAAAACCGCTGCATGAGAAACACGCTTAAAGGGGCGGTGCAACGGTACTCAATTAGAACGTTTTTCACTTTACACGTGCTTACTGGCACTAGTGGGACTCAAGGATACTCGCACGCAACGCCACTGACCAAGAAACTCCTTTGTTGTGCTGTAATTTCGAGGACAAAACCGAATGTTTTCATTCAATCTCTCCTTCGCAAAACCTGATGACGTACCTGGGCGGTAGCAGTACCGCCCAGTGACGATATGTGAATGCGGCTCATAGATTGGATCCGAGCATTGCGTCGGCACTCGATTTGGGCTCGTGATAATCTATAGTTCGAGAAGCATTCGGGTAGTGGCCCGTGTCCAATCGCTGCAATGACGACAACAGCCGAGCCATAACAATGTCTGGAACGCAGCGCGTGTCCTGTGCCTTGCCAACCCCAGCGCATGGCTATGATCAACATTGGCGGCATATAATCGGCTCCAGATCACGTGGCCGCTTGTTCTGGCTGCGAGTTGGGGGGGGGGGGGGGGGGGGGGTGAACTCTGCTTGTTTTTCTTTATTTTTTTCTGCGACTTCGATTGCATTTGGTGAAAAACGAATGGGTATTTCACAGGTCACTAACGTCAGGGATCCACTCCTAAGCGGTATTTCCGCAAAAAACAAAACTCGTTGCATCGCCCCTTTAAGGGTCTCAACAATAAGAAAAAATTACCGCATCTCCACGTGGTGAATGATGTTGATTGGGGCGAAGCTCTGGTGGTGCTGATGATACTGATTTTGGTCATAGGTACTGCTAATGGTGCCGTTTTCATTCATGTCAGTAGGAGAATGTGTGGTTTTCTTCTGTTTCTTTGTTTAAGAAGACAGATGGGATGGCAACTCAAAACTCCCTACTCTTTTTTTTTTTTTTTTCTTTTTCCTGATACTGATTTTGGTCATAGGTAGTGCGGATGGTGCCGTTTTCATTCCTGTCAGTAGAAGAATGTGTGGTTTTCTTGTTTTTCTTCTTTAAGAAGACAGATGGGATGGCATCTCAGAGCCCCCCATTTTTTTCTTCTTTTTTATCTTTTTTTTATTTTTTTTTTCTCTCGCTGCTGACCTCACGAGCAGGAGTTCGTGAGCTCCTGCTCGTGAGCTCACGAGCAGGGGCACGCCGGACGGCGGACGGGCATACGGACATGGCTAGCCCTAAGGAGCTTCGCCCCTAAAAAGCAAAGACAGGGGAGAGCATCGCCCTCAGGCTGGGGATATCGGAGCAAGAACTGGCGGACACCGCTGGCTCCCAGTTCTTCCCCCCTGACAACAACAAACGGCCACCATAGAGGACAAACCAGAGTATTCTGAAGCGACACCCATGGACGCTCTCTTTAACATGGGGGGAGCTAGTCCAGGCACTAGCGAAGGCAAGGAACACGACGCCGTGCCCAGATCGGATCACCGTGGCTGCCTTGCGCAATCTTATACAGAAGGGCGAAGAACAACTGCTCAAAGTCTTCAACAAGGTCTGGGAAAGCGGAGAAATCCCGAGAGAGTGGAAACACTCAACAGTGATTCCCATCCCGAAGCCGGGAAAACCGCTCGCTTCTCTGCAAAACTTAGGACCAATATCGCTCACTTCAAATATGTGCAAGATTATGGAGAGGATGGTGCTATAGCTGGGATCACCTGGATGCTGGAGGACAAGGGCAAGAACGAATCTCCCGCCTACTCTCCATTTCAGACCGGATTTAGACCTGGCCTTAGCATTACGGACAGCATAGCCCTCATTTACAAAGACGTGCTGTCTAAACAACCTTCTAGCAGACCAAAGACAGTGGTGGCAATTGATGTAAAGAACGCCTTCGACTCGGTACCTCACTGGACAGTGATTCGAGGAGCCATCAACAGAGGCCCCAGGGGAAAATGCCTACAGTTCTTCAGGTCATTCTTAACTGAGCGAACATTTTCTGTGCAAGTCGGCAGAACAGAAGGGAAGACGACTGTTCTTACCAGAGGCGTACCACAAGGCGCAGTGACATCTCCCACGCTTTTCAACATGGTGATGGCGAACCTTGCATTGAAACTCGACAAGCATGAATGCTTAAATTATACTATCTACGCCGACGACATTACATTGTGGTCCGTCGCCCGAACCATCTTACTGCAAAGGCGGTTAGGACGCAAAAGCCTGCTTTCTGGAGAACATTAATATGGAAATATCTGCCGAAAAGACACAGTTTGTAATAGTAGCCAACAAAACGGACAGAGAAAGATTCAGCTCAGTGCGGTTGGAGGTAACGGAACGGCCATTCAGAGGGTCCCGGAAGTCAAAATTCTTGGCGTGATTATCCAAGAAGACGGCCGAGCTACCGAATGGTACGTACGATAACATTAGAAGGACATGGAAGAGCACCATTGGAACAATCAGCAAGGTCACAAGCAAATTAGGGGGGGGGGGGGGGGGGGGCACAAGAGCATACCCTCCGAAGGCTTGTACGTGCCCTGCTAAAAACGATGAACGAGTGGAAGTACCTTCGGCCTCTCTAGGGCTCAGAAGGACGGACTAGAGCGTTTGAACAACAACGCCAGAAGGCTCATCACTGGGCTACCTAAGTGTACCAAACTTGAAGATTTGATTGAAATCGCCGATATCAACAGGCTGAATGAAATTGCGGCCGGGGACAAACTAAGCCAAGTATTGAGACTACAGAAGACACCGGCGGGGAGAAAGATTCTTAAAGGTTAAAACGGAGGTTCGGGTGAGTTGGTTGTTCTTGCCAAGGAGGCAGCACGCGCGTAGCCTAACGGTTATCGTGCCTGCCTCCCACGCGAAAAGCTAGGGTTTCATTCCTGGGAGCGTCGTATCTTTTGTTATTCCTGCAATTTATTTTTATGGTAGATTCGAGAATCCTGTTGGGCGTGTTCGAGGTCCGTATGTTTTACGCGTCGAACATTCTACGCCGATTATTCCAGAAGCTCACGCATGTACAGGGTGTCACAAAAGAAAATTTACACTGTCTTTTTACCGCATAAATAAACTAGGCATCGCCGAATGCTCATCCTCTGCCCAAAGGTAGAGCTAGAGGTCACAACCAGATGCCAAAGTTTCAGCTTGATCCGATAACTTAATCAAAAGCTGTAAATGATTTTCTAAAGATTTCAATGGGAAAATGGAGCCCATTTTTGCCCGTTTTCGGTTTTTGGTGCCATAGAGCCCCATGTGTTTGAAAACTCCGTTGGCCGCCATTTTCCCATTGACTTTTGAAAATCACTTATAGCCTTGTATATAAGTGGCGCGAACCGTTTCCATTATTCATAAAAGTAGTTTTTATTCAGTAATTTAAATCAGAAAAGAAACGAATGCAGTTCATAAAGTACGGAAACAAGATATGACGCGTCAACATACCCGCCACCAAGCGATGGAAAAGGCGGCGCATATACTAGAAAGGAGTAGTGGGATCAGGCGCCGACACGGAAAGGTTCAGGATGTACGCGGCGGCGCGACGTCAAGATATTTAAAGAATGAGACCTTTTCAACGGCCTCACTACCTGTGAAGTACGTGTGAGGGGTGAGGTGTCATTTCGAGGTAAAGGTCATAAATTTTGTTTTGTGTGTATTTATGTTCATCAGCCACGTGTCCCACCAGTTTGAAACAGTGTTTAAGTAATCTTGTAAAATTTTACTATCGTGAGAGTTCATAACGGGACGGTAGATGACGCAATCATTCCCGAATAGACGAGCGCAAGATTTGGTTTTTGAGTGAAGGGGCGCTTGACTGGAGGCTTGCGATAAAACTAGAGATGACGTTAGTGCGAGTCCACGCGGAGTGGACGGGGGAAGCCATCTCAGTTCAAGAGAACCATTGTTATCATCTGCGGGTGAGCGTAAATCGAATGAAAATGGGAGATGATTCTGCAGAAAGTAGAAAATGCCGGTGTTTCCTTCTCTCTTTCAAGCAGCATCTCATTCGTGCTCGGCGATCTTGACCTCTGCAGAATCATCTCCCCTTTTCATTCGAACTTGCGGATGATAACAACAGTTCCCTTGAATTGAGATGGCTTCCCCCGTCCACTCCGCATGAACTCGCCCTGACGTCATCTCTAGTTCTATCGCAAGCCACCAGTCTAGCGCCCTCGGAAATAAACGCGCGCTCGCGTGAAACTATTAACTCCCGCGGCGACTGTATACACAAGAAAAAGGACGCAATACAGACCCTTGCGGGACACCTGACGTCACAGGAAAAGGGGAGGAGAGGCGTTTGCCAATCACAACTGATTGGCGTCTGTTAGTCAAAAACTTTTTTATTCATTTATAAACGCCTGTGATTGAGTTTAGTTTAGACAGCTTGTATCTCAACCGGTTATGTGGTATGCCTTCAAACGCTTTCGCGAAGTCAATAAAAATGGCATCGACTTGTCTGGACAGGTGAGAGAATGATGAAGGTCATTTAACAACTCCAACAGCTGCGTCTCACATGAACGTCCACGCAGAAAACCGTGCTGGTTAATAAAAATAAGTTGATTGGTAGAGGTAGGTCATGATTTGCGACGATATAATGTGTTCTAGAAGTTTACATGAAACACAGGTGAGCGAGATGGGTCTGTAGTAGTCAAATGAATTTTTATCCCCCGTCTTAAATATAGGAACAACATGGGCATATTTCCAATCGTCTGGTAATTCACCCATGGAGAAGGATTGTTGGAACAGCCTTCCCAGAAGAGGGCCAGGAATTGATTTGGTTAGCTTAAATAACTCTGTGGATATGCCATCCGGGCCAGGACTAGAG
The DNA here is from genome assembly GCF_016920785.2 of Ixodes scapularis. Lineage (NCBI taxonomy): Eukaryota > Metazoa > Arthropoda > Arachnida > Ixodida > Ixodidae > Ixodes > Ixodes scapularis. The sequence continues at coordinate 32,588,179 of NW_024609883.1, read as the reverse complement.
TTAGTGGGCACTCAGTCAATGGCACATATAATCCCATAGGTAGAAAACAGAATACATTTTATATTGCTTTAAACTGACATTTCTGATATAGTCGAGTCTAAAAGAGCATTCTCATCAGTGAAAACACTGCAGAAAAACTCGAACTGGTCGGCCAACTGAGATTCACCAAACAAGGTGTCACCAGAATCCCAGAATGGAAGCACACCTGCAGGGTGTATGTTTGCAGCCCTCCAAAATTTCTTCAGGTCTGACCGTAGCATATTTGAGACACCAACGTCAAAGAAGCCCTGCTTAGCCTCTTTCATCAATTTCTTGCAGGATAAGGCCTACGCATGATAGGAGCTCTGATCCCGGTCCAAGTCAGAGCTCTTCGCTCGCGCATATAAACGTGTTTTTTTTTGTTTTTTTTTTTTAGATGCGAATCGAACTATGATTGGCGTCTCAAAAGTGAATTGCGCTACCTCCCCTGCTTTGCACGCCAATCGCACTTCGAACTTTCGCCGTTTGATGTCGTCTATTTGCTAAAAACGGTTAGGAAATGTCAGTGAATAGTTAAGTGTTGAATTTAGAAGATTTGGTTAGGTGTGTGGGGGGGGGGGGGGGGGGGGGGGGGGGGCGGGCGCAAGCCGCCGCCCGGTAAAGTGGTTCAGCCGCATCCATCCACTCATCAGTCCGGTCCACTGATCTCTATGACATCGTCATGGAGATCAGTGGCCCAGTCCATTCCCAAAACAGGTTCATACGCATTCGCAGATGGTGAGTTATGAGAAAGTGGTGTTGTGTAAAAGGCAGGAGGAATTTTTTTTCCTCCAATCCTGCCGTCAGCATTGATAGTATTTTCACTCTATGAAGCTCCGCCTACCATCTGCGAGTACATTTTTTGTCCCTGCCAGTTTTGTTATTTTTTTCTTTCTTTGTGTCTTTTGCCTGCTGCTGGCAAGTTCCCAGCATGTTATCATCGCTTCATAGCAATGCGATTCCGGTATCTGGTGATAAAAACGCCGAAGTACGAGAGCAAGAAGCGCGCACAGGATAAACCACGCCCTGCTGCTCGCGCACCCCGCGTGTCCGCTGTGTGTTAAAAAGCAGTGGGATTTACCATGTTCAACACACTAAAACATCACCAAACTTTGTATTGAAGCACCTTCAGGACTATCGGGCCTGGAAATTGTGCTCGTACTATCCTTATGGCAGGGGTCTCAAACTCATTTGAGAGTGGGGGCCGTATGGCCGACCCTCGAAGGGACAGAGGCCAACGGAGAAGGGGGGGGGGGGGGGGGGGGGGGATATGTTTAATAAGCAAACAAAGGAACATTGCTTTTTGTAAGTTCATCGTCTTGCCATCTTTACCTTTCATTTGCATGCGCAACTACTCTTTGGGCCCACACCTGATGTTATAAGAAGATTTCAAACACCACCAAACTACAGTACTAGCAGTTTTCAATAGAAGAGCAAGCACATTGTCCGTGCACTGTCGCACAATTTATTCGTCTCAACAGACAATTTCGAAAAACAAGGGGGAGGTCACTTTATGCGGCAGTTTTTGCTTTTCTAACGATTTTTATAGCACGAATATAAAAGAAAACTTTAATTTTAAAGGTCTTGTCTGTCAGCTAGAAGCCCGAGCTCAAAGCTTTATCTTTGGCGGTTGATCCTGCTGAGCAAGAGTTTGTACATCCGAGGTGCTTCCTTGCGCAAAGCGCGCACTCTTATATTAGCAGTGGTATTGTTATTCCGGTCGATTTACACGTAAAAGGGTCGAGTACCAAATAGACGAAGCAATACTCCGACCCAAAATAAAACACAATAGAAATGAATCGATGATATGAAACTGTTACTTATGGCACATTTCGTCGCCTCAAAAGTCATGGAAACGAGGGCTCGCAGCCGCGGAATGTTTGCGTGCCGCGTTTTGAGACTTTTTATTTACTGCGAATTGGGGATCGCCAAATTAACGGTCGCCTTTCCGGTCTGCGGTTTTCCAAATTCAGGAAGATTCAGTGTCGGCGAAATTCAGCTGTGCGTTATCACCCGTTCTTTGCAACTTTTTTTTTTTTTTTCAATTGTGCGTTATTATTTAGTTTGTTATTTTCTTTTTTGGGAAAGTGCTGTATTCGTGATCACAGCCGCAAATATAATTAATGCTTCACTTATTTTTTAAATTTATGTTAATTCCTGGTTTTCGTCGCCGCATTAAATGAATGACTAGAATATGATTAAGCGAATACGACATAAAGATGAAACAGCCGCGAACGCGCTCAAACCGAATCTAATCAAGTTGCAGCCACCGATATTCCGTTTCACATTAGGACGGATCGCAGCGGACGCTACGAGCTATCTTAGCCAATCCAGCGATGCGCAGTGTCACCATCACTATACGGTGCCTGGAACGCGTCTCCGACTAACGTGTTTACACCGTCAAAAAAAAAAGTGTTCCCTCAATTTCCGTTTCATGACGTCATAGAAGTGTGATGCTGTCGCCGGTCGCGATCCTGGCGGCATCCCAACAGCTGTGGTGTGTGTGGCAGACGCCTGTTCTACTGCAAGTCGCTCTCCAGTGTGGCAGTCCACGGAAGCTTCGGCAACCAGAAGTTGGGACGCCATGACGACAGCAACACTCGCGGTCGCTTGCGCTACTTGCAGCTTCTCGTCAGCATTTCACGACCAACCGCCAGGATCGCGACATGCAACTGGGCTCCTGTGACGTTTCTGCCACTTCGGGACCACTTTTGATGTATGGGCAGCGCAGGACGCTAACACACACCAATCGAAGACAACTGCAGGAATCATAGTATCCCATCACCGGCGCCCCATGCGTCGCTGCGCCAGCTGCGCCCCATTCAACGTTCCTAAAACCCTCAGTTGGGAAACTCACCCTTGAAACCCGTTACTCGGGCCACTGGCGTCTACCGAGATCAAGCTAAATACGATACAGCGCCAGCCTTCAGCGACGAGCTGAAACATAAGAGCTCCTTTGCATAGCTACTGCGAGATGGCCCTGCGAGATGGCGCCACCGGCCCTCGCCCGACTCGGCGTGCAGCCATGCACTTCCCGTAGTGGACGCTGCGGGAGAAATGGCGGCGTTTCGATCGCCATTAGCTCGGTTCTCGAGTACGGATCGGAGCCACTTTTTTAAAGGGGTACTCCACCGGTTTTTTCATTGTCTCCGATTTTTTTGAAATTTTGCTAAACTAACCAACAAACATTGCTAAAATAGTATCCCAAATATTAGGTCAAAATATTGTTTTTTCGCGAAGTTATTGAATTTACAGTTTTGGTCTTCACCATGTTTTTCAAACTGAAAGTCTCTACTGGCAACAACAACAAAGTGACGTCAGTGGAAGGCAGGGGTTAACTTTTTGGACTACAGAAGTTGTTCCCAACGGATTTGAAGCAGTTTTTTGGTGTCAAATGAGTGCTTTGGAAGCTCGCTCCCGTATCCGCGCTCCAGCACGGAACAAATGATTAACATATTCTATTTTTAGACTACTTGCTCGACTGGCAAGCCTGCCTGCCACGACGTCACGGCACTGAAAAGTGCGCGAATATTTGAATATTGGTTTTTGCACCATTTTCATTTGTCGATTTCACAATACCTATTCTGAATTTCGCGATGCTAAATAGCATACCGGAAAGGCTAAAGGCCGGGGAGTCAGAAAATATAGTTAGTTGAGGTAGCTAAAAAAATCGGTGGAGTAGCCCTTTAAAGCAGGCTCTATGGCAGTTTCCCAACTGAGGGGTTCTAGTAACGTTGACCCCATTCGAATGTCACGTGACCCTAAAGTGGCATTGTATTGGCTACAATACCTCCGTTAGCAGCTGCGGATCCCTGCACAATGGCGGAATAAAACCGAAACGTCACGGCACACTTTATGCGTTTGGTTGGAAGGCAAAAACACATTCACAGAAAAAACTTTCAGCCTTTCCACTCTGGTGAAGAAGGAAGACCAGCGAAGCTGTACTATAATGAGAATGAAGTAATGGCCGGCCGCAAGTCGGCACGCCCGAGTGGAAAGGCCGGACCGCCGGACAGCTACCGCCACCTATGAGCGACGGTGGCAACCAGACAACCGGCAAGCTTGTTGTTTGGTTGCCTCCGTCGCTCATAGATGGCGGTCGCTGTCCAGAGTTTAATGTCATCATTTTTTTTTTTTTTGCTTTTCTTTTTTGCTGAGGGACGCGTTAGCGGCCCTTGAATAAAAAAAAAAAAAAAAGAAACAAAAAAACAAACGACGTTGATGTTTTACGTTGCAAAACAGGCGACGGTCCCAGCAACACCCCATATATATATTAGATTATAAGGAACCTTGTGTTTTCTGCTTTTTGTAAGCTCATCGTTTTGCTCTTTTTAGGGTATTCACTAGCGGTCTAAGGATGTTCCTGCAACACCCTTGGGGTGTTAACCCTGGAACAAGCCGGTTTACACTCTTAAGGATGTAAACTGTTTTAGTGGGTGATGAATGACATACCATTTATACACCTTTCCAAAAAACGCTCCTAGGCCGCCGCCATGTTGTTGATGCGATGTGGCTGGTGCGACTCTCGAGCCCTCTATCAGCTAGAAATTTTCTGCCACTCTCTTGGACTGTGAAGACCCGCTCAGCGCGGTTCTCTACCTACGTTTTTGCGGTTTTGCATTCGACGTTTTCTCGCGCCTCTTGAGAGTGCCGCTTAATTTTTTTATGCGTGCTGCGTACCCTTTTGTATTTTCTTCCACTGTGAGGAATAGGGCGTGTAAGTGCCCGTCCTTCAAGCTTTTCTGCTCGACATTCACGGGAAACGAAGGAGGTGAAAGACGGCGAACGTACGACCCTCGACGCGATTTTGCGAACATTTTTCTGCCCCCTCCCAGAGATAATCCATCGTAGAATCCTCAGTCATGTCCGAAAATAGTTGTCCGGGTTGGGGTGAGAGGGAAACGGGTCAGTCGCGTTCGTTCCTTTGCTTGGGTGTTGTTGTGAAAAAGGGAAGCTCTCCCCAAAATGCGCCCCAAGACGAAGTCATCTTGGATTCCGTCCGATTGTCAAGATGGGATTGTCGTCGACTGTGACTGTGTTATTTGAGATCTTTCTCAAATACATTATTTTAAGATAACGCTGCATCGTCTGGTACGTTCAATACATTGTTCGAATGTGAACACTTTCTAAATTGTATGTCCGTGTCCCGTCCATCGGTAAACACGTTATTTGTGAGCTTGAAGAAGGCATGCCTTTCGGCACTCTTCTGTTGCAATTTATTTTTGACAGCTAAGCACTTTGTCGTTTCACATGCGGCGAATCGCGCGGCGCCGTCAAATCTTATCAAAAGAAAAAAAAAAAACTAGAACTTTTAGTCGCATTCGTTCTGTCACGCGCCAACAAAAATAACTTACAGTTTTTTGTTTTTTATTTTTCAAATGTGTTACAATGTTTTCTCAATGTCCTCGGGAAAATGAAACACGAAATATAGCGGGAAAAGACGAGAATTTGGCCGCCAGCAGCATTTGAAACTGCGCCTACGCAGGCTGCGCCTATTGAAATCACAGTTCATTCGGTTACGGTTAGGAGGGACGCCGGTGAGAGTCTTGCCTCAAACTCGGTGACTGGGCTCAAAAACGGTTTGCTGCCCCTGGGGTCGAGTGTTTTTTGTATACTTCGTCCGAAGGAAAACAAATACGTTAACAGAGCAGATCTTATTTTCAAGCGGAAATGAATCGAAAATATGAAAATATTATTTATGGCGCACATGGCGCTCGGGGCATGGGAACGGGGGCTCGCAGCCGGGCCGCATGCGGCCCGCGAGCACCATGTTTGAGACCCCTGTTCTATAGAGAGTATTCACTGTACGCCATATTTGTGGGTGCTGCTTAGAGCGCATCCTCAGAACGAGCTCACATCAATAGGCTGCTGAGACCGGCACTCTTGATGGTGCGGAATGCACGTTGCAAAAGAACTGTGGAAGCTCGCCATCAGCACGCGCTCAGCAGTCTCGCACACAGCTATGGCCGCCAGCGAATACGTGTTGTGGACTAACTAGTACATCATTTTAAAAATATAAAGAAAAACTAGAATAGAGCTGTCAATTTATTTTCAATTATGCGTTCAAGTCAGTACGCAATAGGGCTACGATTATCTGCCCGATTTCTCCTCAAGTCTTTTGCCGCTTACTCGCTTTGTCTTGCTAACATCGGGAAACAAAATTGGCGGGTGAGCAAAGTGAGCTTTGTTCTCAACTTAAAGTTGTTAAAAAATGGTAACTGTATATTCGGTTTATTTTTTCGAAAGCCATAAGGAACCATAGTAGCTATGGGCTTATCGTAGAAAGTCAGCGTCGGATTGCGGGCCCCACGCGAGCTCAGTCCGGCCTCACAGTGACGGCTCCCACAAGTAACACCAAAATCTTGAATGCTGTCGTGCGTGGTCTACGAAAAGTTTCTATTAATGTGACAAGCGTAGCTGCATTATGGAATCATGCTACAAGATAGAGAAACAATAATTAACCCTGTCCTCCGCACAGCTGGCTATTCATGCTTCTGGCGATCTTGAATCACCTCCTAGGAACTAAATAAAACCTTTCGGGAGACAGATACCTTTCTGTTTAATACGATGCTGTGGCATTTGAGTACCTTTTGCATTCGGTACATTACTTTCCAAAGCGCGAGGCCGGCACGCCAAGCGCTAGGGTGACCACCCGTCCCGCGTCCCGCAAGAAATATGAAAATCTTCAAAATGTCCCGCATTTCACATTGTCGTAACATTCACTACGCAAATTATGCCGCTTTCGAACAACGGGGCACGGGGAAGCGCGGAGGTCGCTGGTAAGCGTGTGAATCATGATGGTTATGACATTTTCTATCCAAACACTGCGGGAAGCGACCGTCGTTCTTGCAGGAGTCCGACACGCATGCGCCATTGTGCCTCTCCCCTTGAAGGCAAAATATTGCAAGCGAAAGTTGCTCGCAAAAAGTTGAAAAATAAACTATTGAAAAATTTGCAAATCATACTGTGTCTTGCAAAAAAAAAATTGTTTTAAAAAGGTTTTTTTTTTTGTAAAAATGGCTGCACAAGGCAAAAAGCCTGCAACTCCCAAATGTCGAAAAAAAAAAAAGAACACACGGCTCTAATTTTATGTAGGAGCAAGTTAGTATAAGAGTATGCATCGACCAGAAAACAACAAGCCGAAAACAATTTACTGTTTCGTAGTTCCTTTTAATGATTTTTACATTTTAACTTACACCTTTAATAAAATATTTACCATTACAATTGCCGCACTACAATTTTTAGCTGTATAATATTCTTCCGGTCAGCACAGGATTTCAAAGGGTGAGTGCTGATGAATTTTCTTTAATACTTGTTTCTTCGGTCGTGAAAATGACGTCCTCCTCTTCTTACCCTTACCTACCCCCCCCCCCCCCCCCCCCCTCCCCACCGCCGGGTCAGCGTGTCCCGCATTTTGACGGCAGGAAGGTGGTCACCCTAACAAGCGCACCAGCCTTCCGCGTCGTCTGCTCGTCGTGCTGCTAACAAGCATGGGCGCGCCTCACCAGGGGGAGGAGTGGCGCTACGTATGCGCGGCGAAACTTCAGCCGCACAGCCCCCATAGAACTGCGCTATCCATAGAGGCGATATCAGCGAGTGTCTAGGACTCTAGGCCAACACGTTTTAAGGCTTTAATGAGGCAACTAAGTTCTACAAATTATGAATATGAAAGCGCAAAGGTTGAAGAGAAAACTTAAAGTGGCGCTAGCAACAGCTAGCGCCACTTTAAGTTTTCTCTTCAACATGGCCAAGCCTGACAGCACTCTCGAAAAATCTCGCTCCGGACGTGAACGTGCGCGCTCACTCAAAAAGCTCTCGGGCTGTTTTCGTCCACTGTGCGCCCGTTGTGTGTGTGTGTGGAGCTGGGCCAAAAAAGCAAAGCAAAGCTCCTTTGCCGAACCAAATTCACGACTCCCTTCTTGTCTGTCTTTTCGAGACGATGCCCTATTTTTAAACATGGATTCTTGCGGGCCGTCTCGAACTAACAGGACGAATGTCATGGACGGCGTCGGGTCCAGGGTGATGCGGGGACCCGACTGGAAATGGGGCAAACAGGACGGCGGCGACGGACACCTCGGCACGGTACGGAACTTCGAATCGTCCGAGGAAGTCGTGGTCGTCTGGGACAACGGTACTGCTGCCAATTATCGATGTTCTGGCACCTACGACCTGCGTATCATCGACAGCGCTCCCACAGGTAGGTCTCCTCTCCCGTGTCAAACAAATGAAGTCTTGAGCGTCATCCGCTCGTCGTTCTGACATCGACTCGGTCTTTCAGTCTTTGCCAGGAAGTGAACATTCTTCGTTACGACGCGAGTGGTTCTAACCGATTTCGTTGGGTTGCCGGTTTTACTTCAGCTTACCTCCTTACATCACTGGACTCTACCAATTTGTTGTGTCCATTGGGGTTGTCCTACTCCTGTGTCTCTCGTCTTCGGATTTACCAGCGTGATCGCCTCACAAGGAAATAGTTTTTGGACGCGGGTCGCCTTGATCGTGTACGTTGCTTTGTTGATTGATCTCGTGAGCATATGAGCACGTAGAGTCCGTTTCAGTGACTAACGTCGAACGATGCACGCGTGACGCATCATTTAACCCATTAAGGCCCATGAAATCTCTAGTTACCCAATTCGATTTAAATTTTGGACACATGTATGTAAGTGCAGGAACAACATGTGAAAATTTTCATGAGAATTCATTTATTTTTTACAATATTATGGCACCATACTTTATATAGTACAATGGGCTCTTATAGAGGCAATTCCAGTGGGAGTCAGTTCTGCACATGAAACTTCTTGAAGCAAACATGTTTCAGGCACAGAGTAAGATCGCACTTCTCGCAGGCTCACATCGACCTCTGGTGGCAAGACTGACAACATAATTGCTTTGGGAGCTTATATGGGAAGCGTCCAGTTTTGTCCAGCACAACATCCAAGCCAACCGATGCAAGAGCCCTTTGCACTCCTAGGTTCTCCACACCTAGACGCAGATAGGAGCGAGTAATAATCCTGGTGAATGCCAGAAGATCTAGCTTTGAGTCTCCTGTAATCTGGTGAATCCACCATGCATTTACCACCGCTAAATTGAGCATCTGTGTACACAGCACCCATTACCATTTTCCTCCCTGAATACCAATCCAGTAGTTGTTCGTGGCTTGTTCTAAAAGGTCTTTGCCTCCCATCCCACTGTTGTAGCTGGTGAACAGCTTTGGTTGCAGCATGCTCACTTTTCTTTGCTCTGCAGCAGACCACCGTATTACAGAGCATATTGGCCCAATATTGTCGTAGTTCGTTGCCATAGTGACTGCACTGTTACTTTTCCATTTTACAAAAAGTACTTCAGCGTCTGGGTCGAAACACAAACGCGATTGGCCTCTCTGCTTACATTCCATTTTCTTTTTGGAGGCGAGGGGACAATTGTTTTGGCGAATTCACGGATTGTTCCTGTAGCACGAAATCCCTGTTGCTGCAGCGTAACAAGGAGGCCGTGACTGGTGAAAAAATTGTCGAAGAACAGAACATGGTTTGTGGGATTTGCAATGGCCTCAAGTAGTGAAAGTACAACACGTGTTCCTAGCGGCCTCGTGTCTGTTGTGGGGTGCTTTCCGCAGTAAGTGTCAAATGCGTAGCAGTAACCTTCCGCACTGCACAGCATCCAGTTCTTGTATCCAAAAGGAATTGACTTCCCTCTGATGAACTGCTTGGAAGGATGATGACATAGGTACTTCACCATAGGCTCATCAACAGAGAGTGCCTCGTGAAAAAATGCCATGTTGCCTGAACGTTTCGTTTAGCAAGTTCACGAATTGATGCACCTTATACATTTTACCTGTTGTTCCTGGAAGCAGGTCATTGTCAGCTAAATTCGAGAACTGCGTTACGTAAAGGAACCGCCGCCTGCTCACGCATTTGGAGACGTACGCGGTGCCAACGTCGTCATCAAGCGACCAGTACAGCTGTTGACTGGGAAGCTTTGGTATCCACCCAGCAAAAGAATATTGATGAATTTTCTCAAATCATCTAGGCTAATCATCCACGCTCATTTTTTTGCTTGGCGTACGTGCCAGTTTGTATGACAATGTGAGTCAAGTACTTCATCCATAATTGTGCTGAATATTTCGTTTGGAGACATGCCTAAGATGTCAGATTTCAGAATCTCTTCAGGCTGTTCAACCCCATTTGTTGAAGATGACCATGAGCACTCCGGGCTGCTGGTCTTCCAGCTTGGGTTTGTGAGCTTTGCCTGCTTCGCACGCCGTGGTTGGTTGTCAGTGTCCTTCTCATTCACTTGGCGGTGCACTTTTAGTGTACCTAAAACAATCATACATACATTCAGTTTTTATGTCGAATGTTGACAAGACCCGCTCAATATTCATAAAATTTGAGTCTCTTACCTGAGACATCATTCACTTGAATACTACTGGTGGCGTCATCATCTCCCTCTTCTTCGTCCGTGCCAAGTGACGGGTCAGGAGGTGTAGTGATGACATTGGCGTCTTCTTCGGCATCTTGGACAACGTCTAGAGCTGCTTCTAAAGCGTTGCTGAACCGGCAAAACATTTTTTTTTCGAGGAAAATAGCGGGATTCATACCGGCTGCAGACTGGAAGAAAACATGGACAAAAACCCATTGTACTATGCAAAGTACACCTATCTTTCGTCAGTCATTGTATGAAAATACAACATGGAACATGAAAACCAAAGTATGCAGCATTGTATTTGCTCTATACTAAAACAATGTCATCAAAAATCGAAACGAAATTTGACCTAATACGGCCAGAAGAAAATGTGAACAGTTGGCTTACCGAAGCGTCTTCACTGTCCACATGTTTCCCAACTTTCTATGGTAGACAGAGTGGTAATACTGGAACGCAGGTGCGGACTACTTATTTAGAAGTCTAGACCCGACATCTAGGGTCAAAAAACGAAGCTAACAGAAACAAAATATTGAATCTCCAATGCTATAAAAATTAAAACGTGCATATACTTTTTAAAATAAAATGGGCGCTAATGGGTTAAATTGACGTTCGCATGTAGTATGAACCCTGGAACGAGTGTGGGCATCGGTTTGATACATTTGGAGACGGTTTTTGATTGTGAATGCCATCAAAACTTGGTTTCCTTGTTTTATGCAAGATGCTCGTGTCAGGATGTTTCTGAGCATTTTTAAATTTCAGAAATTTATCCATTCACATGATTTGTGAAAAAAATTGGGGCTCGCAAAAGTTGTGGCTACACCGAAGCTCATATCTAGGAAAAGAGAGTCAGGATAATCCCAGATAATGAATTTAATTTTATGGCTTGCAGGGTGTAACAAGAAAAGCTCTTTAAATGCTGGATTGGGCAACTCTCTGTGTTCCAAGTGGTTGTCCTGGCTTTTCACGCACGACATCGACACATGCCATTTCATTTTCTTTCTTGACTATCCTACACATCACTTACTCACGGTGCCAAGTAACGGAGTACTCTTACCAAACGTAATTTTGATTAGGAGTTGCTCTGATCAGTTACTTCTTTTTTCGCTAACAAGTCTAGCTATGTTGCAAGAAAGTATTGTTGCTTCAATTAGGAAACCGTGCCGAATGGCGAACAAGTTAACAAAGTAAAAGCCATAACGCTGTCTGCTTTGCGGTGGACAGTTTGGTACCCATCCACTGCACCTCTTTGTCTGTCGTTTCTCGTCCCCGTTTCTTATTTTAAGTATGATTCCCAATCTAGCCCAATTAAGTATGGTTTACAGAATTCACTCGGTTTCACCATAAGTGCAAGTGTAGCCAATGCTACAAGCACAGTCATGTTGTCTTGAGCGACATTTTCATTTTGACAAGTGTGCACGAATGGCAGACTTGCTCAAAGCGTTGCACTTATTCTTGTAGCTTTTCCTTTACTCATGAGGTGGCGATGCAAGCGAGTTGGTTCATGACTCAGGAAATTGGAAACAGCGTGCAAAAAGACGAAGACAACAAGAGAAGAGCACAGGACAAGCACTGACTATCAACTCAGTTGATAGTTGATAGTCAGCGCTTGTCCTGTGCTCTTCTCTCGTTGTCTTCGTCTTTTTGCGCACTGTTTCCAATTTCCTTTACTCATGCTTTTTTGACTCAATCTATAGTCTCTAAGTATCCCAAATAACCAAACATCACATTCATGTGTGGCCAGTTTCTCTATTAAAAATTGGTATCAATTTTAATATGGATGGATGGACGGATACAACTGAACTCTTTAAATTAGGCGGTGGCTTGTGCCACCCTAGCCAATTGCAAGCATGGCACCCTGACTGGTGCCCCATGTGTGCAGGCACATGCAGCTTGCGCTTCAACACAGCTTTGGGAAACTTGCAAATGCACGGTCTTGTCTGCACGAGCAAAGGCATGGCAGCGGCCAGCCACTTTGCTTGCAATCGTCTATAGCAGGGGTGGCTAAACCGTGGCTCGCGAGCCGCATGCGGCTCTTTGCTGGTCCAAGTGCGGCTCGCAGATCCCTCGTAAGGAACCCCCCCCCCCCCTCCCCCTTCCCGCATTTCCCCAGGAAAAAAAGAAGGGATTTCAGGCACAATGAAGTACGGCTCGCGGTTCGGCAGCCTTGTACCTCCATACATGCTTTCAAACAGCCTTGTGCACTCATACATACAGTCAAACTCTAAACAAAATTTAAACTTGCCCCCCCCCCCCCCCCCCCCGTGGCTTTTAGAAGATTCGTGGTTTCGTTTGCGGCTCTTAGTCCTGGTCAGCCTGGCCACCCCTGGTCTATAGAGAGCTGGCATACTGGCACCACCTATCAGGTAGCCCTGCAGCACTTCTGACCTGCGTACATGTTTTAATAATTTTTTACGCATCATTCTTCGACTGCGGGTGTGGGAGAATTTTGACAATATTGTAAGCAATTATTTTTTATAGACAATGCATAGAGTGTGCCTCGCTAGTGCTACAGAACCTTCAGTGTAGTCATACATCGATTGGAAGTGTTCAGGATCTGATAGATGGCGCCCTCTCATTGTAAGCGGTTCCAAATGAGCACAGCGCACTCAAACGCAAAAGTGTGAACCAGCCTTTATGGTGAACAAAGTGTAGGCCAATTATTTACCATACTTGTTACTCCCTTGGTCAGGCATAAAGCACGAGGGCACCATGTGCGACACCTGCCGGCAGCAGCCCATCTTCGGCATCCGCTGGAAGTGCGCCGAGTGTTCCAACTACGACCTCTGCTCCATGTGCTACCACGGAGACAAGCACCAGCTGCGGCATCGCTTCTTCCGCATCGCCACGCCGGGAAGTGAGAGGTGCGGATCGTTGCTGAGTGCCCGGACTTCGCGTTGCAAGGGCAAGCGTTCGGGCACTGTTGTTGTCCGAAGCGCCCGAAGGCTTCAGGCTACACCACCTTTTAAATGTTTTGTATGTGTACAAAGAAAGTAACTTTGGGTAGCAGGAATAGAATCTGTGCGGGAAAGCTTGCAGTGTCACTGTTTTAAGCGCACATGTAGCAACTATGCAGGCATCCTTTTCACACATCTAGCAAATAAGTCTCATAGCAGTTTTTCATCTATCGTAAAGTCATCTTTTAGAATGCCCAGTAGACCAAGTATGGCTTAGGAAATCAGCGGCTACAAAACATTTTATACATTTCTTTTCGAGTCTATAAATTGCCATCTCTGGACATTTTGATATATGTCTTCAATACGTCTGTAAGGCTTGTTAGACGACGTCTTGTAGCTGTTCGAGACATCTAAAGACACATTGCCCGGCATCTTTTCAAGACATATCTAGACTTTGAATAGGAGTCTTTGCATACAGTAGGGTTCCAACAACAAACTCAACTCATTGTTTTAAAGCTTATCTGGCGTGCCTTTTTATATGCCTTCCACTGGGGGATTGCTAAAACTACTCCGTCTTCCACACACATAACAAATTACATTGCAAACTCAATGCCGCCCTCCAAATCTCACAAAAACCAGTCCCTTGAAACCGGCGAAGTCCACTGGAGACTGATTTGTGGACGTATGTGCGATTTTCTTACTCACTCTTTTGTTGTCATTGCTTTTGTGTGTTAACTGCCGCCTTAAAAAAAAGAAAACATTGAGTGTGCTTTTGATATGCAGGAACGAAAAAGAAACAATGTTGAAGTCTCAGTTAAAGGGATGCTGAACCGAAAATAGAATTTCAGAAAACAATGCAGAATCGATAGGCGGGACGCTACAAATCCAGTGATGTGATTGCTGAGCCAATTGTGCCAAGGGGCTAACCCTGCTACATCCTGCTACATTTTGCCAAAATATCGGTAACCTGCACCAAGCCTGCGCCAAAAAAAAAAATTCGTTCGATTTTTAGTATTGAAACTAAACTGAGCACCGTATTGAGCTTGCGTGAGCTAGGTGGCGCAAGCGGCAAACCGTCACAAAGTACCCTGCATCCATTGTCCATCCGGTCTTGCATGGTTTTCCCGCCATCTGGCATTTCGCGCTCTCGTCGTCCCGTAGATCTCGTCTCGCGTCTTTTTTTTAAAAATATTTTCAATGATAGACGCGGGTGTGTGCGGAGGCTCCGACGCTAAAGCGTACCATGTACCAGCCATGCCGTCATGCTGTGAAACGAAACCACATTTTTGGGCGGCGGGAGTTACTTTGTGAACTGAAGCACTCGCTCCTGAAAGCAACAGTTGTGAGAAAACTATATTTGATCACTGCCTTCTAGTCACCGTGGTCGCGCGACGTCGGGTGTTGCCGTCCCCACATTGCGCAGATATGACGCTTTCTAAAACGAAACTAAGTATCGCCACATGTTCATCAACATTCCTGTTCTTGTTTAAATCATACATTATTGCAGAAATCCCTCTTTAACTTACAGACAGCTGTGTCGAAGTATTGATTATCTAGGTTTCTCCCGATGGGCTTTCTTTTGAGAGGGATTCCGGTACGTGAAAAATCTGCTGTGAAAGAAAGTTGGTAAAGAGAAGTGAGCTAAAACAAAAGAAGGCAATGTATGCACTCTGAACCCGCACAGCGCGCTTGTTTGTCTCGAGTTCAGTCGTTGCAAAAAGCACTCCAAGAACTTTTTGACCCTGGTTTGTGATGTGTTGCATCGATGCGTTCTGGCTCTTTTTTAATTTTTTTATGTTTTTAGCTTGTACCTTGTTTGCCTGCCTGACAAGAACGCGCGGCTTGCATTTTTTTTGTTGTATACTCGACAGTTTCATTTTGCATACAATTTCGGGAATCAGTTGGCGACGGAGCTGAGTGACATGGCTTCGGTTTCGATTGAACAGCCGTTGTCTCCGCTTGCACGACCCCTGCTGAAGTTGCCCTCACGAGTTTGTGAACTTGATTGCACGGCAGAGGCACCAGCCGAGAGGCTTGCAATCAATTTTTTTTTTACGTTTGCTTTTTTATACGAAACTCTGGTACGCCGGGAACCAGTAAAACAGTGGCAAGCGGTTTTTCGGATTTGCTCGGCCACGCCTACAACACTGTACACTTGTTGGATGTCTCAGCAGTAAAAACACAAGCAGGAACTTCCGTCACAACACGTCACATTAGAACACTACAGGAGTCAAAACACAAAGTGCCCTTCATTTGTACAGCACTTAAAACAAATATATTTATTTTTCTAAGAATATCTGCTCCAAAAGCCACTTTTGCTGCTCCGAAACACTGTCTTGGCTGCTCCAAAAGCCACTTTACTGCTCCAAAACACTGTCTTGGCTGCTCCAAAAGCCACATTTGCTGCTCCAAAGCACTGTTTTGGCTGCTCCAAAAGGTGCTCCAAAATGGCTTAGGCCAATCACATCACTGCAAATCCCCAAACGACACTCATAAGACAGCATCTCCAATGGATCGTCATATTTTTGTAAAAGAAGAGCGCGCTCGCATAAGGCCGAAAAGACGCATGACCTCGCGATTCTCATTTCCTCCTCTTTTCCAATGACTGCGCGAGGGTGCGGAGAGGAAAGGGAGCGAGGCCATTTCTCCTTCTCCTCAACTCTTCTTTGACAAGATGATGTCAACATTCTCCATCATTCGCCTTTTTATTTTCCAGACATACGGCCATCCGCTCGTGATATGGCTATATGAGTGATGTTTCGCGGTTTATGGCGCCCTATTGAAAACTTCTGCAAGCTTATTTTGTGAAATACGAATTTCGGTTCAGCTTCCCTTTAATATAACCACGGGCACAATGTGGTCCCTCTTTGTAACCCACGCAGTTCCGGCAAGATCCTCGCTCTTGCGCATTTTGTTAAAAACTCTGTGAAAACTGGGTTTATGACGTAGTTTCTCCCACTGTGGGTGGTTCCAAGCAACATTAGGTGAGTATGAGCTTGCAGTGATGTGATTGCTGCGCCATTTGCGCCGAACTGCGCCAAAGTGCTTACCCTGCTACATCCTGCTACATTTTACCAAAATGTGAGAAATTTGCGCCAACGTTGCGCCAAATTTAGTTTTGACGCAACGTTGCACTTTAATGATACTGAAAGTATTATAGCTCAGGCCTCGCTGCTCGGCCGGGCCGTTACGATATACATATATGCTTATGCGAATTCTCAGAACTTTTGGCTATCTTCTGAGATGAAGTACTATTCGATCGCATTTCGTATGAAAGGCTGACAGTATACTGGGAAGTTTCGCAATCATTCTCATCTTCGTCGTCTGTTCTGCTGGAGGATTAGTTAGTATGGTCGAGTGCGCTTCTCCTCGCGCACTGGTGTACTGCAGAGAAGCGAAAACCGCAATGTATGCATTGCGATTTTACGTGTCTTGCTTCGCCGCAGCGCACCACCGTGCTAAGGGGAAAGCATTCCCCAGAGCGAGACGCGACACAATTTCCGAATACAACTTTGGCTCGTATGTATGATAGACTACGATACCCTGGCGGTACCTTTTTCCATAATGGAATTTAGCGAGGATACTTCGGTAGTCCAGGAACATTTATATGCGCTCTTTTGTATGTTTATTTATTTATTTATGACCTCTGATTTGTTTAGCTATCACTTTTATATAAATGTGATTAAGTTAGAATTGAGTTGGCAGGAACAGTGGATGGAAGCTCGGGAACAACCTTAATGAGTTCAACGGGATTCTTTTTAAGTTTTATTCACATACCGTTGTTGTTATGAAGTTCTACACGAAAAAGTAATTGACGATCATAATCAGATGACAAGTGCTTTGTTTTTTATCTGAACCAAAATTTGCTTTTTTGTTACAACCTGAAGAACTCGAAGGAACCATTAATTTATGGGCTCCATATTAGTGTATTATTTCCGTGAGATTCAGCACCTAAAATAACCATTCAAAACAGTTTGCGCTGTCCTTCTCCACTCACCTTCTCACCGTGTCTGGTGCTTCTCCAAGCAAACTAAACGCTAGTTTTGTGTTTGAGGGACTCACTCCTGCTGTGCAATGGATGCGAACAAGGGGTTGCACTTAAGTGAGAAGGCAATGTAGACATTACCTTTTAGTTGGACGCGCCGACACATTAATCTTAACATCATGTCTGCATTGGTATGAATAAGAATGATGCCACAAAAAGTTCTTTTTGCTGCTCCAAAATTGACCTTTGGCTGCTCCAAGAGCTGCTCCAAAATGACTCGGACCAATCACATCACTGAGCTTGTCCTAGCAGCACCTGGAGAAGTGAGAGCAGTCTATGTCAGCGGACAAACCAGTATGAAAATAAAAAGCGCGATAGACAAGAACAAACGGGAGACTACACTGGACAAGCACTTGTCCTGTGTAGTCTCCCTCTTGTCCTTGTCTATCGCGCTTTTTATTTTCGTAATGTTTAACCAGTTAGGCCAACAAATCATTTTGCGACAAACCAGTGTTTATGTACAACAATTAATATGTACCCTATTTGCTGAAAATTGCTAAGTCTAAGTTTGGTTGAAAATGAATTTCTTTTCTTTAGATTGTCCACACCTTGTGCGGAGTTTGCGTCGGTGCACAGCTCACAGATAAAGAAATTTTCTTACACATCACACCTGAAGAAATGCCCGCCTTGTTATCACACAAGAAATCTTGTATAGTACTGAAAAAATTAACATAATCTGTAATTCATAAATTTTGTCATCATGCCTCGTCATAATGAACAACCTTCAAAAAACAAATCCTTCTATAGTCTGCACCTGCAGATAGTGAGCACCACGTAAACATAGAAGATTTCAGTCTGTACAGTCCGTGGTCTAGAGTGCCAGAAGTGTCATACTAATCCATCTCCCATTGCCCAAACTCACGTGTCAAGGACCCTGCTGGAGGCCCGCCGCAAAAGCAAAAAGACAGGCGTGCGGGGCATCTTCCCGAGCGCCCGCGTCGTCCGTGGCGTCGACTGGCAGTGGGAGGACCAAGACGGTGGCAACGGGCGCCGGGGCAAGGTCACTGAGATCCAGGACTGGAGCGCAGCCAGTCCTCGGAGTGCCGCATACGTCGTCTGGGACAACGGGGCCAAGAACCTCTACCGTGTCGGCTTCGAGGGAATGGTGAGTGATACGCCCTTTCTCAACAGGCACTCTTGAAATGCTTGCATATGTTTTACATACTTGGCATGAGGGGTTCTTTTGAGTATCAAGGAGCACCTACCTTTTTTGATTGACGGCCGCAGAGCCCCTCTGGGTTTTGAGACCGTCGAACCATAGCCGTACAGAAGCCCGCAAATCTGGTAAAATATAATGGATATACTAAGAAGTGTTTGGCTCATAGTTCTGCATCCTTGGATGCCTTGAGGCCTGCTGACATAGTGTTTAATCTAGAAAACACGTTTTTTTTTGGAGGGGGGTAGTCGAGGCACTTTGGGAGTCCGGGGAACCCGCAGAGGTACTCCGGGTAAAACCTGGGTCTTTAGGAACCCAGTTTGGGAACCGATGTCCTAGTTTTGGAAGGCCATAGCGCTGAGCTTCCTACGTCACCTAATGAAGGACAACCCGGGGCACAGATCGAGCGGGAATGCAGATTTAGCGTTCGGCTGACACTTGTGTCCTCGCTATTGTAACGCGGGTCCCAGCTGAGCTTCTGGGGTCTGAGCCACTCAGCAGAAATTGCTGCTGGAGTTCTCTGAATAGAGTGTAATAATACAATGCAATATTTATTTCATAATTCAGATGCAGTTACGATAAAGGCCCACATAAGCTTGTAAGGCTTGCACATGAGGCTCTATTTCAACTTTATTTTGCACTCAGAATTGAAACAGTCAAACACCAGGGCACGCCCTTTCACAATTAATACAGTCTTCAAACTTGTACTGTACATAAAGAAATAGTTATAATATGAGCAGACTCTTTACACTAAATTTCTGCGAGTCATATCTACGTATCCAAGGTAGATATGACTACTGTAAGGTCCCGAAGGAATGTCCATGTGAAAAGAAAACCCGTCAGATTTCTCTGACTAAATATTCTTAGGGGGAAAAACGCCTGAACGTTGCTCATTAAATTCATGCAGCATGTGACGGTATTTCTGCCAGCTGCCTCGCTCTTGGTGTTTTGAACGGGTTTTGAACTGAGTAACATTGAGGTAAAAATATAAAATATTGGGCCATTGCTGAAATGATAATCAACACGCTATATTTTTGCCATGATAGCAGCATACCGAAAAAGAGGATAACCATGTGTGAAACAAACACTGCTTCAAAGGAGTACCCAAGATTTCTCATCTCGTTTGCTTCATGATATGTCAGCTCATTGTGATTAAATAAAAAAAAAAAAAATAGGTATGTTGAAAGGCTTAAAGAAGAGAAAATTGGTGATACATGCATGAGTGAGTACATGTACATGATTGCACACACCACCATATCAGGTGACAGATTGCGTCGCCTAGGTGATGGTGGCAGCAAAAGACGCATGCAGCCAGGTAGTTTACTGACACAAGCATCCCCTACCGTGTTGGGTTGCCCCGGGTATTGTTATTGTTCTTAGAATCATAGAAAATGATTTTCCTATTGATAGATAAAGTCAATAAGTTTGCCATGTCCACATCCGCTTCTCGTGTCATGCTGGATGGGTGGATGTTAATGGCTGAACCCTTTGTAATGGGCGGTAGCTTGCACCGCCTAGCTGAAGTCTAAAAAGACAGATGGATGGATTGATGCTAATGGCAGTACCCTTTACAATGGGTGGTAGCTTGTGCCACCTCGTCTAGAAATTAAGAACCAAAAGTATGATCTCCTTGCTTTACCAATTCGCTTACCCTCTGCAATTTCGTAACTATGTATCACCAGGCTGTGTGGGATATCACCAGGATGTTTTTTGGGGGATCGGGCATAAAAACATCTCTCTTCCCCCTGGCGATGGAGTCGCCAATTTTCTTCTGGTCAATCCTAGTTGGCGTTACCCTGTCACCAAGCCCACTGGGATACAGGGTGGAGACTTTGGGCCGGAGCCACGTGGGGAGAGTCCCACTTCTTCTCTGTCCCGCCTGTCCCACCAGCTGTGTCAGTGTGTCAGTTAGTTTTACGTCATTCAATTCTCCCTAGATAATGCCCATCAGTCTTCCAATCTCCCAGTGATGTGATTGCTGCACCAAACTGGGCCAAGGGGCTAACCCTGCTACATCCTGCTACATTTTGCTAAAGTATGAGTAATCTGCGCCAAGCCTGTGCCAAAGGACCAATTTCAATCGCGTCTTAAAACCGAAACTGAAAGAATCACCGTAATATAGCATGCGTGAGCTAGGTGGCGCAAGCTGCCGCCCAACACACAGTACCCTGCATCAATCTTCCATCTGGTCTTGCACGGTTTTTGACTCCGTCTCGCTTTTCGCGCTCTCGTCGTCTCGTGAATCTTGTCTCGCGCCTTTTTTAATTTTTTTTATGATAAACGCGGGTGTGTGCGGACTCTTCGATGCTAACGTGCGAGGTACAAGCCATGCCGTCATGCTGTGAAACGAAGCCACGTTTTTGTGCGGCGGGAGTTACTTTATGAGCTGAAGCACTCGCTCCTGAAAGCCACGGCAGTGGGAAAACTATATTTGGTCCCTGCCCGCCAGTCACTGTGGTCGCACGACGTCGGGTGTAGCTGCCCCACGTCGCTGTAGATATGGCGCTTTTTAAACTAACATAAGTACCACCATATGTTTATCAACAGTCCTTTGAGTGTTTAAATCATACGCTATTACAAAAGTCCCTCTTTATCTAGAGACAGTTGTGTCGAAGTATGGATTACCTAGGTTTCTCTCAGTGGGCTTTCTTTTGAGAGGGAGGGCATGGAAAATCTGCCGCGAAAGAAAGTTGGTGAAGAGAAGTGAGCTAAACCAAAGAAGGCAATGTCTGCACGCTGAACCCGCACATAGCGCTTATTGGTCTCGAGTTCAGTTGTTGCACAAAGTGCTCTAAGAACTTTTTGATTCTGGCTCGTAATGTCTTGCATCAATGTGCTCAGGTTTTTTTTTTGTGTGTGTTTAGATTGTACCTTGCCTGCCAGCTTGGCAAGCATGTGCCCCTGGACTGTTTTTTGCCGTATGCTGGACAGTTACATTTTGCATAAAACCTTGGGAACCAGTTGGCGATGAAACGGAGAGACGTGGTTTCGGTTTCGATCAAACAGACATCTACACTCGTAGAACGAAGCACGTGCAACTGCAAGTCTGCCGAAGTTGCCCGTACGTGCATGCGAACAAGACTGCACGACAGAGGTGCCAGCCGGGGTGCCTGCAATCTATTGTTTTACGCTTGCTTACTTTTGATGAAAATCTGGCACGTCAGGAACCAGTAAAATGGTGGCAAGCGGTTTTTCGGAATAGAACAGTCAAACCACAAGCAGCGAGTTCCGTCACAACACAACACAAAGTGCCCTTCGTTTGTCCAGCACTTAAAAAAAATATTTTCATTTTTCTTAAAATATCTGCTTCATAAGCCGCCTTTGCTGCTCCGAAAGACTGTTTTGGCTGCTCCAAAAGTCTCTTTTGCACCTCCAAAACACTGTTTTGGCTGCTCCAAAAGGTGCTCCAAAATGGCTTAGGCCAATGACATCACTGATCTCCTCTTTCTTATTAAAACGCTCTTGCCACCCATTCTACCATCCTTGTCTGCACACCCCAGCGCTCTGGCTAAATTCGTTGCCCCCTCCGGGAGGGTGGGAGCAAGTCCTGTGCATCTCAACACCACGTGATCTATTGTCTCTTCTTCCCCTTGTCATACTGCCAGGGGCGTAGCAGGGGGGGAGATGGGTTCAGACCCCCTCCCCTTCCCCCCGTCAAAAAAAAAAGTCCTGGCTATGCCACTGCATACTGCGTACCCATTTCCTCATACTCTGTCCTATATGTCCTAGTCCTCAATACTCCCCTTCTAGACTCGAATAACAATAAGCACCCCCACAAATTATCATACCAATGTTCCTTCCTTATTTCCTGTCTTTGTCCCCTATACATAGTTAAAGCCGATTTTTCCGGCATTCTTTCCTTTCACATCTTTCTCTTGGCTTCTTTTACTTCATTTTTCACAAAAATAATTTGTTCTGCACCAGCACTTGACTGTTAGTATTTGAATCTCAGTTTTCGGGTTCGATTTGTCCATTGAGTGATCATACTTTTCTTGCACACATGCTTATATACCCTTATTGCTCACCGTGTATCTTCAGTTGTGTCTAGCCTTTTTTGAGATTTCAACTTACTGATTGCCTCCCTAGCCTCGAAAGATGCCCAGCCCATGTCTTCCTGCACTCCTTCTTTTGGTGTATTCCCATGCGCCCCCAGCGCCATGCACGCCAGTGCCAGACTTCTTCATAGCAGACAGTGTTACCAACTTAAAAATCAACAATAAAAAAACGCTAAAGAAATACTGAGAAACCCTTAAATTTAAGGTGCAGAATGAGAATAACTTTATAACACTATTTACTGCAGTGATTACCGTAATATCCCGAGTCATCGCCCATCCCCGAGCCATCGCCCACCCCATTTTTCGGGCCAATATCGATTTCCGAAAAAACACCGAGTCATCGCCCACCCCTTCAAATACCCCAGCGCGGACTCTGCGATCCGCCTACCCGAATGACGCGGGCGCGGACCTTACAGTTGGAGGACGTCCGTGACAAAGTAAAACGAAGGAGGGAAAGACACTTCTTTTTGTTTACGCATTTCCTCCGCGAGTGACCCCAAAGTGGTCGTGTATCCGCGCGAAAAGAAAACGATGGAGATAACAAAATAAGAGTTTGTTAACGTAACCGCGGAGTGTTAGGTCAAAGTCTGTCTCCGCCGAAGTAAGGTCACCGCAAACCCGCTCCTTCTTCCCGCCCGTCGCGACCGCTGTTGTGCAATATTTTAGGCAAAGCCAAAGCGTAAATAAAGCTTTGCTGGAACGCCCTACACAGACGTTTGCAGAGCGTCCCAACCGTGCATTGATAGCCCGCCGTGCACGGACTCACGTATGTACGCACCAAACAAGAAAGTTGCGCAAGAGCTTGCAACTGACAAGGCGCCCGACTTGGCCCGACGCCAAAGTATTTGCCAACGCGACCGCCGGCTTTCCCGCTTTCCCAGCATTGCTCTTGGTCGCTTCTTTGGTCCGCTCGCTCGTTGCGCCTCGTCGGTTTTTCTATTTTCTTGTAGACTTTTCTTTCTTTTTTTTTTTTACTAACTAGGAGAACATAATGGTGACATTCTTTCACGGAACAAACGTTCGCGCTATATGCAGATCGGCGGTGTTTCTAGCGCGTATGCAAGCAACGGACTTCGCTATAGTAAAATATTCTTTCGTGAGCATTTGTTTTCTATAAAACAATGAAACTAAATCGAGTTTTGAGTTTGATGTATCTCTTGTGCATCAGCGCTAGATACGCAGAAAAAAATAGGCGGTTTTTTCCGTTTTTTTCAAGTGTTTGTGCTCACCCACCGAGACATGGCCCACCCCACTTTTTTAACGAATTTCAGGCGGTTGGGGGGTGGGCGATGACTCGGGATATTACGTAGTCCTAATACAGCACACTAAATGAAAGAACCCTTAGAAGGGAGCTCTCCTGTTTGACAGAGGGTGCTCCCATGTACAGAGCAATGTCCGCTGCAACATCTCATTGTTACTGGGTGTTACCAGGTGTGCTGTCTAGTCACACCAGCCAACATCAATCTTGATAGTTCGGATCTTCCGTGTTATGTTTGGGGACAGTTCAAAACTTCAGTAACCAAATTCATATGCTTTTCAAAAAGTTATATTCTCCAAAAGATATTCGAATCGTCTGACATCACTTAGAACTTCCAGCAACCAGTCTAAAAGCTTAGAAGCTTATAGCCCCCCCTTTTCTGATTTGTTGCTTATAGTTCGCTGGGCCCACCATGTTGCCTTGCAGACTTGGAAAACAAATTCATACATTGATGCCCATCAGTTCAAAGCATGTTTCACTGTTGGCTATGGTAATATCTCAATGGCGTTGCAAACATTGTTCTCACTGACAACAGTAAGCAAACAAAAGGACAGATAAATTTAAACTGGAGAACATTTTAAAAGGCCAGAAAAAACACTAACACGACCCAAAGCCTGCTAGAAATGCTGCCAACCCCAAAACAACAATTTCTCCTGCTAGACAAATCAGAAAACAGCTAAGTTTAGCGGGAAAACCGCTCAATTGGAAGCACTGGTAGTAGGAGTCCAGATGTTGACTGCTCATATTTGTAAAAATATTTTGTGCTGAGGCAATTTGAAAGATCGGTCATCCCGTATGTGACTTTTACCGCTTAACTTCTCGTGATGGGTGGTCGTTTGTTTGGGAGTTTACAGGCCTACTTTCTCGGGAAATTTCTGACTTTTATCCCAATTGTTGTCTCGGTTGTGTTTGAAGTTTATTTTGTAACTAACCCTCAGGTGTCACTTGCAGGCTGATCTGAAGGTTGTCAACGATGCAAAAGGAGGCACGGTGTACAGGGATCATCTTCCGTTGCTAGGTATGACTCACATTGTTTGTCTTTCGATTTGCTCATCCTTTTGCGTCCTGTTTTGCCTGCACAAGAAAAGGTCGCTGCTCTTTTTTTGTTCACTAAAGCTAGCAAGGCTACCTGCAGTAGTTTTGGGAAGTCGCGATGGCAGTTGTGAGTTGCGGTGAGCTTCCACAGTTCTGTGGGGTTTGTTAATGATGAGCATGTTTTTTTTACTTCTAGTCATGTGTTTGCTACACAAATGGTTTTGTGGCAAACACCTTTGGCAGACTACTATTAAGGGGAGACACACCCTGGGAGGCTCAACTTTTAAACCCTTGCCTTAAGGGTGCATAACAAAGTTTAGAGGGTGCATAACAAAGTTTCAGGTCTGTCGGTTAAACGGGTAGGAAATTAGAGCAGCTTCTATCAGCAACACACCTACATTGTTTAGTTAATCTATCGTCGGAAAACTATCACAATAATCAAGATTTTTATTCGCTAGATATGTAGCAGAATGCCTAGAAGGTGCGCCTATGGAAAGTTTTTTGTAAAAAAGTATTGATTTCAATTAATTTTCTCTTCTGCAAAACTGGTCAACTTTTTGGTATTCTGTGTCTCCGACAAAACATCAACATTTTTTGTAAAATGCATCCGTAAAGTGACAAACTCCATAGGCGCATTCCTTATTAAATTTCAGTCAGGAAAAGTGAAGAATGAGCCTTCCCTGTATTGCCATTATCAAACGATAGATTGACTAAAATGGAATTTATACTAAAAAGTGGAACGGAGAAAAATGGGTTCAAAGTGCTCCGAACCCTACCTTTTCTTTAGCTTCGGTGGACAGAAAATAATTTATAAGAACTTAACTATGCAGTGTAAACTAGTGAAAATTTTTGAGAATACTTTCTGGATGGAGATGGATGTAAATATGTAATTTTTCAAAATCAATGTTTTTTGCAGAATTTTTAGTGTCCCCCCTTAACCTGAGCAGTTGTCTTTACTTTATATCTTATTTCTTCTCCTTTTTTTTTTGAATAACGATGGGTTGCGTTGTATACCGAGAAATGGAGATGCATTACTACTGTGAGTGAAAGACTAAAGTGCCATAATTCTTCGGTTGCACCCTGCATCTCCATGCATGTGAGAGCCAATAGCGATCATTTCTGGAAGGAAACCTGCAAAATGGGGGGGGGGGGGGCGGGGGCGGGGCGGGGGCGGGGCGGGGGCGGGGCGGAGCTTTTGTCTGAACTGAAGTGGCCAGCTCAGTGGAACTACTCAGTGTGATGTTCATGTGTTCACAACCCCAGTCCAGCTCTCTTTGGGGTCCGAAGGCTCGCTATACCTCTTGATTTGCTGGTCTTCTTGCATAAATTGCAATGCTTGGTTCTTCTATGGTTAGTGAAAAAATAACTTTGGAGGCTTTCTTTATAAAGACTTGAAGGCTATATATGAACATAGGCAATGTTTCTTCTCTGCAAGGAAGGAAGGTTATTATATTTTCTTTTTCTTTAGCCCTTTAAGAAATCACTCTTCTTTCAGGTAATGCATCTGTAACGATTTGAGACATCTTACTTCGCTATCTTCTAGTTTAGCCATGGTTATGGTTCGAGGCGCCGCATTGCATTGGACTGTGTCATGAAAGTGACTTACTTCCTCATATTTTCTTATAAAGGATGACCATAATCCTCAGGGTAGAGAATGGGACAGTTAAAAGGAAAGGAAGAAAAAAGGAAGGGCAGAAAGAAAAGCTATGCTACTTATCAGTTCGGTGTAAACTCACACATTTTTCCGGAGTTTTTTTCGTTGAGAAGCCAAGTGCCTTTCTTGCCTATTTCTAAAGAATGAGGAAGAAGTGTTGCCCACCGAAGCATGCAAAATTCAGTAATATAAAAAGAGTTTCCTGTGCACATGTTTATGTGAACAAAATCTTTTGGCAAGGCAACCACAGAAAGAGCTAGAAAGAATTGCGTTCTGTGGGACGTCACATTTTTATATTATATTTATTATAATATTACATCTGTAACAAATATATACTTTTTTTGTTTTATTCTTAGTTGTTTAGTACTGATTTCGCAACTACGGTACGCACATTTCCTAGAAAGCGGAGCGTGAGGCTTCACTGAGACAAAATAATGGGACGGCAGAAATGAATCTCCAAAATGGGACTGTCCTAACCAAAATGGGATGTCCGGTCACCCTAGTCTCATCCTGTGTTACGTGTGGACCTAAAACGCGAGAGAAACTAATCGCGGCTGAATGCTGACCCAAGCTGTCTGTGCAGGCCGGTTATGAGAAACAATGAAAGCCGAGGATCGAGGAGTCTCTACCCTTGCAGGGGTTGCTGATGTTGTTTGTGATGCACAGGTGAGCAGGGCCTGAGCAGGTCTGGAGGCCTGGGCTTCCAGGTGGGGGACCAGGTGAATGTGGATCTCGACCTGGAGATTGTCCAGTCCCTGCAGCATGGACACGGCGGTTGGACGGATGGGATGTACGAGGTGGGACACTGTTTTCTTCACTATTTTTTCTCTGTCCCGACTCCCTTTCTTTTTCCTCTTTCTTCCCTTCATTCTTTCACCCTCTCTCTTGGTCTTGCTTCTTTACTCTCTTTCTTTACTCCCTTTGTTTACTTCTTTTTTTTCACACCTTCGCTCTTTTCCTTAACTTCCTTGCCTCCATTTCTTGACTCCTTCCTTTTCCTTCTTCTCTTCTTTCATTCTCTTTCTTGCCCCTCTTTTTTGACTGTCTTTACTTCCTTTGTTTACTCGCTTTCTTAACCCATGTCTTTACTTTGTTTACTCCCATTGTTTAATATCTTTTTAATCCCTTTCTTTACTTCTTATGTTTACTCCCATTGTTTACTAGTGAAGTGTGCCCACTATTTGTTGTCATGTTAATTTGTACATTTGATGCTGTGCATGTGTTGTCTCTTCTTAACTTGTGTGTGCCTATGTGAAGACCTGCGTGGTTGTTTTTTAGCACATAAAATAAACAATATTAATATTATTATTATTAGTACTCTCCGTGTCCTCCTTTTCTCGACTCCTTCACCTTCTTTCTTCACTTCCTTTCATCCTCTTTCTTGCCCCTCTCTTTGGACTCTTTGCTTTCTTTGTTTACTCCCTCTTTTATTCTCTTCCTTCACTCCCTTTTTTGGCATTGTTCCTTGCCTCTCTTTTATGATTTTTAATGCGAAAGGATTAACTGTCCAATGGAGCGAACCAGCGTTATCAGCTTTTGAAGCCGCGCCAAACGGCACCTAAACTCCCCTGTCGCAATGGAGCGAAGCCTGTTGTCTCTAGCAGCGATCTGATGGATAGGCTCCCATTGGCTCTCGCGTGACGTAGTTCCAAAGAATGCCACCAGAGAAGCATTCTCCATGGCGGCGCAGCGGCCCGGCTGCCGGTAAGACGGAGTGGCTGGCTGCCGAGCCAGCAGAGCCCGCACAGGCACGGAATGGTTGCATGGCCGGGCTAAGTGTGCCACGGCTGCTTCACGAGTAAGCGCGCTCGGCCGTCGGCTCAACCTCGGCATTAGCGAAACATGGCCGTCCACGCCAGTACACCGCAGACGACCTAAGGGAGCAAAAGAACTACATTCATGCTTTCGCATTCACAACTCATAAGGAATGCTTCGGTGTCCTCAGAAGTTTTTCTTTCTATCTTTGTTTACTCCCTCTTTAGCTATCTTTGTTGACCCTTTTGCTGATGCCCTTCCTTGACTTTTTCCTTCCCTCTCTTTCTCGACTCCCTCTCTTGAATCTCGTCATTGACTCTTACAAAACAAAACTCTAAGGGAAGTGTTTTTTTTTTTTTTGCTGGTCTTTTGGGTTTTTAGAAATTTCAAATACCCCAGCAATCTGTTTAGGGCAAAAAATTAAGCTTTTTCACTTTAATGACACTTTTTAAGCATCCAACCTCCCTTTTTCGCTAGCATGTAGCAGAGTTGCCTTGCCAGATGTGCCATTGTGTTCCAGGTCTTTTCTGTTCCTGGTACAGAATATTAACCGAGTTCTAGGCCGGCCTGCAAGTGGAGCATAGTCCGCTTGCACAAGGCTTGGGTTGAGGGAGTACAAAGCTGACTTCCATGTCATTTTCCGTTGTGCAGTGCCTTGGACAGACGGGTACGGTGATCGGAGTGGACGAAGACCATGACATCGTTGTCTCCTACCCAAGTGCGAACAGGTGCGTGTTTGGACAGCCACGACCTAAAAGGGATCGTGGCGAGGCAGCATCACATCTTTTCATGTGTGTCACTTGTACCGTAGTGGGCAGTCTTCTTAGAGTTTCTAAACTCTTTGTGAGTCGGTTTGGGTCCTTCCCTTTGACTTGCTGAGTGGTGTTCCTTCTCGAAGGCTGATACTGAGAGAAGTGTTCCTTTCAAGTGTCTGGCTACAATTAAATGGATCTTGGAATTGTGAACTGTAAGAACCTTTATTATAGACTAGGGGTGTCAAACTCATTCCAGTATGGGGGCCTTATAGCTCATTCATGAAAGGATGAGGGCCAATGGGGAGGGGGGGAGGGGAGAACATTATATATGTATATTTTATTAATTTGTGACAAAAACAAACAAACAAGCAAACAGAAGTGGTGTTTCACGTTGCAAAGCAGCCGACTGTCCCAGTGACACCCCGGAGATTTTCTGAAGAAGGAACCTTGTGCTTTCTGCTTTTTGTAAGCCGACCGTTTTGCCATCTTTATCATTCATTTGCACGTACAACGACTTTGAGCCCCCACCTGATGTATAAAAAGATTTAAAATGTGAACCTACTGGCAGTTTTCGACAGAGCAAGAACAAGCGCACCGTCTATGACCTGTCGCACAATTCACTATGCTCAGCAGGCATAGACAAAATATGTTCATATGGCAGCATTTGCATTTCTAGCGATTTTTACAGCAGCAATATAAGGAAATACTTGCAGTTTAAAGGTATTTCTGACCACTAGAAGCCCAAACTCATAGCTTTCTCTTCGGCAGTTGTTCCTGCTGAGCAAAAGTTCGTGCAGCCGAGGTGCCTCCTTGAGCAAAGAGCTTGCACTTGTAGCCTAGTAGTTGTGGTGCTATTCCAGTTGATTTACATCAGAAAGAACTTGGAAGCCAATACATAACCAAAACAAAATTCCGTCAAAAAAAAAAAAAAAAAAAGCACAGTATTTATATGAGCAGGGCTTCTTTTTGAGCGGAAATCAATGGACTTCTTCCAAAACCGACGCGCCCCACCGCGGCGAAATACCATGCAGTGCACTCTGGGAACTAGTTGGCCACTTAGTTTCGGTTTCGACTGAGCAGCTTCATCTCATGCTATCACGCCGCGACCGAACGCGCTGCTTGCGTTTTCGATTATCTGACTTTTCACGAACGTACAATACACTCATTCTCGAGCGATGCGAAACGAAGACCGGGGCACTTTCCTTGGTTCCCGAAACACTGGATATTGTGCGTGCGTATGCGAACGTAGTAAGTCGTGGCTTAGTCACCTCACCCCACGAGTGTATCTTTGAGCTCAATGTCAGTAATCCCGTCTAGTACCAGTGAACTACAAATGAAATTTGTTCGCCTGGAGCCTTACAGGCATTTTGTTTGCCAAACGTCCGCTTCTTGTTACTTCATTGGGCGAAAAGCAAGCCGCATCCTCACAGGGTATCAAAGTTGAGGCCAGCGTTTACGCATGAACTTTTAAGGAAACGCAATAAATTCAACCTTACTACTGCACAAAAGTTACTATGATGTCTTCCTCGTGTCATCATATATCTCCCACTCAAATTTTATGCTGATAGAAGATTAACTTTTCGCAAACGCTGAGATCGGCTAGCTACGACGGAGGCCCTAAAAAGCGTCCCCTTGCCTCGCTAAGCCTTTTTGGACGAATTTTTACAGACGCCCGAGATCTGTGCTGGGAACGGTGTGTCTGAAATTATCTCGGCATACTCAGGCAGGAAGAAAGCAAACACATAACAAATATTATGGCCATTAGCAATCGTCAAATGCACTTAAAATTCGTTCGAACACTTGTGTGAAGAATGTCGCACCGTGCGCCGGACGGGCATCAACCCCAATGGGGTGCGCATAGGGGTTCATGCCCGGCTGGCGCACTTCCGGCGAACGGTGCGACATTTTTCACTCAAGTGCTCGACTTTTGCATTCTTAAAACGGTCTGTATGCGCGAATTTGCCTATATGATTGCAGGATAACTTTATGCGCATACGCGATGTTGAATATTAGTGGAATGCAAGCCGGGGGGGGGGCAAAAAGTAATATTTCGTCTGTGGACGCATGAAGCAAACAAACTTCCTGATCAACAACACTAATGTAAAGGTGCGAGCTCGATGTATGCATACTTATTGTTGGCTACAGCTTGTTGATTCGTACACAAGCAAGATCCCCGAGCTTCGCAGCGTCGAGACTCCCAGCACTGGCTCGTCCACATACCTCGATTGGAACGCTAACTGGAAGGCTGAAGTACAAAAATACAACAAGCATGTTATAAGACACGCTATACGTCTCGAGATTGTGCTAAAGCTTCGAGGTATGACCATTTAGGTTAGTTTAGAGATCACAAATGACGCTCTCGGAACCAGAAAACGACCTCTTGTCGACGTGTCGATCGAAACCGAAACCATGCCACCCTCCTCCCTGGCCAACTAGTTCCCAGAGTGCAACGCGCGCCGTGTTGCATGCAGGGCTTTATGGAAGTAGTCTATTGACTCTACCAAACTATTATTTATTGCGCATGTGGTGCTCGAGGCATGGGAATGGGGGCTTGCAACCGTGGGCTGCTTGCGGGCGGCATCCCATGCGGCCTGCAGACCGCGTGTTTGAGACACTCATGTTTTGGTCTCATGTTAACTAATGTTGAGTTCAAGGTTTATAGCTAAGAGCTAGGAGGGAGAGGAGGGAAGAGGAGGGGACGAGGGGAGGAGTTTGAAGGATGAGGGCAGGAGGAGGAGGTGAAGGAGAAGGACGGGGAGGGGGAGGAGATTGAAGGATGAGGGGAGGAGGAGGAAGGGTATACCCTCCCCTCAGTAGCCTTCCCTCCTCTTCCTCAAGAGCTGCGCTCTAATTCGGCACTACAGAAAGTTCTAAACGGCTTTCACTTTTTTATTGCTGCGATACTTTGGGTCACCATGGTATCCATGTTCTATTTCTGCTAATAATCTCAGCTTTTATATGTCCCTTGAGTTTTCTCTGTGTGTTTAAACTAGTAATGCAATCTGCCGTCTGTGGGTAATATTATGTGGGTGCTCAAGAAATAATTCAAAAGATCATGCGAAGATAGGAGCCTTGATTATTTGAAGTACATAGTGTAGCAGCTGGCATCCCATAGGCGCTTAAAACTACCTCAGCTGCTGTTCTCGGGGACGGTACTTTGTGTGGCTTTGCAGTCGACAATACGGCGGTATGTACTTGAACGATGATCAAAGCTGTGCTTGCGCACCCTTCTCTCTTTCCTCATGTGTCCCCCATGTGTCCCTCATGTGGAGCGATTGGTCGAAAAGGATTGAGGCATCAGTCAGGGCTCAGAATGTCAATTCAAATATATCTTTCGTGTTGGACCAAAGCTCAGCGCACCGTTAATAGTCATTACTGACAGTTTAAGAGGACCGTCCTTCCACCAGATTCATCGAAGAACTCTGCAAAAATATTTTTGGAAAACTCCCGGTGTTCTATCAAAACATCTTCAGGGTGAGGTAAACCGACACTTTGAAACATGAGTGCAAAGAACCTTGATATAAGGTTCTTTGCACTCATGTGTAAGTTTACTGTGATTGTTGCCTATTGGCCAAGAGTCATACAGACATCAGTTGGAAAGTCACACATCTTTAGCACGAGTCATGCACGAAGCAACTTACCGTATTTATTCGAATCTAGGCCGGCCCCGATTCTAAGCCGAGCCCAGAAAGTCCGAAGACAGAAGAAAAAAAAAACAAACTTGCCTCCAATGTAGGCCGAACGAAAAGGCGAGGACAGCGTTCACAAAAAGAAGGCATTTATTAAACATGAAGAGGCCGTGCTCATTCTGAGTCATCATCGCT
Source organism: Ixodes scapularis (assembly GCF_016920785.2). Taxonomy (NCBI): domain Eukaryota; kingdom Metazoa; phylum Arthropoda; class Arachnida; order Ixodida; family Ixodidae; genus Ixodes; species Ixodes scapularis. The sequence goes on along the minus strand of NW_024609883.1, from coordinate 32,555,314 downwards.
GCTAGCCTCGTTGCTGACTTGTTTATCACTGTCATCTTTAAACAGTGCACGATCCTCAGTACCAACAACCGCATGCTGCACTTTTTGAAAGAGCGCACAATCAAAGTTTTCACTTTTGCCTGGAGCACTTTCGTCGTTACTGGAAGGGCAGCTGCTTGCTGCGTACGAACGAAGTCGGCCAATGCCATCTCCATTTCATGGTGACGGCCTTTTCGTAGTCCGGTGAATGCCATCCTCGTTGTGGCGCACGCAAATATCCTCTCACGCGTTGCCTCCTTCAACGACGGACATTTCTCTCATCCACGCTGAAATCCCGCCCGGCTTCAACGTTCGACGACAACTCCACGGCTAAAACAAATTTCTTTTAAAAGCGGAACTATAATGGCACCACCTGTTTTCCTTGCCATTGCGCTGTTGATTAAAAGGAAACGCCACGCCGCAAGCAGGCCACTATCAATGTAGGTCAAAATGGCGGCACCGCCCGTGCACTTAAGTGGCTACTGGCTCGTCTAGTAGTGGCTACAATACTTTCTTTTCTAGGTGGCGCTAGCTGCGTGCCACTTTCTTCAATTTTACTTGGAAATTGGTGCGTGTTTCAAAATCCTCGAATCTAAACCGATCCTAGAGGTTGATGTGTCGGCATTTAAAAAAAATTATCGGCCTAGATTCAAATAAATACAGTATCTAGAAAAAAACAACTCCGATAACATCAGAGAAGCATAGTCCAATAAACATGAAATAGCAAAGAAATGGTCAGTCGCGACATGCTCAGCTGCGGTGTGCAATGAGTATGCTCTGCAGGTAAGTGCGACCTGGATCCAAATTTATTTTGTGAGGACATTATGGCAACGCATCAATCAGTTTAAGCCTGCTACAATGTCGTTGGTGGCGATGGTTTTTGATCTTTCAGCTTTGGTGCACTGGTCAGAAAGTTTCGGAGTTTGTCACATTGTTCGGAAGGATCCCAAATAGCCGAGGAACCTGCCAGTGCGATGAATGGCGGTTTATTGTTTTTTCATTGTCATTTAGGTGGACGTTCAACCCAGCCGTGCTGACAAGGATCAACCATGCTCCTGTGGCGTCGGCATCGGCGGCGGCGACTTGCGTTTCCAGCGCCGGAGCGTCGGGCGGGGCCGAGGCGGCTGCCCAGCACTTTGCAGTGGGGGACCTGGTGCAGATTTGCTCCGACCTGGAGCGCATCAAGATACTCCAGAGGGGTCACGGGGAGTGGGCAGAAGCCATGGCACCCGTAAGTGGATGGTCAGCCAACCTGGCCATTCTCATTTTTTTTTCAATCTTTCTATTCGCTATTTTAGGGATTCTCAAACTTCTTGATCTCGAGGAATTCGATTTTTCGTGGTTGATTACTGAGTAGCCCCTCCCAGACTTGAAATTAATTTGGTGAAGTAGTTCAGAAATCTACAGACCTTGTAGAAAAACAGTTCACATTCTGTTGAGTGTTTGTCACATAGTTATGCACATTGCTCAAATCTTCTAAAATGGTGCTTAAACTAGAAAAAAAACTTTACCTAAATGCAGGAATGGTCAAAGAAATTTGGGAGCTCTTGGTACCTTTGGGGGTTCCTGGGAACCCAGTTTGATGACCTGTGACGTCCGTTATGCCTGTGGAATGGGTCACGTCTTAGGCAGTTCTAAAATGATGCCCCTTCATGTTTGCTGCCTACCAACCATGGGCACTTTTTCTCGAAATTAATCTTGCGGGCAGTAACTTCCAGTGATAGGCAACCAAAGGCTAAGAGCCATATTTGTAAAGTCTCCCACCTTGAGAACTGTAAGACTCCTAGGGTGGGGTCATTGGGCACATATAAATTTGAGCCGCTTAATCCGTTCAACACGGCTGGTTCCCACCTAACGCTTTGGAACAAACTGCATGTCCACCAAACCTGCAGCAGAGGATGGTGTAAACTGCGAGAAGTTCCCTTGAGAATTGAAGGGGAGCTATCTAGGGAGCAATTTCAAGTTCCAAATTTTTAGCGATTTCTACATTTTCGAGGCCTATTTGCACCTTTGCGTTGGTTCCGTTGGCAAGAGCTAATACAACGGCCGGGACGCCGGGATCATTGTGGCTCTTGATTAGTTTAGGAAGCTACCCGTAGCGCTTGTCCCACTGTGTACAGCGAACACTTGTCCTGGTTTAGCTCGGAACACTTTTAGCTCAAAACAGATGCACGCGAGTGCTTCACTTTTCCCGACTGCATACTTCCTCTTTGCCGGCGAAATCATGTGGGACGCAAAGGCGATTGTGCGCAGCCCGTGACCGTCCAGCTGCTGAAGAACAGTGCCAAGTTGGACGTCGGATGCATTTCTGGAGACGATCGCGGAAAGTCTAGCAGTGAACATTCGAAGCACCTTGCTGGAGGACGACACAAACTTGGCCTTGCGAAAACCGTCATCGACAGCATCGCTCCAGATGAGGAGCTGGTTCTTGCAGAGCAGGACTTACGTTGGCTCTAACATGTTGGCAAGGCAGGGGACGAACTCTGCATAGTACTCAACCAGGCCGAGAAACGAGCATAAACCAGTGGCGTTGGTTGGGACAGGTGTGTTTGGAATGGAATCCACCTTTTCTGGCAAAGGTGAGATGTCTTCCGCAGTCATCTTATGTTTTAGAAAGGAGAGTTCTTTGACACAGAACACATACTTGTCGTTCGGCTTGAGACCCACAGCCTCGATGCGCTGAAGAACGGTTGTCAGGTTAGTCAGGTGCTCTTGCTCAATTTTGCCGAACACGACGATGTCGTCGAGGTAGAAAAGAACGCCGGGACATCCCTGAAGAATCTGTGACATCATCTGTTGGAAAGTGGCTGGAGCTGATGCCAGGCCAAAGTGCTTAAAACGAAGAAGTCCATCGTGCGTGATGAAGACAGCGAGGTCACAGTTGTCTGGATGAAGTAGCACCCGGTGGTAGGCTGACTCGAGATTCAACTTCGAGAAAATGTGCGGTGCCGGCTAAACTGTTCAGCAGCTCCTCTTTGTGTGGAAGAGGGAAACTGTCCATGACGACTGCTTTGTTGGGCTTGCGAAGGTCAGTGCTCGGTCGAATACCACCATACTTTTTTTCGTGATAACAATGGGAGACACCCACTCTAGGCATTAACGTGCTGTATCACATCCAAGCTTTTCAGACGCCAAAGTCTGCAGACACCCGAGGGCAGAGAGACAGCAGAAGACATCAAAGCTTCAATGTGACAGGTGGTACCGTTGCTTGCACTTGGGCCTTATGAGTAAACCCCTGGCAAGTTCAAGTTCTGGGGCGAAGAGGGGTCCGAACTTGCTGGAAAAAGCCTTTGAAAGCCGAAAGGGTGCAGGATCAACCTGCGTTGTGGAGGGCTGGTCGGTTTTGCCTGCAGCTGGCACTGACGTTGTTTTGAAGCAACGAAGGTTAGAGCCTTTGATGTGAAGGTCCAAAGCCTAGATGGCGTTGATAAGAGATGTGCCTCACAACACAACATAGAACTGGAGGCGCACAGTTAGTCCCTTGAATGTGACACCCCTTGAACGTCCCTTGAACGTGAGCGTAAAAGGAACCGTGTACTGTGATAGGCTGCTTGGTGTAGTCAAACAATTTCACTCGTGGAGCAGAAAGCAGTGATTCCGCAGCCAAGTACTTTTGGAAATGGCTATCTGCCAAGATCGAGACACGAACTAGAGTCAAGAAGGAACGTCAATGACTCGTCATTAATGAAAATGTTGAGAAAAATGCTGTCACGAGCATGGCCAAGGATTGAAAGGATGCTCAAAACTTCGTCATTGTCGGACGAGTGATGGCAGTCGACTTCAGTCACGGGAAGCGCGGACGAGTGTTACTGCTTGTTGCGGATGGAGCGAAAATGGCCTCGCCAATCACAGCGAAAGCAGTGCTGACTTGCACCAGGCAGAGTGATGATGAAACACATGCAGGCGGGAACCGCGGCAGAAGCAGAACGACGGCGAGCGGGGCGAGCCGCAGGAGCTCTTGGGACTGGCAGAACGACGGTGGTCACAAGATGGCTGACCTTGGCTGGTGGTATGGGAGGTGCATATAAAAGCCGAGTCACGGCGCAGCGGTTGGTGGGGGCTCATTGGCGGGGACGGCTGCCGACGGGAAGACGAGCGAGGCCGCATTGGCATGGCCCGACGCCGATTGTCCCCATCTAAAGTTACCCGCCGAACTTGGCTAGAAGTGAACTCTTGGAGTTCCCGAGCCGCTTGTTCGAGCTGCTGTGCCAAGTGCGCAGCACTCAAAAACGAGAGTGCCGAATCTTCGAGAAGGAAGTGCTCTCGAAGGTGCAGGGAAATGATGCCTTCTAAAAACTGGTTGCGGAGAGGGTCCTCGAGGATGGCAAATAAGCAACTTGTCACGACTTCTCGTAGTGAATGCAGCAGCATGTACTTGAGGACAGGCTTGCCTGGTTGCCGGACGCGACGACGGAACCGATCGCGCTCGACGATGACGTTGCTCACAGAGGTGAAGCACCAGGTTAAAACATTGACGGCTCGGTTGTACGAGAACAGTGTCTGGGAAGTCTCGCCGCTGTCTTTGGCAGTTTTTGCGACGGCAGCGGGCAGAGCGGTTGCGGAGGCGACAACGAAAAGAAAATCTGCTGACCTTTGAGTCGAAGGCTATGCAGCAGCAGGGCCTTGCAACGCTCAACTCTGTAGTCGGACGCTCCAGAAGCCAGGAGAAAAGTCTCGATCATCTGTAGCCATTTTGGCCAGGCAGCGGCTAAACAGCCCAGTGCTGGGAGGAACGACGGAGTGAGCCCAGAAAGAGGCTCGAGGTACACCTAAGCACTTCTTATGAGTTGTGAATGCTAAAGCATGCCTGTCGTTCCTCCGCACCCTTATTTCGTCTGCGGCGTACTTGCCTCGATTGTCGAGCGCGCACTCCTTTTGGCACGCTAATCCTGGGCGTAGAGCGGTGGAGCCGCTGCCTCGTGGACATGCAGCACCATGGGGTGGCGGTAATTGAAATTGACATGCGGCGGCTTTATATCACTGCCGTTTTGTGTGGCTTTCTGCATGGTTTCAAAGCTAGGATGCCTCAGTTCGCGACTTCGGGAATTTATCTGCCGTCTCGCGTGGTTGATAATGGCGGCTCTTTCCATGGGACAGTTGATGCTTTCGCATTAAAACTCGTGCCGAGAAGCTACCGGTGAAGTGGTGCCCCATGGGAAAACTATGAATCCTTGTCACCAATGTTGTGTAGCAACCGAGGCCGAAGTGGGGAGCAAGCGAATGCGGTCGAACGACGACTATTAATATGCCAACGCATGTTTATATACACAACAACACTAGCGACACACACACAGTACAAGGTTGACAGACTTAATACAGAAACCGATACTACAACACAACACTATTACAAAAAAACACAAAAAGAAACATTTTGTTTATAGTGATTTTATGCATACGATCGAGGTAAATCTAGCATTTTTCCTTGGAATCGTTGCTTTTGAAACACTGCCGAGGGCCCCTCCCCCTCCCCTCGACGCTTATTTGATGAAGTGACTCACAAAATCACAAAGCAGTAGAAGAGAACATTGTTGGTAATTAATGGGGTGCCTCCGTCTGCCCCCGTGTATCTCCGTTGCGCATGAGTGCGTGGCTCACTTTCAACAGCACTAAAGGGGCACTTTGCAATATTTTTATGGTCGCTGATTTGCCTGAAAACTGGTTCAACACACCGATAGACGCAGCTGTACCAGTCCCTGTAGTATAGTGTGGAAAGAAAAAAGTTCCCGCGAAGTTATTTTATTCTTGAATCTTGCTCTCATTGTGTTTCTCAAACCCTTACTGGCAATACAGAAGTGTGATGACAGAAATTGCGCAAAGTGGGCAGTAAACCATGTTCCCAACTGATTAAAAGACATTTGATGGTGGGAAAAGGACGCTTGGAAGCTCAATCACCAAGAAGCACGGAAAAACGCTCGACATACTCCGTCTAAGGCCATACCTGCGTGACCTGAAAGTCTGTTCCATTTGTGACGTCGCACTGCTGGAGAGCTTGCGCAAACTTGAACGTTGGTTTCGAAATCATGTTCGTTTGCGGTTTTCTCAATGGCTATTTTGAATTTTGATACAATGAATATCATACCGCAAATGAAGACTAAATTCCGGGTATTCAGAAAATGCACTTTGTTTGGATAGCTGAAAAAACAGCTGGAATACCCCTTTAACTGACTGGGTATTCCAGTATACAGCCCACCAGATATGGCCGGTTACGGGCTCTGCTTCTCCACAATAGGCTGTCGCAAGCCGTCACGAGCGTTCCTGGTGTGGTTGATCGCAGTCGCATGCAAACTTCCGAACCAGCCCTTAAAGTGAGACGAAGTGTAGGGAAACGTTGGGGACTTGGGGTTACACTCGGGTTGTTCTCAGGGTTCCCACTACTAGAACGCACGGCGGCCATCGCACAAGTTGTCCATCCAACGCCGCAATCGGCGCCTGTGACAAACATGTTTCTTCCTCGCGTGTTGCAGACGCTGGGCAAGATTGGGCGGGTGCAGCAGATCTACCACGACAACGACCTGAAGGTGGAGGTGTGCGGGACATCGTGGACGTACAATCCGGCTGCCGTCACCAAGGTGGCCTCCGACGGAGCGGTCTCCGGGGTGTCCAGTGGAGGTGGGCGCTCCTTTTCCACCTCTCTCGCCGTCGCTGGCCCCCCCCCCCCCCCCCCCCCCCCTTCCGGGATTTGAATTTTACGAGCCAGTTTGCGATGCCGCGATTGAGACGCCAAGAGCGGATTAGACTAGATACTGTATTTAGTTGAAAATAGGCCGACCTTTTTACGAACAATGCCTGCTCATGTATTTTTCCTGCAACGCTCAACAAGAATTGTGATTTACGGAAAAGCCCCGGCGAAGGACGAGGCTTCGATACATTGGAACACAAAAAATGAGATCTGTGTAGATTTTATTTTTTAAAATTCCAAACATTGTCTCAGTTTTGCCATTTGCCGGCTCCTTTCGTAAGTCGTGATGATTGGTCTCTTTGGGTCGTGTGGTAAAGTAGGCACCGAGGTCTGCTAATAAAAATGTCGACCTATAATTTGGAATAAATACTAGTGTTTTGTATGATTGTCTTTAATGGGTCTGTAGTGGATTGTTGGGTTTATTTTTTTTATGTTGCAAACTGTGTCACTAGAAGACAACAAAAAAGGAGATTGTTTTATAGCTGGAGCCCGTCCACTTTCCCGTATATATGTGAATGTCTCGCAGTTTTATTAAATATTAATGTTTGTTTAAAATTACAGGACCTTTGAGAAAGATTAATTCTGTAAGAATTTTGTGAAGAATGAGGTATTTTGTTTCGCATAGCATACTTACCAAATTAGTACTTTTAATAGGGCTGAAAATCCGACCTGAGTTTTCTTCATATGCCTTGGTCATACTCACTCAAATGCCGTGGGTCTGAAGGATAACCCCTTCAAGAAGGAGGAAATTCTTCATTCCCTTAAGCTGGAGAGATGGGCTGTTCGGCCTAAGGTTTGTCAATGCTTAAAGGGCAACTTCAGTCAGTCTTATTTAATTTGGGATTTCAACTGTTTTCAGCTAAGGCAGTGTTCCTGAATTACGAGGTATATATATATTTTTCTTATACTGTATGTAGTTTTATGAATATCACAGCTCAAAGTTTGGTTTCGGGCGTTTATGACAAAACCAAAACCATCTGCTAGAGGGATGGCAACACGGATCATCAGCCATACGGCCGCGACGTCATCGTGGTGCTGCGGTACGCGGTACAACCAATCAACCACAGCTCCACCGCAACGTGACGTCACGGGGGTGTTGCGCCAGTGTTCCTCGACTAAAAGTTAACCCGCTTGCCGCCCGCTAAAGAACAGCTGGTCACATCTTTAAAATTGGTTTTTAGTGGATTATGTGGCTTCACTTTGATGTAATATTAGGGGCGAAGCTCCTTAGGGTCTAGCCTTGTCCGGCGTCCGTGTTTACATCGATTGCCATCCCATCTGTTTTCTTAAAAAAAGAAAAAAATGTTTGCGCAGTCGACAGGATTCAAACCTATGCGGGGAGACCCCAATGGATTTCTAGTCCATCGCCTTAACCACTCAACCACGACTGCGGGACGAGTAGGGGACTTTGAGATGTGGTAGTAATTCAAGAGCTGGGGATGTCATCGATGAAATGTTGCATGTAGCCGCTCAACGTCTACAGTGCGATCCACCTATAACAATAATGAGAAAATTTGAAAATGCAATCGTTATAACCGATTATCGTTGTACCTGGACTAAAAACTGGTCATTTCTTGTCTAGATACTCCAGAAACTGATCGTTATAAATGGTATATTGTTATATGTGGTATCGTTATAAGTGGATTCCACTGTATACCGGCCAAGGGCGCTGCGGTCAAATGCATTTATAATCGAGTTAAACTTTGCATGCATTTGCTCAACGTTTATAGACGAGAGGGCGTTGCGGTCAAATGCTCAACTGCGTGTATAACCACGATCCATACCACACATTCTCTTTCTGACATGGACCGTTGACTTAAGTGGTGGAGATGCGTTCCTATGGCTTCTAGCGGATCCAAGCTGATCCGCTAGAAGAACCACTGGTGCTGCATTTCACCGACCATAAAGCAGTAATAATGAAGTTGAAACGCAACCCGGAACTCAACACTACCTATGAGCAATAAAAAAAATCAGCACCAACAGCACTACCCATGAACAATAAAATCAGTATCATCAGCACCACCAGAGCTTCGCCCCAATCAGCATCATTCACCACGTGGAGATGCGTCCATTTTTTTTGGCTGTGTTCATATTTCGTGCCACGAAAGCGATACCAGTAATTTATTTTGATTTCGTTTTCAACCGGAGTTGCCCTTTAAGTCTTGTTTGCCCTTAAGCATTGACAAATTCAGATACGGACACCTTGGCAAGCCTCCCCGTCAGGTCCTTTTACAACTTAAGGGTCAAGGTGCATGGCAAAAGGGGCGAGACAGCTATTGAAAAATCTAGATATTAAATGACTGCTGTGTGCTCTTGTATGAAAAGTGTTGCTTGCTTGGAAAGCACCTAGTCAGTACCATTTCGTCCGGCTGTGTCAACACCTGAGGAATAATTTTTCTGACAAGTCATAGTGCGAGATATTGTTACGAAAGTGTCAGTTACTCTGAGTAGACAGCCACAGCTTCTCAAACTTTCACTAGTTTTCTCACAAGTGTTCGCTTTGATAACGAGACCAGTCAGTAATGGGTTAAGAATACGGTAGAAGCTCTCATTCCAGCGTGCATTTGATGCCTTGGATTGGGCTTTGGCTGCACATGTGCCAAAGTGCTCCCAAAGGCAGAAAGCTCAAGCTAGAGACTGAGCATGTACTGCATTCTTAACCTGTCACTGGCTAAAGCTCACTTCTACTCATTCCGATTTGGATGGGCGTCGTACCGACGTGTGGTCGTGCATCGCCACAATGCTGTGCAAGACCCTAGGCCGGTAGTCGTACTGCTTCGACCGGATAGCTCGTCATGCCATACACCGGCGTCGCAACATCACAAAGGCAGACCGACCTCACGTTGTCTAAGCGGAAACGTCCGATTCGCTTTGCTTTTGACTGTAGCTCGTTGCATGTCAGGTAGTCATGCCTTGAATGTGCTGCATGCTTTTCTTTTATGTGGAAGCAGTTAAAATATTTTGACACAGCTGCCCTTTGTTTTCTCACGTCTCTTTTTGAAATCAGAGCGGCTGAGTGCGCTGCTCAAGAAGCTGTTCGAGAACCACGTGACGGGTGACGTGAACGAGGAACTGGTCAAGGCTGCGGCCAACGGGGACGCCCAGAAGTGTGAGGAGATCCTCAAGCGCCCCGAGGCAAACGTAAGCTGGGCCGGCTGGACCCTCCACTTCCACCCGAGGAAGTCGCGGAAGTGTCGCGTCGTCCCGGCCACAATCCTGGCGGTGTTTTGGCAGCGGTGGTGTACATGGCAGACGCCTGTTCTGCTGCGGGTCCCTCTTCAGCTTGACGGTCGATGGTAGCTTCAACGGTGCCAACACTCACGTTTGCTCATACTTTTTTGCCGGGACGTCCGGCGCCGACCGCTGGGATCGCCACATCCGACAACAAGACATGCCGGCTTTGGCGACATCATTCGTTGCCACTTTGGGACTACTTTTGGTGTAGTTGACGCGCATTAATTCAGTGATGTGATTGCTGCGCCAATTGCGCCAAACTGCGCCAAGGAGCTAACCCTGCTACATCCTGCTACATTTCGCCAAAATATGGGTAATTTGCGCCAAGCCTGCGCCGAAGGACCCATTTCGGTCGCCTTTCAAAAACGAAACTAAACTGTGTACCGTAATTGAGCATGCGGGAGTTAGGTGGCGCAAGCGACCGCCCGACACAAGGTACCCTGCATCAGTCGTTCCTCCGGCGGCCTTCGGTGGCTTTTCCCGCCTCTCTCGTTTCGTGCTCTCGTTGCCTCACGTCTTTTTAAAAAAAGAATTCAACGATACACGCGGGCGTGTGCGGACGCTCCGACGCTAGCGTTCTGGATACCAGCCATGCCGTCATGCTGTGAAACGAAATCCGTTTTCGCGTGGCGGGCGTTACTTTGTGAGCTGAAGCACTCTCTCCTAAAAGCAACGGCGGTGGGAAAATTATAGTTGGTCCCTGCCTGCCAGTCACCGTGGTCGCGCGACGTCGGGTGTTGCCGTCCGCACGTCGCGGCGATAAGCCGCTTCCTAGACTGAAACGCAAAGACCGCCGCATATTCATAACATTCCTGTTCTTGATTAATACGCTACTACAAAAATTCACCTAGCTCAAAGACTGCAGTGTCGAAGTATTGATCAGCTAGGTTTCTCTCGGTAGGCTTTCTTTCGAGAGGGACCCTGATACAAGAAGTCTGCCGCGAAATAAAGTTGTTGAAGAGAACTGAGCTAAAGCAAAGAAGGCAATATCTGCACGCTGAACCCGCACAGCGCGCTTGTTTGTCTGGAGTTCAGTCGTTGCACAAAGCGCTCCAAGAGCTTTTTGACCGTGGCTCGCAATGTCTTGCATCAATGTGCTCAGTTTTTTTTTTTTTTTTTTGGGTGTGTGTGTATAGCTTGTACCTTGCCTGCCAGCCTGGCAAGCACGTGCCGCTGGACTGTTTTTCGGCGTATGCTGGACAGTTACATTTTGCATACAATTTTGGGAACCTGTTGGCGATGGAGCGGAGTGGCATGGTTTAGATCGAACAGCCATCTCCGCTCGCGCGACAAGTTCGCACGGCACTGCAGTAGTTACGTGTTTCATCAATTGGAAAGTGCGTCCATTTATTATAGAACTAGTACGCCTAATGCTGTGCTATTTACTACTAAGCTGGTCCTTTTCAAATAAATTTTTATATGTGCAGTTTGGTTCTTATTTACCTATAGCGGGTACATGTATATGTATCCTATAACTGAAGAATTGCAAAATACGTCCTGTCATAGGCATTTCAGTTACATGTTGAAAGACTCCCAGGTGGTTTAACTTGACTATAATTTGTTTATTGCGGCGAGCAAAGTGTCCTTCGTTTGTCCAACACTTGAAATTTTATCTTTATCGTTCTAAGAATATCCGCTACAAAAGCCGCTTTTGCTGCTCCTAAACACTGTTTTAGCTCAACGTTACTAAAACACTCAGTTGGAAAACTCGCCGTCGAAACCAGGGCCGCTGGCGTCCACCGAGACCGAGCTAAATGCGACAAGAGCGCCACTCTTTATCGTGTGTCTGTACTGTGGTCACCTTGAGTTTTTGAAAGCCTGTTTTTTGCGTAAAAACAAACGGAAAAGACTCTTTTTGTATGAAATTTATTGGAGTTTAGTAGAAAAAGAGGGGCGCGTTATGTTTTTAAAATCTTTAGTTTTCAGGGTTTTGCGGCACAATTAATATTGTTTTTATACAACCACGCCTCAGCGGTCCTTTCAGGTGGCGCGTCCCGACCGAGGTGCATTTTAACTTCGGTAGTTCGACGCGGCGCGTCCGCCGGGGAGACGGGGGTGGCACCCCTGTAACCTCTTCCGCTGTATCTGTTCTTAAAACCAAAGTAGAAGTCACGTGAAGTTCCTCGAGTGGCCGCTGCGGGAGAAATGGTGGCGTTGTGTTCGTCATTAGCTCGGTGCTCGGAGACAGTTTGGGGCCACTTTTTCGAAGCTGTCTCTCTGTTGTGTTCGTCATTAGCTCGGTGCTCGGAGACAGTTTGGGGCCACTTTTTCAAAGCTGTCTCTCTATAGAGACAGCTTTGAAAAAGTGGCCCCAAACTGTCGCCGAGCACCGAGCTAATGACGAACACAACGCCACAATTTCTCGGAGACAGTTTGGGGCCACTTTTTCAAAGCTGTCTCTATAAAGACAGCTTTGAAAAAGTGGCCCCAAACTGTCTCCGAGGACCGAGCTAATGACGAAAAAAACGCCACCATTATGGGAGTTTCCCAACTGAGTCGTTTAGTAACGTTGTTTTAGCAGCTCCAAAAGTCACTTTTGTTGCTCCAAAGGACACTTTTGCTGCTCCAAAACATTGTTTTGGCTGCTCCAAAAGGTGCTCCAAAACGGCTTAGGCCAATCACATCACTGTTAATTTGACCTCAGTAAATTCAACCTATCGTTTAATTCGACCCTGTTCAAAGGTCCAAGGAAAAGCCTGTACATTTGTATAGAAGAAAAAAAAACTTGTTATTTCAACCTTGAAATATAAAATATTGGTAAATTCACCAAGAGAGAACTGCAGTGATGTGATTGCTGCGCCAATTGCTCCAAACTGCGCCAAGGGGTTAACCCTGCTACATCCTGCTACATTTTGCCAAAATATGGGTAATCTGCGCCAAGCCTGCGCCAAAGGACCAATTTTGGTCGCCTTTGAAAACCAAAACTAAACTGAGTACCGTAATTGAGCACAGATGAGCTAGGTGGTGCAAGCAGCCGTCCGACACAAAGTACCCTGCATCAGTCGTTCATCCGGTCTTGCATGATTTTTCCCGCCATCTCTTGTCTGGCGTCTTTTAAAAAAAAAAAAAAATTTTATGATAGGCGTGGGCGTGTGCGGGCGCTCCGATGCTAGCGTGCTGGGTACGAGCCATGCCGTCATGCTGTGAAAAGAAACCATGTTTTTGGGCGGCGGGGGTTGTTCTATGGGCTGAAGCACTCGCTCGTAAAAGCAACGGCCGTGGCCAAACTATATTTGGTCCCTGCCTGCCAGCCACCATGGTCGTGCGGCGTCGGGTGTTGCCGTCCCCACGTCACTGCAGTTGTGGCGCTTTCTAAACTGAAACGTAAAGACTGCCGGATGTTCATCAACAATCCTGTTCTTGTTTAATACGCTACTACAAACATCCCTTCAGCTTAAAGACTGCTGTGTCGAAGTATTGAATGCCTAGGGTTCTCTCGGTAGGTTTTCTTTCGAGACGTACCCCGGTACGTGAAAAATCAGCCGCGAAAGATCTTGGTGAAGAAAAGTGAGATAAAGCAAAGAAGGCAATGTCCGGATGCTGAACCCGCACAGCGTGCTTATTTGTCTCGAGTTTAGTCGTTGCACAAAGCTCCAAGAACGTTTTGACCCTGGCTCGCGATGTATTGCATCAATGAGCTCAGATTCTTTTTTTTTTTTTTTTTCTGTATTTAGCTTCTATTTTGCCTGCCGGCCTGGCAAGCACGTGCCGCTGGACTGTTTTTTTTTGTTTTTTTTTTGTCGTGTGTTGGACAGTTACATTTTGCATACAATTTTGGGAATTAGTTGGAGACGGAGTTGAGTGGCATGGTTTCGATCGAACAGCCATCTTCGCTCGCGCGACAATTTCACATTGCACGGCAGTAGTTAGGTGTTTCATCAGTTGGAGACTGCTTCCATTTATTATATTACTAGTCAACCTAATGATGTGATAATAGAGAGTTTTAGTAGATCGTGTTTTCGGGCGATGCTATTTGTGGTGGGAGCTCGCGCTACCCCTTCGATGCATGCTCCGAAGCGCGCGGCTGTAGCGGTAGCGGGCCTTGGAAAACGATCTACTAAAACTCTCTAGTTACTACTGAGCTGGTCATTTTCAAATAGATTTTAATATGTGCAGTTTGGTCAGATATATTCGTATCATTTAACTGAGGCATTGCAAAATGTGTTTTGTCATTGGCCTTTCAGTTACATGTTGAAAGACTCCCAGGTGGTCTATCTTGACAATAATTGGTTGATTGCGGCGAGCAATGTGTCCTTCGTTTGTCCACCACTTGAAATTAATGTGTTTTTTTTTAAGAATATTTGCTTTAAAAGCCACTTTCGCTGCTCCGAAGCACTGTTTTAGCTGCTCCAAAAGCCAGTTTTTCTGCTCCAAAACTCTGTTTTGGCTGCTCCAGAAGGTGCTCCAAAAAGGCTTAGGCCAATCACATCACCCGAACTGGCAGTGGGCAAATTACTAGCACGATTAGCCGTGCCCGTTTTCGAAGATTGCAGCACGCGCCGAATTGCGAAGAGAGAAAAAGAGAGCACATGTTGAGATGCGGGACACGTCCTGGTCTCAATACGAAACAACTATTGCAATACCGCTGCGGAGCAGTGAGTGCTGATTGGCTGTTTGTGAGAGAAGGCCGCTGACGACGTCAACACGCACAAAGGTGGCGTCGCCGCTGCCGCCGCTGAACGCACAAAGGATATACACTTCCGCTGCCAATGCCGTGCAGCTATATGCGGCAGCTCATTATAAAAATGTTAGCCCACCTGATCTGACGCGCTGTATATTCCGAATTTCTCATGAATCTTTTGATTCGACTTTAGGATAATTTGACCCAATTTTGCATGTCCCGGCAAAGTCGATCGACCGTATAGAGGTAGGATAGGACGCTAAACGCATCAATCCGAAGACATGGACCAGGAGCGGAACTGCGGGTTTTTAGATGAAATACTTACTAGTCTGGGAACTTTGTCAGTGTCTGCGCTAGTTAACTTTGTCACTACAAGTGGTGTAGATCCATGTAAAAAGAAAAAAAAAAAAGAAAGTCAAAATGAATTAAAATTTTAAAAAAGAAAAAATATTTTAATTTTTTAAAGCAGATGTACTGTATTCATTCAAATATTAGTCAACCTTTTACAGTGAAGCTGTTATGCACTAGGATCTGGGGAAAAATGTGTCCGCGGATGTTGATAGAAAACTTCTCATTGGTCGGAGCAAGTATGAATAAATAAAAATAAAAAGAGGGCAACCAGCGTGAGTCTGCCTTTCTTGGCATTATTAGATAGTGGGTGCCTTTCTTGGCATTATTAGATAGTGGGGTCCTGATCTCTTGTTATCATCTCTAGGCATCGTCCTCGAGGTCGTCCTAGAAGCCGTCCTCGAGGTCGTCCTTGAGGTCGTCCTAAAAATCATCCTTGAGGTCGTCCTCGAGGTCGTCCTAAAAATCATCCTTAAGGTCGTCCTTGAGGGCGTCCTAGAAGTCGTTCTTGAGGTCATCCTAGACGTCATCCACGAAGTCGTCCTTGAGGTCATCCCAGAGGTCGTCCTAGGCGTCGTCCTTGAGGTCATCGTAGAAGTTGTCCTTCAGGTCGTCCTAGACGTTGTCCTCTAGGTCGTTCTTGAAGTCGTCCTCTAGGCGGCGTCCTCGAGGTCGTTCTTAAAGTCGTCCTCTAGGCGGCGTCCTCGAGGTCGTTCTTGAAGTTGTCCTTGAGGTCATCCTAGACATTGTCCTCTAGGCATTGACCTAGACGTCGTAAAAATAACAGCTTCGCTGGTCCTCCATCTTCACTTGAAGTGGAAGGGCTCTACAATTTTTTTGTTTGGCTTGACTGATGGTCGAGAAATTCGGGGACCCTAAGAGGGCCTTCAGCGACTCTAAGTGGGCCTTAGGGGACCCCAAAGGGTCCGCAGACCCCTGTTTGAGAACCACTGTCTCAAAGGATGAAGGAAGTTTTGTAGTTGGGGTATGGCTTTACATTTTCTTTCACGCCAGTGTTCCTTGACCCGATTCCCAATGCCTGAATGCGGTGTTGCAGGTGAATGGTGTATTTGCAAGCCACACGGCTCTTCAAGCTGCCAGTCAGAACGGGCACGTAGAGGTGGTGAAGATACTTCTACGCTACAATGCCGACGTCGAGATTGAGGTGAGTACGAGGCACCGAAAGGGTGCTGCTCCGTTGAGATGCAGCGAGCACCTCTGCTGTCTACTGCTTCCTCAATAGCTTCTGACGCGACAAATGCCGATACAAGTTTTGCAGAGATATTTTTTTTTAACTTAGAATATGTTTTTTGTGAGGATAACTTAGTGAGTACATAAGGTACAAAAGAGACCCAAAAGGGGATGCAAAAGGGAGACGCGAAAGTATTATAACTGAAAGAAATGTATGTAGTGTCAATGTCACAGCGGGACTCCCTTCAGGAGCGTTGGACCCGGGATTACCCCCCCCTACCCCCCTGCAGATATTTAAGAAATTTAAAGTAAACACTACAGGGGAAGGGAAGGAAAATCACTCTTGCCCACCCATCATCATGACTGTTGCTCGTGTGACTGTTAGAAATACACACAAACAAAAAAAAATTATTATAAAAAAAGGGATATAAAGACAACCACTGGTGTATTCATTGGAACATACATAAACGATTGCACCCATATTTACAGACCCGATAGCATATCCGAAAGGGTCAACGTTAGCTGGGGAGAAAGGTCGCCGTAAAACGCCATACCCCGAAAACGCCTGGGGCTTCCGCGCCCGACGCGGAACGTCAAGGCCGTTGACATGCGGGCCGACGACTCTCCTCACCTCACAGGACAAAGACGGCGACCGTGCGGTGCACCACACGGCGTTTGGGGACGAGCCGAGCGTCATGGACCTGCTGGCTAGGGCCGGGGCCGACCTGAACGCCCGCAACAAGCGGCGCCAGACGCCGCTCCACATTGCGGTCAACAAGGGACATGTCGGGGTGGTCAAGACCCTGCTCGACCTGGGCTGCCACCCGAGCCTGCAGGTGAGTCTCCCGGCCCGTTCAGGACGTCCGTCGCGTGGGCAGACGGACCGTGCTGCGACAATGCCGAGGTTGCACGAACGGAACCTGAGCCGCGTGGGCGGTTTTACCGAGCCTGCACTTCGAGTGCTTGAACCAGTTTCGTCTACTATAACTATGGACGTTGATTTTAAGAAGACCTACCAGCACATAACTAGGCTTGCGAGTAATACAATGCAAAATAGAACCTCTTATCAACTCGGATGCAGATTGCTTTCGCTCGCTTCCTTCTCGTGCTTTTGTAAAGCTTCTTTTTAAAACAAGTTGAGTTCACTTGTTTTTTTTTTAAACAAACTGAGGAAGTGGCCACTGGCCTCGAAACATTGTCTTGGAAGTTGCGACTCAATGCGTCGTCCGGGTTAAGAGGTTTTATTTTTGGGCAGTTTGATACTTAAAGGGACACTGAAAAGGTATTTATGCTCGCCGAGGTTTCTAGTTGTACGTGACATATGAGAGCCCAACTACCCAGAAGGGAATTTGCGGCTCGAAATTCGGTTTCTTTCCACCCGAAAACCGCCGATCGAGAGCTCGCCGGTGTTGTTGCGCTCACTCTCATTTTCGTGGTCACGGGCCGTTTTCTAAGGTTTAGACACGACCACCAAATTTAATCAAAGTCGTGGGTCATTGAAGGCACACAGTCAATATTAAAAATAGAAAAATATATGAAACCCATTTTTTGTGGCTTCCAAAAAGCTGCAAATATGTTAATTGAAAA
Organism: Ixodes scapularis; assembly: GCF_016920785.2. Taxonomy (NCBI): domain Eukaryota; kingdom Metazoa; phylum Arthropoda; class Arachnida; order Ixodida; family Ixodidae; genus Ixodes; species Ixodes scapularis. The sequence continues at coordinate 32,537,636 of NW_024609883.1, read as the reverse complement.
AAAAAAAAGGTTGCACAGACAGCTGGAAGCATTCTGTGCGTTCACTGCATAATTCTCAACATGGCGTCGTTTCGCGTATCGTGGGACTAGCTGATGGCAGCGGACGAAGGGCTTGGGACCTCTACTTCGGAACTGTCGTTCACGGTACCGGCGAAATTTCACACTTCCTTTGAAAGACAAGTTTTGGACCGATCAAAAGAATTGATATTCATCCCGTACGATACGCCCGACCAACAAGCCGATTGCACGAAGACGTCGCCGAGCCGTGGTCCCTTCTCGTGGCTGAAGACATTGCTCGCTCAAACGTCAAGCACGAACTGCAGTGCGTATTTCGAGTTGAATATTCACGCGTACGGTTTATTTACTTGGTGCGAATGTGGCCAATGAGTGGTTCTGCCTGACTTGAAGCCGGGAGTGCATGTACTGGTGGGAAATCGGTAGCAAACTTTCCGACATACAGTCGAACGGCTGCATTACTACGAACGAAAGAGTTCCTTCAGTAGCTCAGTGGAAAGACATCGGCTTCACACGCAGCAGGCACGGGTTCAATCTCTTGTGTGGGCGTACTATTCTTCTTTTTTTTTTTTGTTAAGCATTTTGTGATGTTTACATTTCTTTTTTTACAATTACCACTGAAAAAAACAATTGTTATGGATGATATGTCGCTGAACTAAATGGTATGGGATTCCATTTTTGACACTTGCGAACTCAATGCAGTCACTCTCCACAAAATGCAAGGAGCATACGAATCAGGTAGCGTCCGCTCTCCGAGGCTGTCATAACTGTTCTACAGGAATTGCAGCCAGCCATTGATCCGGACCCGTTGATCTTTCTGAAACTTGTGCACTCTGCTGCAAAATGTCTCTTTCAGTTGCAGGACATGTGAGGCAGCTCTTCACGCCACATCTTGGGAGTATTCTTTTCGGAGCCGATCGGGGAAATTTACCGCGGGCACTCACTACTAATTGCCAACACTTAAATGTACAAAACAACTCATCTTGAAATACAGAACAGCGAGCTGAACAAACATAACTGCAAAGAAATCGCGCGGCAAACAAATTCCGCAACGCATTTCGTCTGCTGCGTTCGGAAGAAAGAAAAAAAAAATTGCACGGTTGGGTGTAGCCATGCAACTTCCGCGGGTCCCTTCGTGTTCGTCTTAAAGGGAGTCTACTGTAGTCCATCTGCTGCGGTCACCGAGTGTCAATAGACGCACACACGAACACAGCGTCTGAAGCCAGCTACTGCCGTGCCATCTTCCGGATACCGTTTGCTGCCAACACGGCAACGCTATAGCTTAGGCTCCAAGCTAGGCTGCCAAACAGATTGCGCTGCATGCGGCGAAGCCCACGCTTTGCTCGGGTAAGCTTTATATTATCTCGGGCTTGGGCGTGCACCGAGGCTCGTCAGAACTGCCAAGGGTTCGCGAGGCGACCGCTTTCCGCACCTGGCTTCGATCGCCACAAAGGTGCGTCCAACTTCGGCTAGCGTTCTGGTGTTCATGTTAGCAGATTGTTGCTGGCTTGAAACGCTGCATTTACACATTCCCCTATATGGACGATGCTTCGTTGCCATGGTGACGTTGACCATAGCAGACGGACTTTACCCTGTGGAAGGGGACAGCGGGGTGCTGAGATCATGTGCGCACCTGGGCTCTTTCGCCGTGCTTTTCAATAGGCGAAACGTGAACAAAAAGAGCTTGAAATAAGGAGTTAATGCAAATGGTTGATTTTTTCCAGCACATAATATCTTGTTGGGCCTTAGACAAAAAGTATATTTTTATCTCGCAATTTGGGCAAACTATCTTGTACTTCAGCATGGGTCTGAACTATCAGTGTGCCCTATTTTGTATCATGATATTGATTCCACATGCACATACCATAATCGAGAGTGAATTGCATAAAAAATAATGGGTAAACTAACTTTTGGAGTGCGATTGAAAAAAGAAAGAGTGTATTGTAGCCAGACCAAGAATGCAAAGTCTTGTAAGGAATGTTTATTTCCGGACTAATCCATGCAACTTGTCACACGCTGTTGAAGCGATAAAGTTGGTTTTCAGTCGCCAAGCGATTTTTCGTACATCTTCGTGGAGCCATCGTTTATCCCGTAGAGTTACTTATCTATGACACATAGTGAAATTTCAAACGTTGTTCAACGTTCTATTTAAGAGAAACTCCAGTTCATTTTCAGTAGTAAGAAAACAATGCAGGTTTCATTAATATCACCCCAAAAGACCACATGCCAATTATTTAAATCTAATTCCACCTAAAAGTGGATAAAACTTGGCAACAAAGTTTAAAGTGCACAATTACGAAAATCTGCTAATCCTAGTGGGCGAGGTGCAGTGTAGCCAGCAGCTCAGTCTACCACCGTGTCGGCTCAGTCCACCCTGCACAATCTACATCATGCTCAGGACGCTCCAGGAGATTTGTTTGCTTGTTTTTACTTTTTCAAGCTAAGCCTGCAGGTGCCTCTAGCAGCATGCTCTTCGTTTTTCACGGGGTTCGCAGTAGGCGCACGCGCTTGTGTGCTCCAGTACGAGCATGCGTCATCGCCGGCAGCTTCTGTCACGTGCGAGAGAGCCAGTCCTCAGCGTTGAGCACGGCATACTTCTACCCGTTGTGACATATTTACGCGTGGTTTACAAAACTTAACTTCCTACCCATATTTTCAAAACAAGCCCTCGGGAAAACTTGCGTTTTTCTGAGCTAAAACACAAGCTGCGGCCGCGGTAGTGCAGGCAACGTCGGGTAGCAGGTGACATATTCGCCCTTGTGCTGCGCCCGGGTGCCTGGTACGTGACGTCATGGTTTGTACCATGTGCTTGCTTCTCCTTTGTACCTAGTGATCATGAGGTGATGACACAGGAGCAGTGTTGCCTGCCGCAGGCAAGGTATTGGCTTCGGTTTGTCGCAAGCTTAAAATGAAGGTTATGCTAAAAACATTACTGTAATATCCCGAGAGGTAATATCCGACTCCCGAAAGATAACTCACCCCTATTTTGGCATGATTTGCAGGTCATGAAATCTAAAACTAACATTTTACAACAAAGCTGTTATGTGCTAGGATCTGGTAAAAAATGTGTCTGAGGGGATGTTGACAAAAACTCCCCATCGGTCGTGGCAAGTATGAATAAATAAAAATAATAAAAGGGGGCAACCAGCTTGAGTCAGCCTTTTTTGGCATTATTCGATAGTGAGGTCCTGATCCCTTGTTATCATCTCTAGGCATCGTCCTCGAAGTCGTCCTTGAGGTCATCCTCTAGGGCGTCCTAGAAGTCGTCCTAGGCGTCGTCCTCTAGGTCGTCTTAGAAGTCATCCTTGAGGTCATCCTTGAGGCCGTCCTAGACATCGCCCTTGAGGTCGTCATAGAAGTCGTCCTCGAGGTCATTTTTGACGCCGTCCTTGAGGTCGTCCTAGACGTCGTCCATGAGGTCGTTCTAGACGTCGTCCTCGAGGTCTTCCTAGAACTTGTCTTGAAATCGTCTGTCATCCTAGGCATTGTCCTCTAGGCGTCCTCCTCAAGGTCATCCTAGAAGGCGTCTTTGAAGTCGTCCTATACGTCGTACTCGAGATCGTCCGAGAAGTCGTCCTTGAGGTCATCCTAGACGTCGTCCTCTAGGCGTCGTCCTCAAGGTCATTCTAGAAGTCGTCTTTGAGGTCGTCCTAGACGTCGTCCTCTAGGTGTCGTCCTCAAGGTCATTCTAGAAGTCGTCTTTGAGGTCATCCTAGACGTCGTCCTCTAGGCGTCGTCCTCAAGGTCATTCTAGAAGTCGTCTTTGAGGTCGTCCTAGACGTCGTCCTCTAGGTGTCGTCCTCGAGGAAATCCTAGGAGTCATCCTTGAGGTCGTCCTAGAGGTCATCCTTTAGGCATCGCCTTGGACGTCATAAAAATAACAGCTTCACTGGTCCTTCATTTTCACGTGAAGTGGAAGGGCTCTACAATATTTTTCTACTTTTTTATCACACACCAAAAGTTAGCCCACTTCTTATGTTCACCCAATTTGCTTTCGATTTTAGGTAGGCTATCTCGGGATTTTAAGGTACACTTTTTGGAAAGAAATTGCCTATAACCGTTCATCACTACCTCGGGATTTTAAGGTACACGTTTTGGAAAGAAATTGCCTATAACCGTTCATCACTACCTCGGGATATATAATGAACCATTAACTCAAATTTCTTGCATCGACCGGACGTTTTAGTTTTGTTCTAGCTGCCTCAGGAACTTTTTGGCCCCACGACGGGCACAAAATGGCTGCCATTCTTTTTATGCTCTTAGGAAGCGGGAGCGTTTTGTCGGTAGGCTTAGGAGCGTAGCAATCTTTGTCAATCAGACGTCGTCACTTGGCGGTTCCAAATGGCACCAATAAAGACCTCTACAAATGCTTCAAATACAGTTGAATCTCGTTAATTCAAACTCGAGGGGGACCGAAAATTTTTTTGAATAAAGCAAAGTTTGAATTACTGGGAGTGTCCTTCCATAGAGATGCATAGGATGGGACCTGCATGTTAGTTTGAATTATTCGCAAGTTTGAATTAAGGAGATTCCACTGTATATCAATATGACAGTGATGACAAACGACCTCATCAGTGATGGCTGCCCCATCACTGCCGAGGTCGTTTGGGTGGTGCAATTTGGGGCCAGAACTCTACTGTAAGGAATCGCTCAAATGTCTTGACTGCACTTGTCGATATTGGAGGACCGAAATTGTTGCTTGGCGGCATCTGCGGTGCTGGCGCAAGGCAAAGAGCCACGCTCCTTCTGTTTTCAGGACTGCGAGGGGGACACACCGCTGCATGATGCCATCAGCAAGAAGAGGGATGACATGCTGACCCTCCTGCTGGACCACAGCGCCGACATCACGCTCACCAACAACAACGGCTTCAACGCACTCCACCATGCAGCACTTCGGGGCAACCCAAGGTGAGTCGACCGCCTCCTCCGCTTCCTATGTGCAGACGAGTCATCGTCGCTTTTCACTTTCGAAAACGAAGTTGCGCTGCCCACTCAGCAGGGAGCCTATGTGTTATCTACTTCCGAGGGATACCTACATCATCCAGAGGGCATTATTGTAGGGGTGCTATGTGAAGTGATTACGCATTATACAAAAATATAAACTATACCGCATTCACTTTATAATATAATGCCAAAAAGTTTATGACAGTATATCTAATGCGCCTCTTGTAAAACTGAAAGGGACATGGAGGGATTGACATTTTCACTGCCGAGGTGATTTCATTCGGTTCCGAGCCCACATGCTATCCACTTCCTAGACGATGTGTTTCAGCTAATTTTTAGGGGTGTCGAAACGTTCAGGAGGGTAGAAAATAGATGATATTTAGTTTATTTTTTGCAGACTTTTTTTGTTTTTATTGCACATACTAGTATACCATTGGGATGGGAGATTGCCCTCTCAAATCGCAAAGTACTAGTGCACTCTACGTAAAAGAAATGACCTTATTGTTCCATGACCAAGAATTGCCTCAAAAATGCTTTGAAGTGGTTTCTGAGATCCCAAAAATCTAAGAATTACAGATGTGCGTTTCCTTGTTAAAAACATGTTCAAAAGTCGTGGACACGCCCTTTCTCGGGGCGAATTCCCTGAGTGAAGTTGTCGACAAAGGTGCGAGTGTGCGGATGGATCGGCGGTGTGGTTCCAGATTCCAAGTAGTCCCAAGCTGCTGCTGCCTCGGACGAACTACGTTTCAGCAGCTGTTTGCGTGTGCACGTGATACAGTCACAATCTGATGCCGTCAGAATTAGAAATTCTTCGGCGGACAAGGCTGTTTTTACTCCAACGTCTGCCAGTGCAATGCGAGCCAGGGCAAAAAGACGTGGCAACCATGTTGTCTCAAGCAGCATGTTTCCATTTCCTGGTCGATACAAATCGTGTGATCGGTGTGTGGCTCGTTTGTGTTGTGTGGTCATGCTTCGAAACAGCGATTTGGGACAGTGGTTTGTTGTTTGAAAACAAGAAAATGATGGGGACAACGAGTGCACGCCAGCATCTATTTTTTCCGAAATGTTACACAAAGGACGACGGAAAAACAAAAAAGTCACATCACCGCGTTTATTGAAACTAACCGCTTGGCAGGTTCGCCAGAGTCGTGTCAAATCGTCTCCGGTGAATTCGCCGGGATAATTTGATGGAAGCAAGCGTTAGGCCTATGAAGCGTCTGGGCAGCAGCACATCATCGGAGCAGTCCACGTCCACGTACGCACACGCCCAGTTGGTCGCACAAACGTTAAGTATGCACACCAACACATGAACACGATAACAGCACACGACACAACTTCATACGGGCGAACAGAAAAAGTTACACGGGGTGAGGCTCGGTGAATAGGGGGTGGAGACGGTGTCATTTTATTTTTTTTAAAAAATGGATGCACTGACAGGGCAGTGTGTCCTGGGGCGTTGTTGTGATGGAACCCTTTCCCACAAATCGAGGAGTTTCTTCCTCACTGAGTTGCACAAGAGTTGCAAGAGTCCCAGGTAGAACACCTGATTACGTAAAGTTCTGAGAGAATGCCCGCCCCCGAGAGATCGCCCATCCTGTTTTTCTGACTAAATATCTGTAACATAAAAATGGCCAAACATCGCCCACCCCCCAATTTCGGTCAGACGTCATGCGATGTCAAACGGGAATCACATCCGCTGCACGATCTGTTGTACCGGTACGTCTGGTAAGCAAGTTCATGGCGGGTTCTTGCATTTTTGTCTGCGATCTGCTCGCGCAATAACGGCTCCCGTAACACACGAGTTCCTGCGTGTATATTGCATCGTGAAATGCAAATCTGCTACATCCACGATCTGCTGTATCCGTTCCCGTGACATGGGAGTTTGTAGCAGATTCCCGCGTTTTTGTCCGCGGCCTGCACACGTGATATTGATTCCTGTGACACGCGAGTTGTTCCAGCGTGTATATTGCGTAGTGAAATACGATTTGGCTGCATCCACGATCTGCGGTATTTGTTCCCGTGACACACAAGTTCGTAGCGGATTCCCATGTTTTTGTCCGCGATCTTCGCGTGCGATATCCTGCTACAAAAAGTCAAGTTTGTAGCGGGTTCTCGCATGTTTATTGCAGAATAAAACTTGAATTTGCTGCATTTGCGATTTGCGGCATTCATTCTCGTGAGATGCGAGTTCTTAGCTGGTTTCCGCAGGTCTATTACATGGTTAAACACGAATCTGCTGCGTCCACAACCTGCGGTATCCCCTCCTGTGACACATGAGTTTGTAGCAAATTCACATATGTTTGTCGCACCGTGAAACGCAAATTTGCCGTGTCCGAGTTCTGGAGTATCAGTTCCCGCGTCACGGGGTTTATAGCGGGTGCCTCCGTGTTTATCAAGAATTTTCGATAAGGTTTTGCTGTGGCATCTCCAAAGATAGCTCACCCCATGTTTTTGACCATTTTTCTCTTCATTTTGGGTGGGCGTTCTTTCGGAACTTTACGGTAGATGCTTGCTGACACCTATTACACAATATAATGCCAAAAAATAATTTTGTCTAAAAGCACTTCAGTGCACCTATAACTCTTTTCTGACCTTATAAAAAATACCTGTTTTGTGTGGCTTTTTTAGGGGCGAAGCTCCTTAGGGTCTAGCCTTGTCCGTCCGGCGTCCGTGCTCATATCGATTGCACTGCCTCTGGGATTGGCCCACTTTTAAGAAAAAAAAAACATACGCCCGCACGGGGGTTTAAGCTCAGGATCGCTTGCTTACGAAACAGACGTCTTAACCACTACGCTACACTCCAACGTTGCGTGTAGCCACTCAACGTCTATACAGGAGAGGGCGCTGCGGTCAAATGCATATATAATCGCATTAAATTGCCTCGACGTTTATAGACGAGAGGGTGCTGTGGTCAAATGCTCAACTGCGTATATGACCACGATCCATACCGCACATTCTCTTTCTGACATGGACCGTTGACTTAAGCGGTGGAGATGCATTCCCACGGCTTCTAGCGGATCCAAGCTGATCCGCTAGAAGAACCACTGGCTGTGCATTTCACCGACCATAAAGCAGTAATAATGAAGTTGAAATGGAACCCGGAACTCAGCACTACCTATGAGCAATAAAAAAAATCAGCACCATCAGCACTATTTATGAACAATAAAATCAGTATCATCAGCACCACCAGAGCTTCGCCCCAATCAACATCATTCACCACGTGGATGCGGCCTCTTTAGTGCTTCTTTTACTTTTTTCTTTTGAGGAAATTTTTGGGTTTATAATATGGTGCCACATATAACAATGCAAACATAAAACCAGAGAAGCAAATCTTAATTTGGCAAACATATATTTTTCTTTAAATCTTGAACCAAACTGGGTAAAAATATAGCAAAGGGAAGAAAAAACAATACAAAATCGAAATTTACAAAATGTTCATAATTTTTATATTGAGAAGCTCTGCAAAGCAGCTTGAAAAGGTTTGGAGCTTTATAAAAAAATCAAGTCAACTCTCAGGACTGTCATGCCATCGGGCAAAGCAGTTTTTCAGTGCAGTAAAGCACTAATACACATTACAAAGTTCTGCAAAAAAAAAATTATTTTTTATGCTCTACTATGTTATTTTTATAGTATTTTTTGGAGTTCCAGCTCTTGCCCATTGTCATGATTGCGACCGCATGCAGGGCCTTTTTAAGCAGCCATGGCCGTCAGCAATGATGACGCACCATCGCTTTCATGCTTGGCTTAAACCACTGCCATGCGGAAAGAGAAACAACCACACAAATCCAAACTGTAGTCTTCAAACCACCTACTAGATGGCGCAGTGAACCTGGAAGGTCTGTGAAAGCTTTGAAATGGGACTTTGCGCCCATCGATCACGGGCGATCAATGGTTTATGGTCGCAGTCGGGAAAGAGCTAAAAGCATGCTTGAAATGCAGTCTTAGAAAATAGATTTTCTAAGTACATATTTTCTTGCTCTGGTTGGTTTCTGAATACTCTCAAAAATACTCTTAATATACTCTTAAATTATAGTGCTCAGAGACTCTCAAAGTAGTCTAGAAAACCTTATTTGGACAAACATATGAATTACAAACTTCAAAAGCGACTCGGATGCTTAACTCTATTAAAAGAAACTTCAGAGATTTCCCTGTGAGCATTAAAAGCACATTATATGTTATACCCAGTGATGTGATTGCTGCGCCAATTGCGCCAAACTGCGCCAAGGGGTTAACCCTGCTACATCCTGCTACATTTCGCCAAAATATGGGTAATCTGCGCCAAGCCTGCGCCAAAGGACCCGTTTTGGTCGCCTTTCAAAACCGAAACTAAACTGAGTACCGTAACTGAGTATGCGTGAGCTAGGTGGGGCAAGCGGCCACCCGACACGAAGTACTCTGCATCAATTGTGACATTGTAACCCTGGAGCCGGGAAAAAGAAGGGACGTAGGACAGGCGAAAAACTCCAATCTCAGTATTGAACCAGCTTGCCTGCACCCTTGCTTTAGTTACATCAATCGCCCATCCAGTCTCGCATGGTTTTTCCCTCCGTCTCTTCTTTCGCGCTCTCGTCATCTCGCATTTTTTTATTATTTTTACAACGATAGATGCGGACCTGTGCGAACGCTCAGACGCTAACGTGCTGGCTACCAACGATGCCGTCACACTGAAACAAAATTACGTTTTTGCGCGGCGGGAGTTACTTTTCGAGCTGAAGCACTCGCTTCTGCAAGCAACGGCCCCGGAAAAACTATATTGTCCTGCCTGCCATTCCGCACGTCGCTACAAATATGGAGCTTCCTAAACTGAAACATAAGGACCGCCGCATGTTCATCAACATTCCTGTTCTTGTTTAAAACATACGCTACTACGAAAAATCCCTCATTAGTTCGAAGACTGCTGTGTCTAAGTATTGATTACCTAGGTTTCTCTTGGTTGGCTTTCTATCGAGAGGGACCCCGGTATGTGAAAAATCTGTCGCGCAAGAAAGTTGGTGAAGAGAAGTGAGCTAAAGCAAATAAGGCAATGTCTGCACGCTGAACCCGCAGAGCGCGCTTGTTTGTCTCGAGTTCAGTTGTTGCACAAAGCGCTCCAAGAAAGTTTTGACCCTGACTCGCAATGTCCTGCATCGATGCGCTCAGGTTCTTTTTTTTTTTTTTTTGTATGTTTAGCTTGTACCTCGCCTGCTGGCCTTGCAAGCATGCGCCGCTGAACTATTTTTCATCGCATGCTGGGCAGTTGCATTTTACATACATTTTTGGAGACCAGTTGGCGACGGAGCGGAGTGGCATGGTTTCGGTTTCGATCGAACAGCCGTCTCCGCTCGCACGGCGAAGCATGTGCAGCTGCAAGCCTGCCGAATTTGCCCTGACGTGCATGCGAACATCATTGCACGACAGAGGCACCAGCCGCGACGCTTGCAATCCACTGTTTTATGTTTACTTTTGACGAAAGTCTGGCACGTCGGGAATCAGTAAAACGGTGGGAGGCAGTTTTTCAAAATTTTTCGGCAACGCCTATAGCACTGTACACTTGTGGGGTGTCTCAATGTTTCTTTGGAGACATTAAAAGTGGACATTCATTACTATACTTTGTTTCACCTTATGTTCTACCACAGGAAAGGCTGTAAGCGCGAGATCCTTGCTCTGGGGCAGATCTCGGCAGCACAAGCTCTCGTGCAGTAAGGGCAGCTGTCAACGCTATGAGCTCGCGCTTCCGGCCTTCGCTGCGGTACAACATGAGGTGAAACGGAGTATAGCCTAAGCCAAAGCGAAGCTTGCAGCAGCTTTGCAGAAAGTTTTGAAAAGCAAAAAGTACCCGCTAGTTGTACAGCACCTTTTTCTTGTGTGCAATTTCGCATTGCACTGCAGTAGCTATGTGTTTCATCAGTCGGGGACTGCTTCCATTTATTATACTATATCACTAGTCAACCTAATGCTGGGATATTTACTACTAAGCTGGTCATTTTCAAATAATTTTTAATATGTAAAATTTAGTTTTCAAATAAATTTGAATATGTGAAGTTTGGTTCTTATCTATCTATTGTGGGTACATATATAGGTATCATTTAACTGAAGCATTGCAAATCTGTCATGTCATTGACATTTCAGTTACATCTTGAAAAACTCCTAGGTGGTCGAACTTGACTATAATTCGTTTATTTCAGCGAGCGAAGTGCCCTTCGTTTGTCCAGCACGTAAAACAAATATTTTTATTTTTCTAAGAATATCTGCTACGAAAGCCATTTTTGGTGCTCCGAAACACTGTTTTGGCTGCTCCAAAAGCCACTTTTGCTGCTGCAAAACACTGTTTTGGTTGCTCCGAAAGGTGCTCCAAAACGGCTTAGGCCAATCACATCACTGTATATGTTATACCGTATTTACTCGCAGAATGAACACACTTTTTTTTTCCCGAAAAATCGATGCAAAGTTGGGGGGGGGGGGGGGGGGGGGAGGGGAGGGGAGGGGAGGGGGGGAGGGGAGGAGGAGGGAGGGGGAGGGCGTTCACTACGCGAAGTAAAATTTTTGCGTCCGAATTTACTCGCATAATGAACGGACCTTTTATCGTGAAAAATCGAAGTAACTTCTTATCTTTTTGCGCGCGGCGCACGACCCCGTAACCAAACTAAGCTGTAAAAAAAAAAAAAAAAAAAAAAAAAAAAAAAACCCTCTTTGTTTTTTTTTTTACTTAGTTCCTTGGTATTTTTTTTTTCTTTGCCGCCTTTCGCAAGCTGTTTTGTTTACTTAGGCGAGGACTTTCCCCTTATCTTTCTTACCTGCTTGCGCGCGACGCACGACCCCACGACCCCCCGTAACCAAACTGCGCTGTGCAAAAAAAAAGGAAGAGAGAAAAAAAGCTTATCTTTTCTTGTGCTTTTCTCAGTTCCGTGGGTTGTTTCTTTTTTTTCCTTTTTGCCCCCTTTCGCAAGCTGTTTCGTTTGCTTAATTCTCCGCTCCTCTTTCTTACCTCCTTGCGCGGCGCGCGGCCCTCCCGTAAGCAAACTGCGCTGTACAAAAAGTGGGCGATCCCGGAGGTAGTGCAATCGGTGTGAGCACGGACGCCTGACGGATGGACAAGGCTAGACCCTAAGGAGCTTTGCCCCTAAAAGAAGTTTAATGGGCAGTCACAACTTTTTCATGCTGTGTTGGCATTTGTCTGACCGACTCGCTGGCCTTAATCAGGATTTTAGACTAACAATCTTGCTCGATCTGAGTCCCAAATTGCTCCGCCTTGGAGCGAGAATATGCGGTCGAGGAAACGTGATCAGTGACTCTACCCGCGATGCCAAGATCTAAGCAAAATCGGTTGGGCCGCACAGAAAAACGCGTTCCCCTTTTTGTGCCGCACATCCTCGCTGTGCCGCACACTGCAGCTTTCGCGTGCACACTATGGTCGCCTGCCAAGTGCGTGGCCGATTCTGCCGTGCCGCTACAATCCATTCTAGCTAGGGTAGTGCTGCCAGTGCTATTATGCTTGCTCCTACAAGAGCTGCGCAACCACTTTGAGAGCTTCCTCTGAATGACACAGGACGGTGCAAGACACCACCCGGGTTAGGGAAGGCCAAACATTCACAGGGTGCAAACCTTTCTTTGCCGTGTGATCGGGGGTCAATGTCTGTGGTTTAGCGATTGTTGGGACTCATATTTTGATAACTCAGTTAAGGGGAGACGCGGGTCTTAAAATGGTCAAAAACACGAAATTTCACGTTTTTCAAAATTCACATATTTGGATTAATTGTAGTCTAAGGTACCTGCCTGCAAAGTTTCAATGTCGAATTCAATGTCTAAGCGTGAAAAAAATGATATTTACAATGTCCCCGCAGAGCCCTAACACAGCGAGTTCAATGAAAACAAGTGGAACTTCGCGCCCCGCGCGTTTCGTGATCGCTCGTCGGATCGCGGCCATCTTGGTCTTGTTGGAAAGCCGCTTATTTTCCCCACGTCCCCATGCCATTCGTTATCGCGACAACATCGGGGAACGTCCGCATTCCGCGGGTTTCGAAGGCCCCAATGGCGATCGCTCATTAGCCGGCTAGCAAGGTGCCCGTACGTCAGAGCACGCGCGGCGCCTAGCGCCCCTTCTATTGGCCTATATGCGCCCCTCCGCTCTTTTTCTCCTTTCCTCCTTTCCGTTCCCGCGCTAGCGAGAGGTGCGTCGTCTGCTCCTGGGCCCGTCTCCGCCCGTCTCCTCAAGCCTGTCTGCTTTGTTTCCTCCGTGGTAGAGCGCACGTTTTAGTTCCCGTTTGCGCGCTTGCGTTGAATATTGTTAGTTCGTTTTCCTACGAAGTCGCGCGTGTTTTGTTCTGTTTCGCATCGAGTTCTCGAGATGCCGGACGACGCTCGGTTGAAATCGAGCACGCGGCAAGCGTTCGGAAGGAAGAGGAAGCGACCGTGGAACATACAAGAAGCCGAAGCTGTCTGCTGCAAGTGCGCCACCGCGATCGGCACCGCTGGATGCCTTGGATCTTCCGGAAACATCAGCCGGAGACATCGCGACTCCATGCAGCAGCGGCAGTTTGTCGAGCTCTGCGAGCGCGGTTCGTGTCGACACCGCATACTACTCCACGGCCGAGCAGGCGCAACGAGTCGCACGATCGGACGAATGCAAGCGTGCGCTATCGGAAAAGTCGGCGACCCAGTGCAAATTCGACCTCGGCGTCACCACAGGAGGCCAGACGCGCGACGCTGGGACACGGTTCATTGTAGTGGACATGAAAGCTCTCAAAGCATGGAGAAGGACAATCTGCGTTTGCGTAAGGCCAACGCTGCCCACCAGAGCAGCAGCAATGCAAAGCAGAGGTTCTCCAGGCAACACCAAACTGGAACAGCCGGGGACTACAGTCCTGGACAGCTGTGAGGGGCTCCCCTTTCAAGTGCTACACGAACAAAGGCCCTTTTCAGGGTCAAACAAAATCTGCTTTCGGAACGTACAACCCTTGGTGCCTCCTCCCGTTGTCCCTTATAGAGTCTACTCATTCTTTTATAACTTTATTTTACATTGCAGACATTATTTCTCAGTTTTATATTATTTTTTAAAGGTTCTTGTGAACGGATTGCAGAATTTTTCATCTCAATTTGTTCAGATAGAACTGTGCTTCATATTGCTGAACATTTTTGCATGGGATCCCTTACTCAATTTTATGCAATGAGTGTCAAAACTTCAACTGCAATTTTCTCAGCTTCGCATTTTTCGTCTACATGCCTAGCCTTACGGTTGTTTTCATGAGATTATTCTTCGAGGATTTCTATAAACTTTATACCGTTGAATTCAGAAAGAAGTGAACTGCAGGGTGATGCTATTTTTGTATGACAGTATGGGCCCGAAATTTTATTATTAGTGATAATGTGACCTTGTTAGGCTTTGTAAATAGTGTACTTGACCTAATTAGACTAGTTTTATACAATGATCTATCTTTACAAAAATATAAATAGCATCATCTTGCATGACAGGTCTTTAGCTACAAATCCATATCACTTATGCAAAAAAATTTGTATTAGAAAGTTCCTTAATGAGTCGTAAGAAATGACCTAATTAGGCTTCATTATTTTCTTCGTAACTCAAAAAGTAATTGAGATATTGCAGAACTAATTGGATATTTGAAAAGAGGAAGCCAAAACACATATACACACTGATTTTCATTATAATCCATTAATAAACAAAAAAGTCGATTTTAGAACCAGTGTCTTGCCTTAAGTTTGTTTCGTGGAAGTTTGGACAGCGGGAAATTAGTCTGCAGCAAGGAGCACCTGGTGTCTCGGCTGTAGATGACAAATCTTGGCAGTGGCGGTTGTGGCGGTACGATTGCTAGCTTGGTGTTTTTAGATTGCGTCACACAGTGGTGAGTACATGAACGCGTGCCGGTACAGTTTTAATTTAGAGAAACAAAGTAGTAATCGAGCCCAAGACGCCTGGATTCTGCAGCGGGAGCTTTTGGCCCATGTGCTCCTAGCTTCGATGTGCTAGCAGGCTTGTCCACGGTTCCCCCTTTTGATAAGTTAATTGTCAACGTACAAAGCTTTGTTTCTGATTTTGCTCATACTATATTTGGCGCTGCACTGTTTGCTAAAACACCTCGAATGTTGCGCGGGCACGTCAACATGCGATAGCACAAATTCGGCTTTGCATGATTGATTTTTCGCTCTGAGCTGCATGATAATGAAGCTACCTGTGCTTTCAAAACTTTTGCTGGTTCCGCGGACTTCGTTATAACAGCGTTTGACTGTATGAATATCCCAGTTCACCTTGAAGCAAATATTGATCATAAAGGGTGAGCACTTTTTTTCTGGGGGCTTCAAATCACGGCTATCCAGAACAGACTATTTATTTGTGCTAGCCGTAGTAACTCCATGTGTCTGCTTACATGTGCCAAGAATCAGAATATACAACGAGCAGGTTGACCAAACTGTGTCTCTTCATGCACAAGAGAGGGGGCGCAAAAAAAGTGAGAGGTGTTGATCATGTGTGCAACTGAGCTCCTCCTAGCAGACGGCATTCTGTCTCGTCGGTAAGCAACGTCTCGGCCATTAAAGGGATACTTCAACGAAATCTGAAATATACCCGTTGTGTTCAGAAATAGGCTGAATACGATCCACAATATCGATAAATTACAATCGTGAGTTTGAATTTCTAGTCTGATGGCTTTATGTTTTGTTATAAACAACCCATTCTGGCAAGCACTCGGAAAGCAGCCAGCGGAGAGCATGTGACATCCGATGCAATCGTGACACAGATTGTCTCGGAACGAGCAAAGCTGTATCTAGGCTGACACCGATAGGATGTCCTAGCCGTTCCAGCCACTAAAGCGGCCGAAGCACGCCAGAGATTGGGCCACCGCAATTTGTTTTAAAATTTCTTTTCGCGTCTTTTTCAACAAGAGATTTGTGTGTCCGATGTGATACTGCTCCCTTCAGCGCATATACACATTTGCAAGCCCGGCCTCAGGGTGCCGCCCTCTTGCTCAGTTGGAGTGCGCTTGGGCACGGCCATAATCAGATTACGACGCCTTAGCAAGGCTTCGTAATTGGATTTTGACGCGTCCAAGTGCAACCCAAATTATCAAGATGGCGGTGCCCTAGGCTGGACTTGCAAATGTCTATAGACCAAGAAATAAGCGCTGAAATGTCGTTGTAGAATCTCTTCAAGCATAGTAGAATCTGTGAGTTCTTTGTTTATTGTAGTGCCACCGGTGAATGTTAGTCGACAAAAAAGACAAGCAACTCATCCCCTGTGTATTTCTTGTGGATCTGCAATGCACAGGTGCTGCCCTAAAGAAACCTTTTTTACTGGGGGAAATGAAAATCTGCTGCATTTTTGGATACGGCGCATGTGTATATCATGATTTTTTTTTCTTTTTCTAGATTTCTAGATAAATTTCTAGAAGAAACTAAACTTTGGAAAATGTATTTTCTATCGGATAAATAGGGCTGACTGGAACCTAGCAGATATCCGTGTGGTGTGCTCGAGTCATTTTGAGGGCGACATCAAGAAGAAATACCACCCCTTTCCTACACTATCGTGGCAATGAATACATTGTATGTTGATTGGCAATGATTTTGCACAGTAAACTCGGTAATCGTTTTATGGCTCCGTGGCACGTGCACATAGCATCTCTGAACAAAAGCCCAGCCATTACTAGCACTCCAACAGAAGAGGAATGCGGAGTTTGTGCCTGTTGAGCTCGCACACCCCAGCTTAGACCCTGCTACGGTATAATTGCGTGTATGGGCCGCACTCATCTAAGGCTCCACCCCCATATTTAGACCATAATACCCTATACCAAAAAAGAATTGAACTTTATTTGTGTATTAGCCTTTTTTTATTAGCTTCCTTTTTTTTGAGGCACACCGACTGCTTCCGCAATTGCGGGCGCACTCCGTGTCTTTGCCATCTTCACTCCGCCATGTATGCGCCTCTGCTCACACTTTTTGCCATGTTTTGAATTGCAGATAAGAAAGGTTATGGGGGTAAAGCTTTGGAGAGCAGTCCTTTTTATATTTTGGGTGTCAGCCAGGGTTGCATTCCGCCCATGTGCTGTGCAACCGGATGCTTCCATCGATGTGCTGCTGTGAAATTTCCAAACGGGGCTGTAAGGTCAGTTAGGCTCTGTGAAAATTTTCTTCTGCTAAGTTGGTTAGTTGGTTCGTTGGTCTATGCAAGCCCCATAACTTGAGAGCAGTGGGCAAGTACTTTCAAACGGTCACTTATGCCTTAGAGTGCGGCAGACGTGCAGCGGGTCGGAAATATGGTGTCAGCAAGATCTGCGTATGGTGCTGGACAAAGCGTGCGGTTCAAGGTGGGCTCATCGGCATTCTCAGTGATGTGATTGCTGCGCCAATTGCGCCAAGGGGCTAACCCTGCAACATCCTGCTACATTTTGCCAAAATATGGGTAATCTGTGCCAAGCCTGCGCCAAAGGACTAATTTTGGTCGCCTTTGAAAACCGAAACAAAACTGAGTACCGTAATTGAGCACACATGAGCTAGGTGGCGCAAGCGGCCGCCCGACATAAAGTACCCTGCATCAATCGTTCATCCGGTCTTGGATGGTTTTCCCCGCTGTCTCTCGTCTCGCATCTTTTTAAAATTTTCTCAACGATAGACGCGGGCGTATGCGGACGCTACGACGCTAGCGTATTGGGTACCAGCCATGCCGTCATGCTGTGAAACGAAACCATGTTTTTGCGCGGCGAGAGGTACTTTATGAGCTGAAATACTTCCTCCTAAAAGCAACGGCCGTGGCCTAACTATATTTGGTCCCTGCCTGCCAGTCACCGTGGTCGCGCGACGTCGTGTGTTGCCGTCTCACGTCGCTGCAGACATGGCGGTTTCTAAACTGAAACTTAAGGACTGCCGGTTCATCAACATCCCTTTTCTTGTTTAATACGCTACTACAAAAATCTCTTTAGCTGAAAAACTGCTGTGTCGAAGTATTGATTACCTAGGTTTCTCTCGGTAGGCTTTCTTTCGAGACGGACCCCGGTACATGAAAAATCTGCCGCGAAAGGAAGTTGGTCAAGAGAAGTGAGCTAAAGCAAGGAAGGCAATGTCTGCACACTGAACCCTCACAACGAGCTTATTTGCCTCGAGTTCAATCGTTGCACAAAGCGCTCCAAGCACTTTTTGACCCTGGCTCGCGATGTCTTGCATCGATGCGCTGAGGGTCTTTTTTCCCCTGTGTTTAGCTTGTACCTCGATCGCCTGCCGACCTGGCAAGCACGTACGTGCCGCTTGATTGTTTTTTGTCTAATGCTAGACAGTTACATTTTGCATACAATTTCGGTAACCAGTTGGCGACGGAGCAGTTTCGATCGAACAGCCATCTCCGCTCGCGTGATAATTTCGCATTGCACGGCAGTAGTTATGTTGCTGTGATATTTACTACTAAGCTGGTCATTTTCAAATAAATTTTAATATGTGGAGTTTGGTATTTATTTACTGAAGCATTGCAAAATGTGTGATGTCATTGGCATTTCAGTTACATGTTAAAAGACTTCGAGGTGGTCTAACTTGATATAATTGGTTTATTGCGGCGAGCAATCTGACCTTCGCTTGTCCACCACTTGAAATAAATATTCTTATTTTTCTAGGAATATCTGCTCCAAAAGCCTTTTTTGCTGCCCCGAAACACTGTTTTAGCTGCTCCAAAAGCCTCTTTTGCTGCTCCAAAACACTGTTTTGGCTGCTCCAAAGGCGACGTTTGCTGCTCCAAAACACTGTTTTGGCTAGGGATGCCGCGAACCACCCGAGGTTCGATTTCGAAAGGTTTCAATATTTTCGAACCGAATTGATGTTCGAATTCGAAAGGCTTCAATATTTTCGACCGTACAGAGATTCAAATTCGAAATATTTGCAACTTTAAAAAATCGTGGAGTTTCGAATTCGAAAAGTTCGAAGCTTTCACGGTTTCTAAAAGTTTGGGTTCGATTATTTCGAATATTTTTTTACTTGAGGTTTGAGAAATTCGAAGATTTTGAACTTTCCCTAACTTGAAATTCAAAAAATTCGAACGTTTCGAATTCTTAGATACATAAAGTTCGATAAATTCGAAGATTTCGAATTTTTTTCTACATAAAGTTTGAAAAGTTCGAAGGTTTCGATTCTCTTTTTGCGTAAAATTCGAAAAAAAAAACGAAAAAAAAAAACTTAGGTTTTGAATTTCTTTCAAGTCCAAGTGAGCAAAGTTTGAAGTCCGGTTTTCATGTTCCGCCACAGTTTCAGTTTCAAATAAAGGCCCGTTCACACTCTTGCGACCTGGTGCATCGCATCCAATCCTAAGAAGTCGCCAACGGCTTAAAAAACGTTCTGGTCTCTCTCGGTCTTACTCGGCCCCCAGAGTGTGAACGGCGCTTAACGTTTTCACGTCTCACTGGTTTTCACGAAATCAGGTTTAGAAATGTTCGGGTGCGATACTTAGACTGCGCGAAGTTGGTCAGGCAATTAAATGGGACGACGAGTGTTCCGGATGTGCTGGATTATTTGCCAGTGTAGAGTGACGTGTGCAGATCAGTAATTATGACCGCCAGCCCGGGGGGGGGGGGGGGGGGGGGGGTTAACGTGCATCACGCAGTAGTGATCACACGAACGCACTGTTTACCGATACTCATCCAGTTCGAAACGGCCAGGGGCAGGCAGGTGGTGGAGGCTCAGAAAAACCTTGAAGCGATCTGGCAAACTGCCCCCCTGCCCCCCTGCATGCTGGTAGTAATCCGCCCGAACGCCGCCCAAGTGACGCTGGCATATAGTAAGTTTAGTTTGTACATGATGCAAAATCCTGATACTGGGAATGAAATTTGAAAAAAAAAAGTGTAAGAAGACAGAAAAAAGGGGACTGGACAACGTCTCAAACTCAGCTCACGACAACGTCTCAAACTCAACTCAGCTGAAAAATCGGCTCAGGACAGCGTCTCAAACTCAACTCAGCTGAGTTTGAGACGTTGTCCTGTCCCCTTTTCTCTTTCTTCTTACACTATTTCTTACTAATTTTACTCCCAGTCTCGGGATTTTGCATCATGATCAACATACACCAGCTCGCCTGCAAGGGATTTTGCATCATGATCAACATACACCAGCTCGCCTGCACCTTGACAATTCTTTAGTTTGTTTCTTTGGAAGTTTATTTTCCGAGACGGAAGAAACGCCGAGCAAAAAGCACAGCAGCTGACACAACTTGAGGTCGAGGAGCGTTCTACCATACCAGCAGCGTCGGAAGAGGAAAAACGGGGGGAAGGGGGGGGGGGCGGGGAGGGCTCCAGCCTCTCTCTCTCTCTCCCCCCCCCAGATATTTCGGACTGTTAAAGAAAACAACACGGAGAAAGAGGGCATGGTCGAACTTATTTTAATCTGAAATTATGCATATGTATAGCCACTGTTGCTCTTCACTGCATAAAAGGTCGCGTAGATGGTCATTGTTAGAAACGCGTTGTCAGAAGGCGCTGCTCGTCACATGCTCGGCGGTTCTGAAGTTCAAAGCTATGACTTTTCAACCTAAATAACTGTGCCATTGGTAAAAAATAGTAAAAAACTAAACATAACAATAAATGCAAAAAATAAAAAGCTGGATAAAAAAAAAAAAACTCAAGAATCCACCGGAAGTGTTGTAGTCTCGCATATTCACAGGCCCAGAACTACGAAAAAAGTTTCTTATACCAAAACGTGTACAGGCTAAAAGAAACATGTCCCAAAAACGTGAAATGGAAAAATAAAAAATAATATATATATATATATATATATATATATATATATATATATATATATATATATATATATATATATATATATATATATTTTATGACGTGCCGGAGTTTGAACAATATTGGAAATCTTTTTCCCTGAGTTAATTTATTCCTCAACATAAAAATAACAATATATACATTAATTTGTATTCTGCAGATGTTAATGATATGTACTGTCTGTGGTGTCAATTTAAATGCGATACCTCAAACAATTTCGACGAAAACAATTACCAAGTTTAGGGCATAATTGCCCATAGATACATGTTTGGATATTTTTTCGAAACTCGTCTTGAAAGAATACTAATCATATCTTAAGACTACACTTACCTAGGCTATACATAGATCATTCTTAAAAAGTTTAACATCTCTACCATAAATATCTCCAGCTATAGCGCGCTTCCAATATGGCACAAACGACAGTTGTCAAAAACCCGTCATCCCTCCTCGCTCCTTCGGGAATCCATTTCTTTAAAACCAAGCATACCAGACAATTAAAATAAACGGCATTGTCTTTCGCAAGTAATGCGGCGCCACATGTAAAAATGCGAGAAAAAAAATTACGAATGTATCTCACATCTTGAATCCAAATGAAACCGAAACCCGTCTTTCGAAGTTCGTCGAACTTTTGACTTTTCAGGAATTGGAAGTTCGAGAATTTTCGAATTCTTTAGATTAATAAGTTCGAAAGTTCGAAGATTATCGAATTTCTTAGCGTAGGAAGTTTGAAAGTTCGAAAAGCTTCGAACTTTTTAGTGCAATAAATTCGAAAGGTCGAAAATCATCGAATTTTCTAGTCTATCAGTTTCGAAAGTTCGACAAGCATCGAATTATGCAGCGTAATAAGTTCGAAAGTTCGAAAAGCGTCGAACTTCTTACTATAGCAAGTTCGAAAATTTGAGTTCCATCGAATTTCTTGATATGGAAAGTTCGAAAAATCGAAATCTTTCGAACCTTTCGAACCGCTTGATTCGATTATCGAACTTTCGATTCGAAAAAAGTTTGCGGCATCCCTAGTTTTGGCTGCTCCAAAAGGTGCTCCAAGTCGGTTTAGGCCAATCACATCACTGCATTCTCCAACCGCTCAACGTCGGCATTGAAGCGAAGGCCGAGGAGAAATTCTACAAAATAAATGGTGAACCCGAACCCTGAAAACGCGCTTAATGGATTGCTCAAAAGAGCAGTTCTGGCTACTGTAGACACCGGGTCAGACCTGAATGCCGAGGATACTGTAGGTACAACGATCGAGATCAAAATAAAGGCACTCTAGACCACTGCATGCAATTGCAAGAGTACACCCATGTTTTGATGCACATTCAAGATGATCTCGTTTTTCTTCGTGTATGGACTGCTCCACGAAAAATATTTGTGCTGAAATTTGGAGAAAGTGCTGTTCTTGCTTATGTTTATACGGTATTTTGCGTCTCCCTGTTTCCTCCAAAGCACGTGGTTGTTTTAAAAGCATGAAGTGCTTTTAAATGGAACCCTACTTATTCCAAAATTTTGGCTGTCCGTCTGTGCATTTTTCGACAAATTTAAAGGGAAAATTGATGTCATGTTGCGTAGACACAAATTTAGTTTCCCCACTAAATATAGCGGGAAAATTGATGTCGCCTTTTGTTAGGCCTTTCCACCTTTTTTTGTATCTTGGTATGGCTGTGAGCGAACACGACAGCTGCTTTGAGCAACTTCGAGGGTTGGAGCAAAACATGTGACTACTCTCTGCAGGACTGACATGCTTGTGCGAAACTTTGCCACGTGACTTGCTCCGACGCGCTGATGGCCTCACTGTGGTCGTAGTCTTTGCCATTTGCTAAGAACTGCCAATTGGCAACAGCGGTACTTCCGTTGAATGTGGGTGACCTTCTTCATTCTTGATTTTGTGTTTGTGTTGTTCCGTGCCGCCTGTGTCGGATTATGCATCTATTGTGGATTGCATGATGTCAGTGTCCTATGGCGGTAGCTGTCAGTGCCCCTTCCCGGCCAGAGAATGCTCACGTACAAAAGAAAAACCCGACTCTACAGCAGAGACTCTGCTTTCCCTCTCTCCGTCGTTCCTCGCACGCGCACGCTAACTGCGGCAAGGCTTTCTCTCACTCCCCTCCCGCCTTCCCTATTGTAGGCCAACGCTGGTCCGAAACACCCACGTGATCACGGGAAGACTGCTCTCTGCCCCCGCTAGATTTCCACTAGATCCACATACCTTCTGGTGACACCTCTCGCTTCCTGGACCCCCACACCTCTGGCTGCCGCCTTTGCCAAATACCCACGTGGTCGCGCTGTGTGGACACACTCCCTTGCCTTCCCACTGTCGCCGCCCAGGTTCCGTTCTCATGTGCTCACCATGCCCCTACAGAACGGCTCGCATACATACTTTCGTGTCTTCCACCGCGTGTACAGTCACGAGCATCCCCGTTCTGGAAAAGTGTTTCAGCCCCCCCCCCCCCCCCCAAAAAAAAAACATGTCTCTTGTCCTTTCCTAACACATGCGACATCTCGCACAATCATTTCACAAAAGCATGCACCTCCTCACGCACATCTCATACATCAACTCCACTGAAAACAAAGAACCCATGGCAAACATTGTACAGCACACTGGCTGAAGGCAAATCTCCCTTAACATAACTTTCCAGAGTGCTGCAGCTGCCCGGTCAATTGCAGCACACTCTGTGGTCGTTCACAATTTCATTTGTAAGTACTCTGCAAGCGTGCTTCTGATAGTAGTCCTGCTTCCCTCTCAATTGCCACGGTCCTTCGTGTTTGATTTATAGCTTTGCTCAGTATAAAAACGTCATAGTTTTATTAACAAATTTTTTTTCTGTTTCACAGAGAAGTGCTACTTTTGTAAATGTGTCAAGAATAAGTTGTGCAAAATGATTCTGGTTGAATCAACTTTTGGGAGCCATCGGAAGCAAGCGACAGGAGACAAGCGATCGGAGACAAGTATCGCCATGCTGCTGGGGGCATTTCGGCGGCTCTTTTGATTTTTGTCGTTACTCTCCGTTCGGTCGGCAAACGACTGCTGAGTCGGCACCGATAGCAGTAGTGCCCAGTGAAGTGAAATAAAAACTGATTATTGCCATTTATCCCGCAAACCTACTATTAAACGCTCGAAAACTGATTGCCTAACCTGCCGCCCCATAGGTTCAGCCACGCTTGGCTTTGCCTTTCGTCGCGGGACGCCCCGTTTGCGGGCAAAATTGGCATTAACTCGGCAACAGCTTGTCAAGTGGGTGTGACGTCAGGAATTGAAACGCCACTGAAGCCTCAATAATAGTTCAGTTTTCTTCAGATAGATAGCGCCTTGCACGCCTCGTGCTTGCCCGGGCTTTTCCGTATCGTCCAATTCTGCACGTAGCAGTTGTCACAACGCTCCTTCAAGCCACTTTGTAGGGATAGAGCATCATACTACGGAGCAGTGTTCTGGAGATATCCTTTTTGATTAGGTATCAAGTGCTTTTTGTGCGGCAAGAAAACTTGTATAACACTTTTTTGTGCCGATCTTGACGACAAAATCGACCCGTAAATACATTCTGTGCTGAAACATGTGAAAGAAGAGACGACGGAAGCCCACCTTATCTCATACTTTTTTTTTTCTTTGGGGATGGTGCTTGCAAGAGCAACAGAGATTTCAGTATACATGCGGGGCTCTCTTCCTAAAGGTGAAGAATATTGCAGATAGATAGTATTGGAGATGGCAAACATAAGATTTGTGAGGAGCTTATTTTTGCGAATTTTGTAAATTGCCTGCAATTTACAAAAACTGGGTCATGTAAACAAATTGGGCAAATAGCCAACATTCTGCAAACATTATTGAGACTCTTTGCTTCACTCTGCTCAGCATCGGTATAGTGAACTAACAAAAATAGCCCATTGCACGTGAGTGCCTGTAAGTTATGTCAATACTAATACAGTCGAACCTCGATATAACGAACTTCAATGTAACGAAATCCTCAATTTAACGAAGTATTTTATTTTTCATAATTTCTTGCCCATAGACCCCATGTATTTTTAGTCCCTATATAACGAAGTCCATTTTGCTGCTATTTCAATATAACAAAGCGCCATTGCCATAGAAGGCAATAAATAAATCAACTCTAAAAAACAACTTCGCAAAAAAATTGTGGTTAAAAAAAAAATTATGCGCAAACGCGAGCGCTTGATAGGTTACTTCACGGGGACAGGCCTTCCAACGTTCCTAGGCTGGCCGAGGATGCGGCGCCGGTAGCGCCGGCGAGGCATGCGGCAAAGCGGATTCCGCGAGGCTGGCCAGAAAATGCCGAGAAAAAAGTTAACACGGCATAACAGCATCACCACTGACATTCACTGATCATCATAGTCCACTGTACCGCGGGTAGCGCGGGAGCCAACTTCAGCGGGGGAGCGACGTGATGGCGCTGATGGCGCGACCGCGCGACCGCACGGGCAGTGCTGGCAGTGCCATCTAGGAGAAGACCGAAAAGACCGATTATCGTCTTGCGAGCGTGATGCTGATTATCGTCTTGCGAGCGTGATGCAAGCACACCACAGTGTGCTTGCGCAAAGGCGCAAGCACACTGTGGGCGCAAGGGGGCAAGTAAACTGTGCGGTCAAGAGTGCTGTGTAGGTTGGAAACATTGGCACCGCCCAAACCGCCTAAACTAAACAGCTTTATTTGTTAACCGGGCGGTTCACTTACGCGCTTGCTGCCATAAGGAAACGTAAAGTTCTTTCTTTGGATGAGAAAGCAAACGTTTTGGACGCCATCCGGAAGAAACTGCCGAGATCACGAGCACTCGGGAAGTGCTCGACGCAATGGACGTACTGAGGAGGTACACGGCATCGCATGGGCAGCAAGATGCCGTGCAAGCGCTCTGGGCGCTCGAACGCCGTATGATGCCGCCGACGCCGCTGCTACTGTCGGACAAGGCGCAAGCAAAACTCGCGGACTACTTTGCCCCTAAATAAATGTCATTTTCGGTGAGTTTTCATACCCGTAAAATGTTTCGGAATTTTTTTTTCGCATGCTAAAGCCAAATTTCGATTTAGCGAAATTTTAATGTAACGAAGTAAATTGCGAATTTTACCGACTTCGTTACATCGAGGTTCAACTGTATAGTTGAAATGAGATAACCCATAAGCTTGCACATACCTGAATAACTTCATTCCACAGCTTCCCTCGCAATTCCTGCAGGAGTGTAGCTGAACCGCGCTGCGTCTTGTTGTTTTTGCAAGCCCTTGGCAGTAACTGCTACAATTAAGCTTTTGCGTGTTAACACACACACAAAAAAAAAAAAAATATATCTTGTCAATTTGAAGTTTACGCAGCCCTGGGGTATGTTGGAGAATGACTGTAGCCTTGCCACAGGTGCGAAGTAGCAAAGTAAGGACGTTTTGGAGGAATAGGGTGCTTCTTGGTACAGAAAAAGTGGGCCACACTAAAATAAAGTTTCTTAACATTTTTTTTCTTTTTTGCGGATGACCTAGGTGACATAGTTATTCAGTACATACCCTAATATCATTTTGTCTGGCTAAAAAATCTTGTATCACTTTATGGTTGCAGGACATTTATTGCTTTAATGAAAGGTGAACCCGAGGAGGGCAGTGCTAATGCTGACCATTCCTTTCTCTCCTTGGAGAACAATACTTAGGTGGCTGACAAAATGTGTGCCACCCGTCATAGGGGCCTTTACAGTTTCTGTACCTTCTGTCTCACAAAGTTTAGTACCTGTGAATTCCTAAACTCCAAGCTTGGGCCAAATATTCCACATAGTGAGCTCAAAAAAAAAAAAAAAAATGTGTTCCATCCAGCATTTTGGTTCCTTTGAGAGTATGTTAGATTTCTATACACTTCTATTTAATGATTGTTTACCATCATTCAAAGTGATCTCTTCATTGTATTAAGGGTAGTTTGAACCCAATGCCACTCATGGTCCAACATACTCCCGAGTTTAATGGTTTACTTTTCTGAAAATATCAATTGGCAACATAAGATCGAAAACAAATATCCTGCAGCCAATAACCAACTGCAGCCATAGGCTCTTTCATAGGAGCATTCAGAATGGAGGAGCCATCCTCTTCTGCTTACACGTTTTTGTTTTATGGCCTCTTTTAGGAAGCATGCTGTTCACACTCCACTAGGAAACAGACATTAATGAAAATATATTTATAAATTCAAATGTTAAAATTTGTTTTAAAAAATTTACAATCTATGGCAAGACAAGTTTCTGCTAAGTGAGTCTCTCGCTTTGTGCATTTTGAATGCGTAATACCATAAGTCTATTTCCTACTTTTGTAAATATTTCATAAAAAAATAGGTTTTTCAGATACGTCGGTAAGCACGATACTTCCGCAAATTCGTAAGTTGATGGTCTTTTTAGGAAATCTCAGTTCTTTTAGTGTTGTCGGAAACACTAAGCTTCTTAATTGATTGTTGAATGATTCGCCGTCTCACGGAATCATTTTAGCTTGCCTCCCCTCGGGCTTCCTCTTCCGAGGCACCCTTCTCACTTACCTTGCCATCCACAACAAAAAACGCTGTGCCACGCCAAGATTGCAGACGACCTCTGCGCCGAAACCTCGCCGACAATGCGGGCTTCCACTGTGACGGGTTGGTGGGTCCTCACGAACCGCAGGAAGGGAGATTACGGTGGACCCCATGAGCATGCAAGCAATCCCGGACGGTAGCCACCAACTGCTTTTGTTATTCGTTGATGTTCTCCTCCTTTTGTCCCATTGTACCCACCGACACATCGTTAGTCCTCGTCGTCTTTGCGTGGTTCTTTGTGGTCCTTTTTTTTTCTCCCTGTGGCTGCGGCGGGCCGGCGGTGTGTTTCTCGAGGGCTTCGGGAACGGGGGTGGTGGCAGGGAGACCATTAATTGCGGTCCCCAGACATTTTCCTCCTGACATCTGGGCACTGCGGTTCTGTCTCGGCAGAGGGAGGGGGAGGGGGGGGGGGGTTGTGAATATTTTTGCTTAATTCCGAGACACCGTGCAGTGATTGCACCTTTCGGGGTGTGGTCGTGGACGGTGTTTGTTGAGTTTGGGTGAATGGTTTGGGTGCATTCTAATTGTGCCTGCCTTTTGTTTGTAAAATGTAATTGCTTCATGTTTAGCAGATGTTGTGAGGGTGAACGTGGCGTAGGATCGGTTAATTGACTCAAGGAAATTGTGGATCACCTTTGAATGTGAGGTGTTTCTGCACTGTTTGTTTAAGGGTGGACACTACCCAGTGGGGTTAACTTTTTAAACTATTGCTTAATATGATTGAAATTTAGGGTATATACTGGAAGTTGCAAGGCAGGATGCAGTGCAGTTTCATCAGTGTACATGAGTTGTAAAATAACTTGTAGTCATTTTTATCAGGAATGCACCGACTTTGTTTAGGAAAACTATCGTTAGGAAACTAAGGTAATACCGAACATTTTTCTACTCTAGGTCTGCAGCAGAATGCCTAGAGAGTGCAGCTGTGAAAAGAAAATTTCCAAAAAGGAATTTACTTCATGCTAACATCGCAGTGAAAATCGAATAAATTTTTTTGCCTTTTATGTCAAGCACAAAATCTTAACGTCTTTTATAAAAGACATCCACAAAGTCAAAAAACAATTCCATAGTTGCACTGCCCATAAAATTCCACTTAGGAAAAACAATAAGCGAGTCTTTCCTCTTGTCCCATTAAGAATCTATAGTTTTCCTAAAATGAAATTTATGCCAAAATGTGGAGCGGAGAAAAATGTGTTCAAAGTGTTCCAACCCATACCTTTTCTTTAACTTCAATGGGCCGAAAATAATTTATAAAAAATTAATTATGCGGTGTAAACTAATGAAACTTTCTGGAAATACCCTCCCGGTGCTGGTGAATGTAAATATTACATTTTTCAAAATCCCCTTCTTTTGCAGAAAAATTTTTTTTTCTGGGTAGTGTCCCCCCTTAATATGCGATTTTGGTTTTCAGTTGAGTGAGTTGGGAGCTCATTCCAGACTGCAAGTTTGCTATTTCATTTGTAGTCTAGAGGATTTGCAGCTTTGTGGTGCAGTCAGTTCATAATATTGGCTATTCTTCGAGAGATCCTGCACCTCATTTTCGGAGGCACTGTTAAATTAAAATAAAATGTCATAATTTCTGCCAGTCTTGTAGACCCTCCTGTGCCATGATTAGTTTAGGATATTTTCCGAGATGATAAGCTAGATCTAAAAATTAGTACATATCGGGGACTGTTTTTTCCCTCTCATAATACTAGGTTCAAAATTTTGGAAAACAACGTAACAGTTACTAGCCTCGAACTTAGTATTGCTCTTATGAAGCTTCATAAAAGTTTGCGTTTTTCATAAATGATGTAAGGAGTTTTGTTTACTGTGCTAGTCTTTTCTTTTTTTTTTTCTTGTGACAGTGCGAATTTTCGGTTAGAACCAGCTGCAGCCAGACCCCCCAGAAACGAAGAAAGAAAGCAGCATGTAAATGCGGTGTCCCATCATAGAGCCAGAACCCCTCAAAGTGGTGGCAGTATAACATGAGTCTTTAGTATTACCATTTCTAATCAACTGGTATCCAGGTGATGAGTTCCATTATCGCAACTGGAATGTAAAAGCATCACTCGCGCTCCTCGGTGATTTCACTGGTGAACAGATCTCCCTGTGAGGACAGATACCGAATTACAAAGGGAACGACACGGTTGGATTAAGTCAGCAAAATAGTCTAAAAACCAAACCTTTTGTCAACCTAGTCTATAAAATGTCATTTTCGTTATTTTCCTGGCAGCTCTGTCGCTGCTAATATTACACCCCTTTGCCAACGACAGGTCTGGAAGGCAGAGGGGAGGGAAGGAGATCAAGTGAGGCAGGGTAAGGATGGGGAAGGGATGATAGGGAGACAGGGTGGGAAGGAACGTCGAATGAGATAGGTTGAGGAAGCGCCCGTCGCTGAAAGCAGCAACTCCCCCGGGGGTGTGTTGGGTGATCGAGGAATGTCGGCGTGCCCGAGGACGTTGCGCGTTCCGCGTTCTTCTGGTAGCTAACCAAACGAGACACTTCGCCTCACTTCCGTGCTCTGTTCACCCCTAACTTGACGGTGCGGTGGAAGTTACGAGCGCGTAATACCAGTCCCACATCCATCTTTCGCCACGTGATCGCTGGGCCGCCGCCCATACCCACGCGCGGTGAGCGGGGTCACGTGATGAAAGGGAGGCTGCTGATTGGTCCGGCGAGCGCGGAGCTCCCACAGCGCTAATAGGTTAGAGGTGAGCGAAGCATCCCTTTTCTCCGCTCTCTCTCTCTCTGTCCATGCTCTGCACGCTACGTCCTGGAAAGTATGCACGGTGGGGCAGGGGGAAAAGGGACGCGAGCTTACGTGTTTGGATCGTTTGCGTGCCGTTACCGAGGAGGAGGAGGAGGAGGAGGAGGAGGAGGAGGAGGAGGAGGAGGAGGAGGAGGAGGAGGAGGAGGAGGAGGGTGGAGCCTTTGTGGACGTAGGGAGTTGGTCCCTGGCGGTCACCGAATCTTTCCGTCGGGAATAGCTCCGGGCTCATGCATGGTCCGGTGCGTGGGACACGAGAGACCAATTCACGAGGGCTGCCAACTCGACATCCTTGCCTTCTGTTTTTGTTCTGTTCCCTTTATTTTTTTTTTTTAGTTATTTGCAACCGTCCGCGTTAATAAGCGTAGGTTTCAGTTGCGTGCATCTATTTTCGGTCGTCGCTTCTGGTTGTTGTGTTCTGGGATGCTTGGGCTTTGCCCCCCTTCTTTCTTTTCTCTACGACTCGCTTTTTTTATTTGCTCTGTCCCTTCTGTACTAGTAGCTGACCATATTATCTGTTTCTGTTTGGTGTATTTCGTATGGAACTTTCACCTCGTGCGCTGTCTTCTTACGTGTCGTGCGCTGTCTTCGCCTCCGCGTGTTTATCGCGTATTCTCTTGTGCGTGTGTTTTGTGTGCGATGTCTGACTGTCTTTGAAGTCGACACTAGTATGGTAATCTCGCGGGGTTGTTGCTTTTGCCGTCTTGTTACGTTCATTTGCTCGTCGCACCTCGCCTTTGGCGTTCCTTGTTGTCTCATGGTGGACTCGTTTGCGTATGCGCGCCCACTTTCCTTTCTCTCTCTCTCTCTTTCTTTGCACGACTTTTTCGTTACTTGCCTTTTTTGGCTGGTCTTGTTCTTGCGTAAGTTTTTTTTTTTACTTTTCCGCTTAGTTTCTTTTTTCACCTCTTTTTGTACTTGTTTTCCTGTGTCCTCTTATGTTACTCTTTGTAATTTGACCATATTTTTTTCGTTCTTGGTTTGTTTTCGTTTATCGCGTCAATTTCTTCCTCATTCCTTTCTCAATATATTTCGTTTTTCAACCTTGCGAAATCGCCAGCTTCGTGTTTACACGATCAGCAAAAACTTCGAAGATGATGTGCGAACCAACCAACGGGTAATGTTGACACTTGTATGCTGCGAGCGACGAAGATCTGGAATACATCGACCATGTTAGAAAAATGAACCTACAAAATGCGGACAAAAAAAAAAAAAAAGTCAACATTTCTTGCTTGTTTGCTTATCCCAGAATCGAGTTTGAGCTGGCAGACCTATCTAGCTTTTCTCGCATGATTTCTCTATTCACGCGTTACGCCCACGATAACCGGAGCCGTCATTTTTATTTTTTCTTCCTATCGTCTTGTACTTGTAGATTTTGCACACTCAAAATGGCGGACAGAAGGGGGATGTCATGATCCTAGAGACAGGCGAACTAAGGACTCCGCGGTTTGGCATAGGGCTGAAAGCTTTCCCGGATTGCCCGCTTCTCCACGTGGCCTCAGTCACTCTCTCGCGCACTCACTCATCACTCTAATTTGTTTCACTTTCCGTGCGAATCGGAAGCTGTAAGCACGAGCGTGTCAACCTGAACGATGCTTGCAGTGCATGAGCGCGCCTGCTCGACCGGGACGCTGTAAGCCCGGATCTTGCTCTTGTAGCTTTTGCTATACGTTCGCACTTCAACTGAAACAAAGTATAGCTTAATCCTCCATCGCTCGCTCGTCACTAGCCCACTTGCACTCATTTTCTCCCTCACGTTACTGATTCACTCTTAACGTATTCATCGCCTACTCACTCATCACTCTCACTCACTCCTACTCGTTTATTCACAGAAATGCACCCATGCCGCGCACATGAACTCACACAGACGCAAGTACGCGCACACAGTTTTCCTTTTCTATTTGCCTTTTTTCTCCCCTCTTCTGTGGTTCTATATCATCGGCACGCTTCTCTGGAAGTTCGCGGCGATCGCATAAATAATCCCCCGGGAGCGAATGCCCGGAGTCGCGATGCATCAATCACAGCGGCTGCGCTTTCCCTCTCGCCCTGCCCCCTCTCACTGGTAGACCCCGATAGAAAAGAGAAGGAGGGGAACGGGAGGGGTAGGGAAATGGGATTGAGAGAGGAGGGTAGGGAGGGGGAAAAGGAACAGATGGAGAGGACACTGGGGGTGAGATTCATTGGATTTGCTGCAACGCAACTCTGAGCCTTATTTTTCCGCCGGTTCCTCGTAAGTGGTGACGGGTTTTTCGGTCTTGTGGAGTATCAACAGGGGATAATCCTGCCGGTCTCTAACGTTTTTATCATTTGCTCGGTTCTTTTGTCTCCTAGAGTGAGGAGGGTGCGCCGTTTTTGATTCTCTGCGAGCTGAAACCGTGAGACATTTCGAGTATTTTTTTGCGCGAGTGTCGACGAGGTTTCGCGCAGTGTTGAGTGAAACTTATCTTGTAAGCTTACTAAAGTACGTGATTGCGCTTATAATCGTCCTCGCGACAAAATCTTATGTTATCGTTTTACTTGCATAGCCTAGCGGTGCCAGCGCGCGAACGTGGCATCGCAAAATGCAATTGGGATGTGTAGTCGGTCTCAGTTGTGAACCGATAAAAAAAAAAGCTCGTAATAGTTTTTTTTTTCTTTTAAATTTTGCTAGTATATTATTGTCTCGTCGACCGGAAAGTTTCCTACCACTCTTCACTGTCGTCTTTGTTTTTGTTCTGTTATTTACAATAACACATTCCAAGTTTATCATGGCCGCTAGTATTTTCCCCAATAAGTATCTCCTTTACTGTTCATGGTTTGACCTTCATGGTTTGACCTTTCTTAAGAGGCTATGGACAAAACTAAGCTCTTCATGGTTTGACCTTTCTTAAGAGGCTATGGGATAAAAGTAATCATGCTCGCAGTCATTTATTTCATGCATCCTCTCCTACGCTGCCGGGCCCCCGCCCAACCTTCTTGAGAAGGCGGCTTCTCCTCTCGAAGGGGGAGCTTGCGGTGAAGCACGCTTGCGGGCATCCAGCTTTTGAACTGGGCGAATCGAGTACTGCGTCCTTTCCCAGAAAGCGTGCGACTTTCGACGCAGCCTTGACGTCATCGCCCTGTATGTTCTTTCCCAGCGTAAATTACGACGATTATTTTAAGGTAGATGTCCGCACGTCGCTTTATCGGAACAACTGTCCTCGCATCTCCCAACGCATAGCCGCTCGTCGGAGTCTGCTAGCATGGGGGTATCAGTGGCCAAGTGGGCTAGCGCACACCAGCTCGGAGCACGTCGAGCGAAGGCTCGCGCTGCAGAACCCAGGGATCCTGGGCTCAATCCCCGCCCCTGCCCGTTTCGATCTGGATGAGCATCGTACCGGCGTGCAGTCGTGTATCACTACTGCGTGATGCACGTTAAAGACCCCAGGCTAGCGGTTGTACTGCACTGGCTAAAGTACTCATCTACAGCGAGTGACTCATTGCAACTTTGAAATGGCTGACCAACTATATGCTGTTTAAATATCTACACAACCTTAATTATTTCGGCTAGCATGATAATCCCGCAGGATTGTTGTTTTTGCCGTCTTGTACGTTCATTTGCGCGACGCAACTCGCCTTTGGTGTTCCTTTTTGTCTCGTAGTAGACTGGTTTGCGTATGCGCGCCCGCTTATCTTCTTTCTCTCTCTCTCTCTCTCCTTGCGCGATTTTCTTGTTATTTGCCTTTTCTGGTTGATCTTTTTCTTGATCGCCGTGCGGTAAGACATGTAACTGCCTCCACGCTGTATAGAGCGGCGCTGCCGACAGTAAACATCGCTCCCCTTGTTTTTATGTGCGTGTGTTTATCTCTCGGTTAACGCCTGCCCAGATGTTAAGGTGGTATCAACTTTGTACACCTACCGATTCAAAGCACTGACTATGGTGTCTCCTTTGTACAGTTTCGTCAATAAATTATGCCGACGTGACTGAATTTGGTGTGTAATTTTTGTGTTAGTTTTGGGGGCAACCGAAAACGTATTTTCGGAATAATTGCACTATTTTATTACTTCGAAAGGATCTCATCTTTCGGTGCAAGTGAGCCACTCAAGTCGGATTCCGGATTCTACCCCGGCATTGCTGATCTACGTTCGCACTCGTTTACCGTCCAACGTAAACTCTTTTTTTTTTTTTTTTTGAGGTAGTGCCACGTTTATCGTCGTCTTTTCTATCCTCCCTCCCCCAGCCTCTCTCTCCAAGTCCCTCTTTTTGTCTTTTCTAAGCTTGCAAGCAGTGTGCCTAGGTTTCAGAGTGTACCCAACTGCTCAATCGGTGTCAGGGGTGGTAGAGGGGCCGCGTTTGCAAGACGAGCTGCAAGGAGGGAGACGCAAACACGTTGGTCGTCTGCGGGCGCCTCCGGCTTTACGCTCGCTTAACTCCTCGCTACGCGACAACGTAGCGCAGGGGCAGTTGCGACCAGTCTGCGCAGGAGAAGGCGTCCGCCATGGAATTGCAAACGCTCTCTCCGTGGTTTGAGTTGCACCTGCTCTTAGTTCTAGGCTCTCTCTACTTGCCAGTGAATGCATCGCAAATATAAAAGAAAAAGGAGGCTGCATGCGTGCGTCTCCTTTCGTACGTACGTGCCATTACCTTCTTGTCGCCTTTTTTTTTTCCTCGCTACTGCAGCGTCCTCCCACAAGGCGACAGACACTGGGAAAGAGAAAGTGGGGAAGAGAGAAAGAAAGAAAGAGAGAGATGCGGAGAGTATGCACGCGTGAAAGAGGGAGAGGTTGTGCGCGCCCGTCTTTCGATCCGGGGCTTGGCACCCGATGCTGAGTGCGGGTCCGTATCGCGCTCGCGAACTCTGTCGTGTGTAAAGCTCGCCTGCTCTGCCTCTCTCCCTCAGTAAACCCCAGTCTCTACCTATTCTTTTTTTTGCTCCGCATGGTTGCGTTGTGTTCGTTCTCGCGCCAGTGATGAGGCTGAGCCGCTCTCTCTCTTTCTTTCTCTCCGAGTTCTTCCAGTAGCTGCATGGCTGCTCTTTATTCTCCCTTACAGCTCTCTGGATAGCTTTTGAGAAAGATGCAGTGGCGGGTCTAATCTTTCTCGAGGCCAACGTTAACCCGTTTTTTTTTTTAATTTAATTGTTTTTTAATTGCGGCATTAGTTCTTTTAGCTTTCGACCGCGTTAGAGCCCTCACGACGACGGCAAGAAGGGAGCTAGGCAATCGAGGCCTACGCAAGAAAAGCGGCGGCGGTAATACGAGACGTAGGAACGAATGATGTGCAACAAAAATCCAAGCTAGATTCTTTTTATTTCTTTAGAATTGTAATTGGGTTGCTTTGAAACGATGAAACGTTATGCGAGTGTAACAATCTCTTTACACGTAATACAGCTTCCGTCTCGTAGTCTTCGAAAGATCTCGGCAACGATATATAGAAAATTTTAAAGCCACTGAAACCCAAAAAAAAAAAAAAAAAAAAAAAAAAGAAACGCGAGGCGTGGTTTCGGCATTTGATTATAAATACGCAGCCAATCAGATCGTGGCATTGGCCGGCAAGAACGTGGAAGAGGCACTAAATTTGGCGGGGAAAATTGACGTCACGCTTCCCATAGATGGCAGTTTAGGTTCCCCGCTAAACTTGGTGCGGCAATTGATGAAAGTATACGTTGGGGACTCCGGAAACGACTGTCTGAAGTATTTCATACATAGCCCGTGACAAGTTGCGAACGGCGCGAGCTTCCTACCTTGGACATCGCTTGGGCGTCTCGTGCGCTTAGAGCGTTCGAGAGACACGATCTGCCGTTCTCATTCTGCCAGGGACTCAAATACATTTAAACGATGGCACATTAAAAAAGCAAAACAAGGATTTTTTTTTTTTACTTTGCGCATTTACCAGTTAGAACGAATCCCTGACGTTAGTGACCCATGAAACACGCGTTCGTTTTACACCGCGCGCAATAAAAATAAAAGTAAAACAGCGTTTTTTGTTTTTTTTTAAGTTTGCAGTTAGAAGAAGCTGCCACGTGATCTGGAGCCGATTATATGCCGCCAGTGTTGATCATATCTACACGCTGGGGTTTGTTTAGCGCAAGACACGCGCCGAGTTTGAGACATTGTTATGATTCGGCTACTGTCGTCGTTGCAGCGGTTACACACGGGCAGCTACCCGAATGCTTCTCGAGCTACTGATTAATTAGCACGAGCCCAAACCGAGTTTTCACGTGATACTCGCATCCAATCTATGAGCCGCATTCAAATATCGTCACTGGGAAGGTACTGCGACCCGCCCAACTACCTCATCAGGTTAATTCTGCGAAGGAGAGATGGAAAGAAAACGCTCGCTTTTGTCCTTGAAATTACACCGTAGCAAAGGAGTTTCTTGGTCAGTGGCGTTACGTGTGAGCATACATTTTTTTTTTTTAATTCAGGTAATGGTATTTTATATTCTACCGGCGTCTATTGCGCATTCGTCGTATCGTTAGCGGAGTGTCAGAACGATACTTAAAACTTCCTATTGACTCGGTCCCATCCCCACGTACCATCGCCATTAAATCGGGGTCTCACGATGGGAAGATGAAGTCGTTCCGAAGGACCAGCTCATCGCGATATCGACCGGTCCTTGGATGATTGACAGGCGCGCTTTGTATGCAGACGACCCATTTCGGAGGGGGCTGATTAGGCGGGGTCTGATTGACGCGCGTCATGATCAACAGGTTGTCGATTAACACGCCGCTTATTGCAGCGGGACTGTTCGACGTTTGATGGAGCCCCCTGTCAACAGATGGCGGGAGGAGGAAATGCAGATCAATCAAAATCGCGCCTGAAAAAAAAAAAAGGAAAAAAAAAAAAAGAAAACGAAAACAGTGCATTAGTTTACTTTTGCGAGAAATAAAAAGGGGCAACTAATCGCTATTTTTAGGGTTCGATATATGGTCTGAAGTATGCTTTTAGCATGCTTTTAGTACTTCGTATTTTAATGCGGCGGTCTATGCGGCAAATCATTCTTGCAACTACGCTTTGCTTACAACAATTATAACCGTTTTCCAAAATTTGGTGGGTCGCACTTTAACGTAAAGGTTTTGTTCCTTTGGCGCTCAAAAGCCTATACTCGCGTCGAGCATCGCTTTTTGTATATATCTTATCAGGTGATATGACCAGCGGGAGCAACTCGATCTGGTCGAGTAAGATTCGAACCAAGGTATTTCCTATGAACAATGGACGGCGTAAGTGATGACGTCACAACATGGCGCTCCGCTCCAAACAAATCGTTGCTAGGGCCGTTGTTCTGGACAAATGCATGAGGCCTCGATGTGAGGTTAGAAATTATTTGATAAAAAAAAAGTAAATTTTTTGTAAGCATTGTCTTCTCTACATCTAATCACCGAGACTTTTTCTATGGTCTCATTACCGTAAAGCGGTCACAAGAGACCGTTTCGTCATCCGGTTTTGCCTCGCTAGCAGACAATCGATGTCTTCGCGGGTCCAGTGGTTCTTTCTGGGGGAGTACGCAACTGCGTTGAATGAAGTTGGCGACGACCGACGAAACTTCTATTGCTTCTATTCTGGGAGTTAAATTTCTGCAAATATTTCGGAGGCGAAGAGTGCCCGTACACAGCTTGTATCGACGCTCTAAGTGCACGAGCGCGCGAACGCCTTCCCTGGAGCTCGTTTCCGCAATATTTGAGAAGGTGAAAACCCACTGTGAATCCCAATCACGTACGACGACGGCGTGAAGTGGATCAAGGTATAAGTGTAGACCGGCACACGTTTCGAGACAGCACCGTTCTTGAGTTCACATTTGTGCGATCAAACGAACTGGTTGTCACATATAGCCGCGTGCATGACCGAGAAGGAACGCTTCGCTTCGCACCTCTGCCAGAAATGTCGCAGATGGAAAAGGCTCGACGAACGTAAACTGAAAATAAGTTTAATGGGAGAACTTGGGGTGCCAGAAACAAAAGAAGGAATGTGTCGAAACGGCAGAAGCGTAAGGTCGCGGCGTCGGCGTGACAGCTTGCTGGAGCGAGAGTGAATGTGCCTCGTCGTCGGGAGAACCTGAGTGAGTGGGCAAAGCTCACGCTCGACTCTTTATCTTCTACTCTTGGCATCTCGAACATTCGACCTAGAACGTTCGAGATTGGCTAGGAAAGATAATTTCGGCCTCCTTATCTTTTACGCTCGGGGTAAGATGTAAGAAGAAGCGTTCCTTCTCGGTCATGCACGCGGGAATAGAACTTATTCGATGTTATTATCCAGCTCGTTCGCTATCTGGGGCCTTAAAACTGAAGAATTGGTAGGATTTTTGTCTCAGTGGGATTGTTGTCGTCGCAAATATTTCAGAAACAGCCGATTCTCGGCCAACTTGTGTCGTGGCAAGTTGTGAAATCTATACCCTCTCTATCTATCATTTTTTGACTTTGGAATTTCACTTCTAATTTTTGACCGATTGTTCTTTTGGACCGCAATTCAGTCTCATGTGTTCATATTAAGAAAACTCGCCAACGCCCCTAGCAACGCGGTATGTTTTAATCGGTGACGTCAGCACTGACGGGGTCATTTGCTGCACACATAGACTAGCTGCGGCACGGTTTTGGCGGTTATTGACGAACCTGCAGGTTCGAATGGGTCACAGAACCTTCGAACATTTAGCAAAGTTCGACTTATGGACAGTGTTGCCCGACTTCCACACAAAACTTTCCAATTCTGGGGAACAAGTTATTTAGATACCAGTTTATCTTATATTTTATGAAATGATTACCGATGTTTCACGCTATAAAAATTAAGATATGTAACCTTTCATGCTTTAGCTAGTTTATTAATGCGAGACAATAAAGCAGTATAGCCATCAAATAGTGCAGGGCTTTTTTTTTTTTTTTTCCGCCAGGTGGCGTCGGCTCATTTTTTTATATTTCTCGTCTCAGCATAGAAGTCGAACTCAGTCGAACCTGCATCGAATCTAGAGATTCGAATGATTCGGCGAACCTGCGAACTTGTAGTGATTTTTAATGAAGTTCGACTTATGGACCGTGTTGTCCGGCATCTGCACAAAAATTGCGAGTTTTAGGAAACCAATTATTTAAAAAGTATTTTATTTTATATTTTATAAAATAATTACCGCTGTTTCACAATATCGAAAATATATAATTCCTAATACTTTAGTTAGTTTATTAATCTCGGAATAAAACGCTGCACCCCAACGAGTATACTGTAAACGATTTAATTTTCGCGAGGACCTAATTTTCGCGAATTTTCCGAATCGCCTACAATTGATGAAAAATAGGTCCCGGGAACAATTCCGGTAAAATGTAAACACATTGGAATTTATATTGATATCCAACCTTGTCGCAAAAACTAGAACCTGCGAATTATTCTAAAATCTCAGCTTTGACCCGAATCGCGAAAAATTGAGCCCGCGAAAAATAGGTCGTTTGCAGTATTACGCTTTCCTTCGCTAAGGCCGTTTTTCAGATTTTCGCGCACGAGCACAAAAGTCGAGCTTCAGTCGAACTTTCGTCGAATTTCGCGTTAAAAGTTCGACAAAAAGTGGGACCTGGTCGACCTCGAACCCCGGCAAGTTCGCGACATGCCTCGTTTTGACGCTTTCGCTACGGCGCTGCCTCCTAGCGTTCGCGAGGGGAAGCTGGGGAAGTTTCCCCGTCCTGTCCTGTTATAACGCGAGGAGAAGGAGGAATAACAAGGCCCCTGTATCGGTCGCATACCGGCGTACACTGTTCCGACTCTGCCCGGTCGCATTTTTATTTTTTCCTTCCTGGTTTCTTTTCACCCCTTTTGCTCTGCCCTTTTCATGCGGCCTGTGCGCCAGCGGCTGCCGTCTACTAAATGGAAAAATCGATGACCCTATAAATTTTGCCGCCGGTGTAAGCTTCTCTCCCTTTCTTTTTTCTTTCGTTGTTCTTCAGGCGATACGTAGTTTTCTTTTCTAACTCTTGGTCTTTCTTTCTCTTTACACGCCAAATAGACAAAGAAAGCTCAGGAAGGAATATCGAGCATTGACGTCTTTCGACTTGATTCATCACTTTTTTTTTTCTAAACTTTTTTTTTTTTTTTTTCTGGAAAGGGGGGGGGGGGCGTGTTTAGCTCGCGGACATTGTTCTTATGATGTGGTTGTACTTTCGACGCGAGTGTACTTTATTGATTTATTTATTTGTTTGACATTATTGCAAGCCGCCTGTTCGGTGGCCAAGGCAAGGGTGAATAATGGTTCACAAACTTCATAAACTAAAAAAAACAAAAAAAAACTTAAGTACCAAGGACAGCAAGGCATTATGTACACGACAGCTCCAATGGTATAAACCTCCAATGGCACTATGTAAGCGACACCTGCAATGCTATAAACGGCTAGTATGCAGATAAAATAAAATGAAGCAAACTATTATATACGACGGACTTAAACCTCTAGTAATGTACTAGCAACAACTGTAGCCGTGCGTTGCGTGTGTGGCTATGCTTATTATGTACGTACGTACGTACGTACGTGTGCGTGTGCGTGTGTGTGTGTGTGTGTGTGTGTGTTTGTGACGGTTGAGTAGTTTAGTTTGGTTGTGTAAAAGAGTTACGCGATTTAAGGACCGACGTGAGCGACAATCGGGGCGTGGCAGGCTAGGTGGCGCAAGCTACCGCCCGTTATAAAGGGTACAGCCATTAGCATCCATCCATCCGTCCGTGCTTGTCGTTAGCGAGCAAAATGAACGTGGCTGCCGCTCTTTCCGGTTCGTAAATCGCACCGTTGCATAAGTCACACTCCTCTTTTATAAACTACCGTTCTCACGAAAAAGAAAAAATCGGTGTGTAGGTGGCACATCTTGGTGTGGTCGACCCTGTCGTTCCAGCCGCGGACCACTCTCTCCGAACCGTCTTTGGACAGCTGGAAGGGGATCGCCATCGGCGAGTGCTCTGCCGTTCCTTTTTTGTCTTAGACGTCTTGCACTTGCACAGTGCCTGCTTCACATATTTGCGACTACATAGTGCGTACATTTGATATCGCTCTGTAGTTTAGTGAAATCCTGCTCCAGGGTCGCCTTACAGATGGCAGCTTGCCAACCTGTTTTCTCGTCGTAAGAGATCATAAAAAACTCGGCTCTAAGCAAACAGAAGTGTGGCGATCAGCTTTTAAGGTCATAGTTACTTGAATTAACACGTATAGTTGGCTTTCTTTCCCAACAAATCAGCATCGGTACAATGCCATTTTTTTTAGTGGGGAGGGCAAGGAGGGGAGGGGGAGAGGCGAGACGCGTCGTATAGACCCTTTTCACAAGGGCGCCGCCATCTTGAATTGTCGCTTCCCGTATGGGCGAAAACATTGTTTTGCCGTCGCCACGCCGATAGAAGACATTTCTGATATAGGCGCAACAGTCACACATTCTCGTTTTGCCTCTTCTCTGCATTCTTTTTTTTTGCTATTTACAGAAAGAAATTTTTTATTATTTTTTCCTCGCCTATACCGGATACGCCTATTAGGTGGCTATTAGGCACGATACTTTGTGAACGTAGTATCCGTCATACATACTGGGGTAGTCCGTCTTGCGTCATCCTAATCTTCTTCGTGTATCAATAACCCTTTCCGCCCCTCTTCCTTTTTTTTTATTTTTTAGAAAGACATGGATTTAAATTGATTCACGTTAGCAAAGAAGTCACGATACGTCACTATGAAGAGCATTATCATTGGCTACAAAAAGAGGGGGATAGAGGTAAGTGCGTGGCTCTCACTTATCATTTGAGAAGTCCCGCTATTGCGGAAAAGAAAACAGTACATCATTCATTATTTCCTTCTTTTTTTTTTTTTTTTTCTTTTTTTAAAGATAAATTGCACGGCATTTGCTTGTACTTCGTTTTGTCCGCTGGATTATGGAGAAGGGAGCAGTTAGTCTTTCGATACGAAAACACTTTGTCTAAGGGCTTAGCCGCGAACGTCAGCTCCCGTCTATTTATTTTGATACGCGATTAATTTCCTATAGTTTTGTCTGTTTTTTCTTTTTTTCTCGTGGAGGGTATTGTTTTTCTCTAGAGGTACATGATGGTACTCCTCGGGAGAAAATAAAAGTAAACATAAGAGGTATGATTTAATACTGAAACCGACCGTTGGAGTTGCGGAAAGTATGTGTTTCTTTAAGCGTTACCTAGTATACAGAACGAATGAAATGTTGTTCAACCAAAGGTAACAGAAAAAAAATGTAACGGATGAATAAAGGGCACTATATAACGAATGAATACCGACGAATGGGGAATGGAATCGTATTAGAGTCGGTTCGAAGTGTCGTAGACGGTTACTTTTATTCATATATATTAAATTTTAGAGGGACTTAGGTACCATTTACAGATTTGTGCCACTGACGTGACGAACACATATTTTAATCCAACAACACCAGCAGTTCTTTTGTATTTCTTTTTGGTAATTTTTAGTAAATACCGGATGTTTGCCGGAGTGTTCTGATTTGTCGCTCATAGGGTCTGTATTCGCTGTGTTTACGGACATTTTCTTTGTTGTTTGTTGGGGTAGTTTGACTTATTCCTCACTGCTTTGGGCCACAAAGAGAGGGGTGTTGATTTACACCTCCTAGACTTCCTGCAATACTTTATTGTGCGTTTTTTTTTTTCCTAAGGTATTTACACTTGACGAAGTATGTCATTTTACGTTCCCTTAAGCTGCGAGAATGGCGTGAATTTTCAAAGCGACCCCATTCTCCGAAGGTTATTTCCTTCTCTACGCGCAGGGCTTATTCTTAGACATGATAACCCCGAAGTAAGGGGACAAAGAGGAACGCACAGTCGGAGTTTGGTGTCTGTCCGTCCCTTTTCGTCTCCTCGCTCCTGGGTTACCGTGTCTATATCCCTCACCGACTCGCTTGCCTTCTTGCTTTGGCTTATTCTTTTTTTCTTTCTTTTTCTTTCGTTCTATAGTGATGTTTGTTATTTCTTGCTGCGAAACTTTTCCCGCTCATTTTTCGCATTCACATCTAAATTTTATGGAACTGTATCGTTTCGCTGCCTTTTTTATTGTGTAACACGAGCAGCTCTTAAAAGTTCCGCGACGGCTATGTACAATAAAGAGCGTTAAAAAATTCTAGTATTATAAAATATCTTTGGAAGGGTTTTGGATAAAGAAAGCGGGACGGTTTTGCAGCAAACATAAAGCGACGATGTTTAAACAGACTCAACACGCGCGGAAAGACAATCGCACAAACAAACACGTTGGATTGCAAAGCAGGAAAACGATAGCAACGTTTGGACCGTGTGCATAAATGCGTCGCTTTAGGTGCCTACGTGCGATCGTATTTATCTGTTTCATACATTCGTGTAGCACGTGTGGTTTTATTTCTGTTTTGTGCGCAATTTCTGCTGGAGCCGTGGCACACACTTTGCGTATTCTACGAAGAATGAAGCGGCGCGCCTTTTTCTACGATCGACACATAAGCCCGATTTGCATGGTGCGATTTTGCTTGCGAATTTCGCAGCTGCGACGTTAAGAACCGTAGATTCCACCGCGCTTTTTTTCTGCCGCACGATGGACGTCGCCGCGGCTGCTAAATCGTAGCTA
This sequence comes from Ixodes scapularis, assembly GCF_016920785.2. Lineage (NCBI taxonomy): Eukaryota > Metazoa > Arthropoda > Arachnida > Ixodida > Ixodidae > Ixodes > Ixodes scapularis. Next base: position 32,494,167 of record NW_024609883.1, on the reverse strand, counting down.
AAATGGCGCCATGCGAATCGGGCGATACACGGCAAAGCGAAATGTGTAGTGCCCCGATGGCTTTAGTATTTCTTCTTTCGTGGTTATTTGGGGTTCCCCTAGCTTGCGTTTCCTTCCTCTTTTTTTTGTGTTTGTTGTTGCGTATTCGGGATAAAATATTTGGAGATAGTTCTTGCATAAAATGTTGGGGGTTATTTTCTTGTTTTACAATATGGCGTACATTTTTTTTTTGTCCCCAAGAGGCGGGAAGGGAGACCGTTTGGAAATGGGGAAAAAAATATTCCGCGGATCAGGAACTAATGGCGCGCGAGGATAAGTAGGCTGGAATCGGCGGAATTTCTGATTTTGGTTTGGTTTCTTTTTTTTTTTTTAATTCATTTTGCTTCTCTTTAGGTTCCATCTTCATACCTTTTTGTTTATGTTTTACTCTTTCTCGGTTTCATCTCTATTTTTTTTTAGTCTCTCTCTCTCTCTCTCTCTATGTCCGAGAAGCGATAATGCGCTAGTTTTTCGGTGCTCTATTTCATCCACACCGAATAGCCGGAATTCGCACCTGGCAGCGATATAACGGCGTTCTTCGGAAACAGTTATAAACGACAGGCTGGTTATCGCTCTTTATGGAGAACAGGAGTCGTCCCTTTATGCTGTCTACCGGACTGTAACGCCGTTCTTACTTTACCGTAACGGTTAACAGAATTACTGACAAGGTTAACAGAACAACGCTTTGTAAGCATTCATACATAGCACTTTTTCTTTTTACACGAATAGTGTTAAGTTTGGTTTACGCATTTGCGACTGCTTACGACCTTTTCTCCTGGAACCTCTTAATATCCATAACGACGAGAAAACCTACCGACGACACCTATTGGCTAGCTGTGGAGCAATCGCAGTTTCCACAGATCTCCTGCTTATTCTTTCGCGCATCACTCCTCCTTTCTTGGCTCGAAAAGAGTTTTGACAATGCTACAAACGACCATTTCTCATAAACGGTACTTACATTTCATCTGGCAAATACCGCAAAAACCTTCACTTCACTGAAACGCAGTTGCAGGGTCACCTCATAGATGGCGCCAGCGTGCCTGGGTGTTCTCTCGTCGTAAGAGATTACAAGAACTCTGTCCTAAGCAGACGGAAGTGTGTGATTTCGAAGTCTAGAGCGTCACGAGGAGCTGTAACGAAAACATGTCTACACGCGGTCGTACAGCCATCACGTGGGGTTAGTGCCACTAGGAGACGCGTGGTCACGTGGTTGGTGCCACTGTAGGTTACGTAATCGCGTGACGTCACGCTATCGCGCGACCGCGTAACTTTACGTCACATAATCGCGTGACTATGTAACTCGACGCCACGGTGTCGGGTGGCACCGCGACTTCGCAGTGTCGCGTGATCGCGTAAGTTGACGTCACGGTATAGCAGCGTGATGCTTCGATGTCGCATTTCCACGTGACGCCTTTACCGAAGGGCCGTCGCGTGACGCGATTACGGGGTGTGTGTCACACGACCACCGTCGGCTTAATTTAGCGGGAAAGTATCGTACGTCGGGCGATCGGCGACGTGCGCGACCATAAGCGTCGCTGTGATCGGCCTGGCCGAACGCTCACTATGGCATCTGGAGTACTGTCGAGACCGGTAACAACCAAGTCGGTTATAACGAAATAGCGGCTGCAGGGAAGCGATTACGATTTCCCATTTCCTTTTGCACTAACCGAACTCAGTTATAACGAAATAGCGGATATAGCCAAGTGATTTCCGATTCCCGTCGACTTCGTTGTAACAGGTCTCGACAGTGTGATTATTTCCACCCTCATAGACTGAAATAAGGGCAGTGTCACACTCTAAACTTTGACGGTGTTGACTTAGGAACGCGATGACTATTGGTCGGCGACAGGCTAAAGCCTGGTTCAGACAGTTGCGTTTGACTGCGTTGCGGCTGCGGGAAACCAGAACATCGCTGCTGCCTCTATCGCTTGCCAAGATGATTCCTTGAACTGGATTCCACGCTTCACACGAAACACAGATGTGCGGATGACTCGCTTTTGGTTCTCGACGCAACGCAAACACAATCAAACGCAAGTGTCTGAAGCGGCCTTTAGAGAGCAGAAACTCCTCCCACCTCTTTCCGTTTTACTCACCGGCTATAGACCTTTGCGCCGCTTATCAGCCGGGCGAAAAATGCTGAGTCACTGAGCTGTGGACGCATGTGCAGCGTCCGATTTGCCGCTGAGCAGATCAACAGCGCATGTTCAGATAACGTTCCACAGCCCAACAGACAAAGATGGCAGCGCGCAGGAGGCGATTTCTGCAAAGAGGCATCGACCGCGCTTTTTTACGCACCGCCGAACTTGTCGTTTGCTACTAGTAATCTTGATCATGACGTCAGAGATGGAAACCGTGAGAGGGCGCCACCGAAACATCTCGTCGCCAATAAGAATTCCCAGTTCCGCGTAATTCAGAGTTTATACGCAGCGTCGTGGCGATTATTAACGCAAAATCTGTCTGGATGCGAAAAGCGTCATGTTCGAGCTAGAGTATAACCTGTTACACGCGGGCAAAGGGAACGTGAAGCGTACAGAGCCCATAACAGGCAACGTATGGGGGTTTACCAAGCGGCGGACCGGGAAGCGAACCCTGGACCGAGCACCCGACTCCCTCCTCGCTGCCACGAGAAGGCGAAGGGCAAGGAGCTGGACTATACACTCCGTGCGACGCGACTGGCGCGCCGCCGCGCGGCCGGTACCAAAGGTAGGCAGTGAGCACCCCAGAGAAAACGAAACCGAAACCACGCCGCGTACGTTGGTACGCGTTGAAGTCGGAGTGGTGCTGTTGCGCTGGGTCTACAACATGAAGTGCTGCCTGTGCTGCGTCATTAAGTGCTTCAATAGTTATGCGTCGTATCTCGTGGAGACAAAGTTTCACAGTTTTTCACCTCGCCGATGTTTTGTGGGACAGCCGCAACGATGGAGCCGTGCCGTACGACGCGAGAAATTTGGTGTCCCGATCATGTCTGCCACTGTGTCGGCACGGCTGACATATTCTACACTGCCGCTTTGCGCTCTGCGTTTGTTTTCGTACCAGTAACGCCTACATGTGTCAGCGCCGATGGGACGAACTGAAATGCCATCCCACACTCGCGGGTATGCAGTGCCAATTTCGTTGGAGGAATGCCCTCCAAAGAAGTTTCGTCCCCATCGTACGAGTCGATAATATTTCCGGACGAATATGGTACGCAATCTGTACTTCATGAAGAAAGATGTGAACGGTAAAAAAGTGACAAATATAAATCTAAAGAAAACAACCATGAAACTCGGAATCACTGGAGAATCGGCGTTTGAGTATGGAAGTTTATGTGGTGTGCTTTCTTTCTTGATCAGCCTCCTTTTGGATGTGGAAACACTGACACCCCGAGTTCTGGAGACAACAATTTTTTCTCGGCTTTAGAGCCACCTATCGCAAAGTGGTTCGAACTGGAAGTACCGTCCACTGGTCCCTTCCTACCTGTAAAGTGTGCACCTCCCACGATGAGTGGTATTTTCTGACAGCCTTTGACGGTCAAAGCCAGTTCCCATTTAGTTACGCCGACCAAACTAAATTTCCACCTGGTTTCGCTATGCCAACTATTTTTGTTATAATAAGTGTTGTGCCAAGTGGCGGTCATGTCAAAGTACCTGTAGGCCGAAAATCAGCACCTCGCACAACAGGTTATTACACAACAGCTGACCGCAAAAGCCCTTGGCGGCCAAACCGTGTGTTGGCCGACAACTTCGTTTTCTCGGCTTTGGAACCACCTTTCATAAAGTTGTTTCAATTGGAAGTACAGTCCACTAGTCCCTTCCTACCTTTAAAGTCTCCACCTCCCCCGACCAGTGGTATTCTCTTGACAGCCTTTTCATGGTCAAAACCGGTTCCCATTGAGTTACGCCGCCCAAACCAAATTTTCACCTGGTTTCCCTATGCCACCTTTTTTTTTTGTATAATAAGTGCTGTGTCGTGTTACTGTCAAGTCGAAGCACCTGTGTGCACATATCTGCACTTTGCACAGCCCGCTATAACACAACATTTTGGGTCCAATATTGGATATACCGGTTGCTTTATTTCTTTATTCGTTAGAAACAACTTTCACACCTGCAGTCTTAATGAAACTTGGCACACTTCGTGCAGAAACTTAGTGGACATCTCACTCGCCTCCAATATCATCGTTCCAGCAGTCCTAAGTTTACAGCGACGAGCGAAATAAATTTCCCACTCAAAGCAATTACGGTGGCGGACGTCTTGCTTTTCGGAAAATTGCTCCAACTCCTTTTTTGGCCGCAGCTAGAGAAATTCCCCCGAATAACGACTGAAACTCAATATATAAAAAGAGTAGAACAGCTAAATGCCCTTCTTATGTCTGCCCCAGCACCCATGCAACGTCACCCTCAACGTATCGGCTCAAAAAGCAAAAGTTTCGTCCGTGCGCGCTTCCGCCGCCACAGCTTGGCATGCGAAAATGCGCCGCAGGCTGCTGAACGCGCCTCACGGTCGAACGCCAGCTCCTCCGCTAGCGGCGCTGCGCGCGTTTTTCAAAGCGCCCCCTATAGTTCCCGCACGGAGTGTATACTCCGTCTCACTAAAGCCGTGTAGTACTACCAGTACAGCCAAAGCTACAAGGAGGAGAACGTATGCCAACCTGTTGAAGAGGAGGGGAAGGAAGAACAGGAGAGAAAGGGCAGGGATTCCCCCGTCTCTTCTTTCCCTGCTCCTAAATAGGTCGGGATACACTCTCCCCTGCAGCTTCGGCTGTACCATGCATGGTTTTAGTGAGATGGACTGGAAGGAATCTGCGGTAGTGCGTGCCACGCATCCCCAAACAACCAAAGCATTTTGTAGCCAAGCATGACGAATAATAACGAGCACACAATGCATGCACGACGCATTGTGTGTTCTCCAGGTTTATCAGAATGATAAAAACAAGTTTTCTTTGTTTGTTATTTCTTGCCCGGTATCTGCTTTAAAAAGCAAGAAACGGGAGGACGTCATAAAGGTTTAAACGGCCCTTTCTAAGGTATTGTGGGTCCGGTCGTAAAGGACCGAGCAACGCGGTTGTCCTCCGGGGGGGGGGGGGGGGGGATTCGCTTTGGCCGCAGTGTAGGCTGTTGCCGCTCGCTAGTTCCGCCGTCCTGTCTGGAGACGACTTCCGGTCGCCGAGATTGTCCGCCGGAAGGAAGACGGCGAAACAGGAAGCAACAGCAAACCGGAAGTTGTCAAGCAGAGTCTCGTTTCGCCAGGAGAAAGATGGCGCAAACGGTTGCGATGTATGGGATCGGGGCGGGCTGCCCTGCCTCGTCGAGTAAACGCGAACAGCTATCTAGTCTGGGCGCCCTTGGTGACTGCCTCCTCGTGTAATCCCTGGATTGGCTAAATAAAAGTGGTGGGTTCTGTCTGTCCTGGTGTGGGAGGAAATGTCGCTCAAGGGAGACTGACGAAAATAATCCCCGGAGAAGGGGAGCAAGATGGACAAAAACAAATCTCCAAACATAGCTAAGGGACTGGTGCGCGACCGAAAAAAACGCCTGGTCCGGGTATTGCATTGTAATCGCTCAAGGGAGTTAACCCTCATCGTAACTGCCCCGTTTTTTTTTTCGTTTTTTTTTATGCACGTTTTTTTAATTTAGTGCGTTGTGCTGTAGTTATTAGGCGCCGCGCCGCTTTTCGCGCGCGTTTTAATAGACACGTGATTCCCGTTCCGTGAGTCCACGTGTTCGCCGCTAAGTAGCGCTGTTCGCATTTGCAGTTAAAAAAAAAAGAGTTTAGGTGGCGCAAGTTGCCGCGTGATTAGAAAGGTCGAGTTGAATGCTTCCGTCCATGCATTCATCGTTACTGGTGCTGACCGATGCAAGAAGATTTACCTCGGAAACCCTTATCATACAACCACGGCCGGACTGGATTCGCGCGCTTCTTTTTCATGCGGCCTTTTCCGTCACGAAAGAAAGCTTGGGCGTCTTTCTGCATGGGGTCGCTGGCGGCCTACTCCTCTGGGCTTGAAATCCTCTCGCTGTTCCACCCTGCTAGAGTGTACCAGAGAGGACTAAAGCCCCTTGATAAAAGCGTTTTTTTACAAGTACCGCCAACCATTGTTGTGGAAGCGCTCGAGACACGTGCCATGAGCGGGTGCTCCACCGCCATTCGCTTCCAAGGCCCGCTCATTTCAGTGCTGCGCCGCCATTTGCTTCCAAGGGCCGCTCGAGACATGGGCCTCGTGCACTCGTGCATTTGACGCTACTTGCAAGACGAGCGCAAACACATCGAGGGGCTTTAGAGAGGACGAGTGGGGCCACCGGAGTGCTATTTTGGTACCTCCGCGTGTGGGAAAAAACGCGATTCGTTCCAACGCCAAGCTCGGCCGGCACACTGGTCAAGGTCATAGAAACGATAGAACGCCGGATTATATTTTTTATACAACTGAGACGTCAGGCGTCACGTACATAAAGTCACCGCGACCTGACTTGTCGTCACAACGCCCTGCGACATCAGGACGACGCCTTCACGTTGACATCGTCATCGACGTTGACAACGTGCGTTACACGACATCAAGACTGCGTTCTGACGTCATATTGCGTTGACAACGATGACGGTGTCAACATTGACGTTGATGACGACGACGACGACAACGTCACGGGACATGAAGATGACGGCGCCCTTGTCAATGCCACGTCATAGGGACGCTTAGTGTAACTTCGTTGACGTCGTTGTCGACATGACGCAACTCGACGTCACGAAGACGTCCCGACAGCTTCACGACGTCGACGTCATCGTTGACGACGTCAGGACGACGTTAACGTGATGTCATAGCGATGCTGTACGCTGCGTGGGGCGTCGACGTCAACGTTGGCATCGAAGACCACGTCCACGTCGCCCTCGATGTGGCGCGCGACGTCATGACCGCGTTACAACGGTGACGATGTCGCGTAAGGGCATCGTCCTCAACGGGACGCGATGTCACGACCGCGTCACAACGGCGACTTGATGTCGCGTAACGGCGTCGTCCTCAAGCTGACGTCACGACCGCGTTACAATGGCGACTTGATGTCGCCAAACGGCGTCGTCCTTGACGCGACGCGATGTCACGACGGCCTTACGACAGCATTTATGATTTTGACGTCAGAGGTAACGTCAAAGCACCACGACGCAACGTCGTTGCGTCGTGGTTCTTTGACGTTACCTCTGACGTCAAAATCAGAAAACAATTCAATACAGCCCCTAAGGGGCTATATTGCCCATATGACCCTGACCTGCGTTGTTGCTTGATCGCAGCGAAGGTGGCGCTGCGATCAAAGTGGCTTGGTTCCACCTGATCGCTTTCCACATTTTGAGGTGCAACTGAAAACATGAGCGGAGCCTAGAGCTCGTCCCACTCGTACCTTCTAATACACTCTAACCCTGCTAACTCTGCAGCTCAAAGGGGTCCCTATCTCGTGGCCCAGTGGTGTATTCTTGTGACCCGAAGTGTACGTCAACATCGGGGAAGACTTCTGGCGTGTTTTTCCACCAGCTGCCCAGCGATGAATCCCTAAGCACTACGTGAAAAAAGAAGATACCAAGGAAGAACCTTATTGTCAACAAGTACCGATCTGCGTATAGTCCTCTCTGCCCTCAGTGAAGCATTTAGCGGTATATTGCTTTAATGGCAGTCAAATGAATAAACGAGAAAAATTTCACACCCTGCGATTTTTGTGCCGCGTCATTACCTAGGGGGAGTCGGCATTCAAGTCTTCGACCAGCGCTGTAATAAACTCTTCCAAAAAGGCCCACCAGAAGGTGGGCCTTTTAGTTAGTTTCGATTTGCACGGAATTATGGGATGGAAAATCGCCATGTTTCGGTTAGCTTCCTCCACGATGAGGTGTAACACTATCGCGCTGCTACATATAGAACGCCCCGTAAGATGTTTCGTCCCTTTCCACCTTTTCCCTGTGCTTTTGAATACACGTGAGCACTAATATATATATATATATATATATATATTAGTGCTCCTGACTACTATTCAGAAAGACAGGGAAAAGGTGGAAAGGGACGAAACATGTTACGCGAAAAGGAAAATGCAAATTACGCTCCGCTCGTTTAGTGCAGAAATGATTTTACGACCTCTCCGCGTTCGGCCCCTTTTTTTTTCATTTATTTTATTTTTTCTTTCGTTTTTCCCGGGCGTAAACGAATTCCGGAGTGTGCCTCGTGAGACCCCCTTGTCTCTAGACGGAACAAAAACCGCCCGCGGCATTCCTTCGCGAGTGCTTTCTGTGTAACGCTTCCAACCCGCTTTTTGTTTTTTCTTCTTTTATTGACCGCTCGTTGGTCCCGGTTAGTGTCACACTTGTACACAAAACGACGAGTTGGGACAGCTCCGCCGGGAACAGTCAAGGCCCGCACGCACTGACATTCTGACATCATCACGGTGAGATCGAGCGCCGACGCTGATGGGACGCGAGCGTTGCGTCATTGTTCGGTTCGGCCTCGTGTCCAATCGAGGAGTCGAAGGACGCTCAGCGGCGTCGGGCGCAGTTGCTGAGTTCCGGACATCCTGTAGTGGGATGTTACATGAAGGTAGAGGGGCTTCGATCACTCGATGCGCTCGGACAACTTTTTTGTGACTATTCGCGAGTCCAGCAAAACGGACGCCGCCAAGCGGGAAAACCGGGAACCAGCCGGTCCAGGTCGCTCCGCGCCCCTCCGCGTCTCTGGTGGCTTTCGCGGACACGTGTTGTCGGCGCGATGGCGAACAGTGTAATTTCAAGAAGGTCCGAAAATTTCTTAAGTTCGCCTGAGTGTTCATTAGTGTGGTGAAGCCTCAGTAGGTTGTTTCCTTCCATCACGTGTTTGAAAGCCCGTTTACTCCACAGCACACGGTCGCGTGCTTTCGATTTCTTGGATGGGGAGAAATCGCGGAAAAACGTTTTGATTTCTTGTCTGTCTCGAATCACATTCAAAGTGACGACTACTTGGTAACTGATATGGGGTTTCTTTATAAGGATGTAGAACAGTGGACTGAGGACGACAGACGAGGCATTGTACTGGAGGGAACACCAATGTTGCAGTTAAGTGCATGGGAAGGTTCGATAGCTGCTTTTCTTTAGTTTGGTTGTGTTCGATTAGCTTCAAGTTTGAGCCACCCACGCCGGTCGGTGCGTTGGCTATTCATCTTGGCTGCTTTTCGCCGAAAACGCCTCTGGACCACTCTGAAGGAGTTGGGCTGATTTCGCAATTACTTGCTTCAGGAAAACCCGCTCGCTGCAAATGATGAATGAGGGAAATTATCTGCTTTCAAAAGGTGGGGGACGCTTCTAGCAACGTTAGAAGCTGTCACGGCATTTTGATCTATCGCGCCTCCAATATTTAGATTATACCCCCGTCGAAGCCAGCAGCATTATATGTCTACATTGCTCAGATTGACCGGCCACAAAAAAAAAAAAAAAAACTTATTTTCTCCGTTTAGGATTTGAAGCAAAGTTCAATGCAGAGAGGTTCTGCGTGAACTCCAATGAAGACTCTCTTCAGTTTGTTTCCGTGCTGCCGGCTAGAACCATTTGGCTAAGTTTAAGTAGTATCTCTCTGTCCGTCAAATAGACTTTTATTCGGCAGTTCACCTAATATCTAGCCAACTAAGCTCATATTTCAACCCGAAGAATATACTAATATCGCTTTAGTGGGAAATAGTACGTAATATAATACATAACCCGCTCGTCAAAATGACTTCCCGATTGCTACTAAAACCTGAAATGAAATACGAGTATCAGCTGCTTAGTGGGGTGCCGGCGGGTTAACATGCTCCTTGGCTGAAGAAGCGCTTGCTTAATGTTCGTAATTTTCCTGCAGCCTGTGTTGTTGACCGAGCAGACGACTGGAGCTGTTTCTTAAACGCGGATACGCACAAAAGCTCGATTTCGCTGACAGATAAGTCGCATGGTCGAGGCATGCGAGTTAGCTGGATATTACTCTCGGTGGAAGAATTCTCTAGTCATTGCCGCTTTCCTTGGATGATCAAAACTGATTAGTGTATTACCGTCTCTCCGGAGCCCATAGTTTCGGTTTTGGACGAAATCTCCGAAACGAAAGTTTGACATGAAAATAACAAAAAACACCGGGAAAATAAAACTATGGTCTGCAAGTTTATGTTCACCGGCTACACTTAACCGTCTCAGTTCAAATAGCTATAAAATTGGGCATTAAACAAAAGAAAATCTGTTAAATTGAACGCGCCACCTGTTCAGGCGGCCCGGCCACTGATCAGTGGACCCGGCCGAGCCGACGCGACCTGGACTCAGCCGCCATGTTTGTTTGGTGGTGGCGCCCCCTATAGGTCGCTGGAGTCGCGAATACGGATGGAAAAGTGAGGGAGAGGGCGAGAAGGGAGCCCGGCGGGGGGGTCGGAGATCCGCCAACTCTGACTGGAATGATTAGATCGGTAGAGGTGCGATAAAGTGTGTTTCACATGCAGCGATTTTGGCCCTAGAGCGGTGCGATTTCTGCCGTCGCGGCACTCGTGCCGCTCAGCCGCTGGTGCTGGCGAGAGTGCCACGACGGCAGAAATCGTGCCGCTCTAGGGCCAAAACCGCTGCATTTGAAACACGCTTTAGGAGTGGCGAAATGTGCAGGGCGTGTTTCCCGAGAAACATATATACTATCTGTGTTTTTCTCACCGGCAGTGATGTGATTGCTGCGCCATTTGCACCAAACTGCGCCAAGGGGCTAACCCTGATACATCCTGCTACATTTTGCCGAAAAATGGGTAATCTGCGCCAAGCCTGCGCCAAAGGACCAATTTCGGTCGCCTTTCAAAACCGAAACTAAACTGAGTGCCGTAATTGAGCATGTCTGAGCTAGGGGGCGCAAGCTGCCGCCCGACACAAAATACTAGGCATCAATCGTCTATCCAGTCTTGCATGGTTTTTCTCGCCGTTTCTCGTTTCGCGCCCTCGTCGTTTCGTGGGTCTCGTCTCGCGTCTTTAAAATTTTTACGACGATAGATGTAAGCGCTGATGCAAGCGTGTGCGGACGCTTCGACGCTAGCGTGGCGGATACCAGCCATGCCGTAATCCTGTCAAAGGAAACCACGTTTTTGCGCGGCGGGGGTTACTTTGTGAGCCGAAGCACTCACTCCTGAAAGCAGTGGCCGTGGGTAAACTATATTTGGTCCCTGCCTACCAGTCATCGTGCTCGCATGACGTCGGGTGTTGCCCTCCCCACGTCGCTGCAGATATGGCGCTTTCTAAATCGAAACGTAAGGACCTCCGCAAGGTCATCAACATTCCGGTTATTGTTTAAATTATAAGCTACTACGAATATCCCCCTTGAACTCGGACTGCTGTGTCGAAGTATTGATTGCCTAGGTTTCTCTCGGTGGGCTTTCTTTCAAGAAGGACCCTGGTACCTAAAAAATCGACCGCAACAGAAAGTTTGTGAAAAGAAGTGAGCTAAAGCAAAGAAGGCAATGTCTGCATGCTGAAACCGCACAGCGCGCTTGTTTGTCTCGAGTTCAGTCGTTGCACAAAGCGCTCCAAGAATTTTCTGACCCTGGCTCGCCATGTCTTGCATCGATGCGCTCCGGCTCTTTTTTTTTCTTCTGAATGTTTAGCTTGTATTTCGCCTGCAGACCTTGCAAGCACGCGCTGCTGGACTGTTTTTTTGCCGTATGCTGGACAGTTGCATTTTGCATGCAATTTTAGGAACCAGTTGGCGAGGGAGCGGAGTGGCATGGTTTCGGCAAATTTTCGGTTTCGATCAAACAGCCGAAACCGAAAAGCTTCGGTTTTGATTAAACAGTTGTCTCCGCTCGCGCGACGAAGCACGTGCAACCGCAAGCTGCCGAAGTTGCCCTCGCGTGCACTGCGAACATGAATGCACGAGAGGAGCACCAGCCGGGACGCGTGCAATCGCTTGCTTTACGTTTGCTTACTTTTCACGAAAATCTGGCACGTCGGGAACCAGTAAAATGTTGGCAAGCGGTTTTTCGGAATTGCTTGGCGACGCCTACAGCGGGGTGTCTCAATTTCTCTTCGGAGACATTGACAGTGGACATTCATTACTTGTCGAAGGGAAAGCGAAGCTTGCAGCAGCCTTGCAGAAAGTTTCGAAAAGCAAAACGAAAGGCACCCGCTAGTCGTAATGCACCTTTTTCTTGTGTACAGTTCCGCATTGCACTGCAGTGGTTAGGTGTTTCATCTGTTGGAGACTGCTTCCCTTTATTATATTTTAACTAGTAAACCTAATGCTGTGATATTTTCTACTAAGCTGATCATTTTCAAATTAATTTTATTATGTGCAGTTTGGATCTTAGTTATCTACAGCGGGTACATATATATATTTATCATTTAACTGAAGCATTGCAAAATGTGTCATGTCATTGGCATTTCAGTTAACGTGTTGAAAGACTCCGAGGTGGTCTAACTTGACCATAATTTGTTTATTGCGGCGAGCAAAGTGTCCTTCATCTTTCCCGCACTTAAAACATATATTTTTATTTTTCTAATATCTGCTCCAAAGGCCACTTTTGCTGCTCCAGAACACTGTTTTGGCTGCTCCGAAAGATACTCAAAAACGGCTTAGGCCAATCACATCACAGCTCACGTCAAACTATACGTGTCGCCGAAAGCTTCGGTTTCTGCGCGAATAAGGGGCTAGTGACTTAAATCAGCTGTGTCAAAGTTTCAGAACTTGAAAACGTGCGATAACAAAAAAGAAGAAAAGTTTTAAGCGATTTTCTGCAAAATTTTAATGAGAAAACGTGTGTTCCTTTTTTCTTTTGTTTTTTCGGCAGCAGACGTCGTCTTCATAAACTCGCGAGATCCGGCAGGCTACCATTTTCCCCGATGTTTTTTTAAAGTTCTTTTTTTTTAAAGTTTGTGTTTGGTTTTTGAAGTTTTGGGGAAGTCGCTTTCAACTTATGAATTCTATATACCGCTAGGTCCTGAAACCTTGCCTTTTTATCCCAACCGTAATAGCACTACACTCGAGCGCGGTCTGAACGACGGATCATTTATTTTTGGGGGGAGTAAAAAACAACCGGAGTAAAATAGTGATCACTTTATCAAACATTTTCTGGCTTCTTTCGTCGTATGTTTGGGTGGCCAAGGCGGAAGTAAGTCTGAGCCGAAATGAAAAAAAAAAAACACCTAACTCAGCTCGGTTCGAAATTCGCGGACCAATCCGAACGCGGATCGTTCCCTTGTGTGAATCTACCTTTAACTTTGAAGGAACTAATTATTGATTACATGTTACTAAAAACAGAAAACAACAACACTGATTTTGCATTGAACGGTCCTGCTATTTTAGCGCGATATAAAGAAAATAATTCTGTGTATATATATATATATATATATATATATATATATATATATATATATATATATATATATATATATATATATATATATATAGAGAGAGAGAGAGAGAGAGATATCCCACCTGATTAGGAACACTAACGTTTTATTTTTTTAAAGCTCGTAAAAACTAAACACACGAAAGGACAGCTTGACAGAAATGGCACAATGGAATGTTTCAGAACACAATGTGCAACTTTTGTATTGGAGGGTTTGCGCATAAATTAATATTAAAACAATACTTAATTTGTTTTAATTAGCCAACAAAAATACCTTGACTCATTCAATATGACTGTTAACAACACAGCGTTTTTTTTTTATATTGCCCCAAATATTGGCGCTGACACACCCTGTATACAATTTTCATCAACAGGTTCCCCTATAAGGTCGGTCGTACCAAAGCTATAACACGATACAAATATAAATGTCATGTATTCTAATGTACTTTTCTCCCCTCGGGCAATCAACGAATGGACGATAATGCAATTGATGCAAAGATGCAAGCGAGCTGGACAAGAATGACGAAAGTAATCCCTGGAGAAGGGGAACAAGAGGGACAAAGGACAAACATAAATCTCCAAACACAGCTAGGTGACTGGTGCGCGACCGACAAAATCCGCCTGCTCTGTGTATCGAACCAGAGACCTCCCCATTTCCAGTGGAGCGCTCTACCAGCTGAGCTGACCAGGAGTTAGACGTCAGCACACGGGTTTTATCAGCTGCCACCAGTCTATAACATGAACAAGGGTAAACGGCCTGCACATCTGACTCCTGGTTAGCTCAGTTTGTAGAGCGCTCCACTGGGAATGGAGAGGTCTCTGGTTCGATACCAGGACCGGGCGGATTTTTTGGGTCGCGCACCAGTCCCTTAGCTATGTGGAGATTTGTGTTCGTCCTTTGTCCCTCTTGTTCCCCTTCTCCAGGGATTATTTTCGTCGTAACGATTGGAGTTGGTTAGCACACTATATTGCAATCCTCTAGTCACTCGATCGACTGCTTTGTCGATGCGGTCAGGCTTGTCTCGAGTAGCTGGCTTTGACTGATATACTTTGTGCTGAAAATCATGTTTATGTGTAACAACCCTCGGTAAAAAGCAATAAAAAGAGATATTAGTTTTGTACTTTTAGGAAACAGAAAAGTACGATGAGAGCATATTTGGCGTACTTGCAGTAACTGAAGTACGTTCAGTATACTTTGACTGTATTTTCTGTTTTAACGGTGCAAGCCGCTCGTCGACCCAGTAAAGTGCACATAGAAAAAAAAAAGGATGTTTAATAGCATACAATTAGGAAACTAGAAATATACTTTAGGTATATCTTACAATCGAAGTGTTGATAAAAGTAAAAAATTCGTATACTTTTGATGGATTACTTTTTTTTTTCTTTTTATGAACACAGCTGCTATAACTCACAGGCGTGATCCGAGGTACTTTTAAAGTATTTATACGACAAAGATAAATAACGTGGAGATACAATACTTCTGGCATTTTATCGCGATCGGATACAGGTTCACTTTCACGTGGAACTATGAGCTTCCAGAAAATGCGCCGTTTAGCTCGGAAGACGAAAAACACGGTTAGCCTTTCTCGGCTGACACCCGGCCTAATACCATAAGGTGCGCGTGTCGGCGGCGCTGGGGCATTTCTGTGTATACTATATATACGCTTGGCAAACACGACTTCTGGATCGGCCTTTCGTCTCCTTTGTCCGGCTTTGAATTTTTTTGTCTCTTCCTCGTACTTTTATTTGTGTTTTTGGATCTGAGTTTTGTCTTCGGCTCGGACTTGGATTTTGTTTGCTGGCTGTAGGGCTCTGGCTATGTTCCCGGATTTAGCTAGGGCTATCTTGTGTGCCCCTGACAACGCTGCCAGGTGACACGTTTACGGTTTTTTGTTTTTTTTTCGCTTGCTTTTTTTGTTCGCGATTGCTTCTGTATCGTGCTGTTTCTAGCGTAGTTTCTATTTATTGATGGATTTACGTTCTGTTTGTGGCCAATATTAAACCCTTCAATTTTTTTTTGTTCGTTTAAGCCTGTTACTATATGTGTGCTCGTTTTTATTGGTTAATTAGTTCGCGGTTATCTTGTAATTTAAAAGTACGACAGGCATTTTTTTTTTTGTAGTATTTTTTGAAATTTTTTGTGTCCCTCGTCCACTATGAGAAAGCGCTTGTCTTCGCCGTTTGTACAGAGTTCCGAGTAAGATCTATAACATGATCATTTGTGGTCGTGCGTGAGTTAGTTGTTTTGTGATAACACCTTTTGATTTGGTCAATCCTAATCGCCTGGTTTCTTTTGTTTGTTTCTTTATTAAGGAGGCAGTATGACGATTCATCTAACATGTCAAAGGTCCCGCGTTTGATTTCAGAAGGAGTATAATGTAAATGTGCAGACGGATAACCGTGCTCGCGAAGAAAGTCGAAAATGAGATAAAACCTCCGCAAAACGAGACGCTAGGTGGTGCGATTCACCGCCCGATTCCAGTAGGGATTGTACATCCGTTCACCTCTAGGGCTTTCGTGCTGGTTTATGCGCTCGCATTGCGTGTGCGTTCGTGCGCATATACTTGCACGTTATTGCGCGCTTCGGTGTTCGTGCATGTGGTGTGTGCGTGTGCGCACGGGCGCGTGTTTGCAGAAAGATCCCGGCGTATAATGAGCTTCTAATGCGGTTCCTACGAACCGTGATGAGCGATAAGCGATGCATCCCAGCCGGCCCGGCTTTCCAACCGACTAAACCTTAAACGCCGCTTTGGGTAAACGCTGACGCCGTTTATGTGAAAGGGCGCTTCATATAAAATGGCCAAGCTCTTTCGTCGTTTGGTTTATTTCAACCAAAATATATGTTTGCTTTTTGTTTTTTGTTTTCTCCCTTAGAAGCGAGGGGAAAAAGGGGAGGGAGGGGGGGGGGGGGGGGGAGGACGTGTTTCCTCTGAATGATTGATTCAGCCGTTATTGTTTTCGGTTTTGGAAGACAGAGGGCATATTAACGAACGAAAGGTTAGGGCTAAAACTAGCTTCCCGAGACGGAGTAAAAACGAAGGGCAGTTTACGAAGGGCAACACAAAGTCCCCGGACTTTGTGTTGTCTTTCGTTTTCCTCCAACCTTAAAATTTTGTTTCCTAAAAAAAAAAAAAAAAAAAAAAAAAAAAGAAGAATTACATTCCAGTAAAAATTAAAAGAGAGTAGATAGAGCACCTGAACTGACAACGTTAATGCGTGTTCGTTAAAATAATCAGCCAACCGCGGTTTTATTTGTTCACCTCTAGTTGTTTGGTTTCTCAGCTGTTTTCTTGTGCAGCTTTTGTACGCGTTCGTGAGCGAGGAGAGGATTTGTTGTCTCGCTCCTTAGACACAGGGTCCTATTCGTTAGAGCTCGTTCTCAACAGACCCTTTTCAATTGAAAAGAGCGCGCGCCATCTGGAAGCGGGGGCGCCCATTATACGTGTCCGCCATTGTTTGGGCCGCCATTGTTTGGGCACGTACTCGAGCATGTACAAAATAAATTGGGGTGTGTGTATGTTTATACATTCTAGAACTTAGTCTGCCTCAACGTGCGACTGATCTCCCACCTGTAGATGAGAAATTTAGCCAGTGCAGTACGACCGCTAGCCTGGGGTCTTTAACGTGCACTACGCAGTATATGATACACGACCGTAGGCCGCTACACGATACTCATTTAGATCGAAATGGGTATGGGTGGGCAGGCACGTAGCCAGGATTTTGTTTAGGGGGGGGGGGGGGGGCGCCCATGACAAAATGCTGTATGAGGGGGAGAGGAAATTCCAGGAAAATGGAATATTTCGGGGGGGGGGGGGGGGGGGGGGGGGGCTTCCTGGCTACGTGCCTGGGGATGGGGATTGAACCCAGGATCTCCCTGGGTTCTGCGGCGCGAGCTTTCGCTCCCCGTACTCCGAGCTCGTGTGCACTCGCCCACTCAGCCACCGATCCCCCCCCCCCCTCCCCCCCAAAGCATGTATGGACACTAAAGCTGCCTTATAGCGTTCGGCGTGCATTCGGCTAAGTTCGTGTCGAAAGCGAAATAACTGCGTCATCTTTCGGCGCTGTCTCGGATCCAGTCACACATACCGTGCCCCGGAAACGACGGCCGCCAACGTTTCTTCGTGTAATGTTGAAAAAAAAAAAAGTATATTTTTAGCGAGATATATATATGGCGGCTATAACAGCGTAATCTACACTTCGATTTTCTCCTTTTAGTCAAGGTTTAGATTGTGGTGTTTCCTAACCGTGTTTGTCTGCATACTTTCGCTCCTTGCACTGAACGGTTCTTGGAAGTATTCTGTATAGAAACTGCATCGCGGACGCCAGCACCCATGGAGTGGAGCCGGCAAAATCTGTAACCACACAAGAAAAAATATAAAAAAATATATATATATAATGCTTATTTTTTATTGACTGAGCAAAACGGCTTCTAGATGGCTATTTTGTGGCAGTCTCCAGTTAGGGTGCATGGGGTTGCGGTTGTCAAGTCTCTAACCCACCCCGTCATTCTTTTTTTCTTTTTCTTTCCTTTTTTCTTAATTTACATACGGCGAACGAGTGTTGCACAATACGTGCGCGGTGGAACACAAGGAGGGCCACATCACAGGGCCTTTTCTGTTTACGATTGGCTCAGTGATGATGAAGGACGCGCAGAAACATGACAAACGCCACGATGGGGCAACTTTTGATGCTGTCTGATTGGTTGCATGAGCTCGTTGCGTCGGCTGCATCTGCACTAAAAGGCAGCGATTTTTAATTTGGAATGTCTCGCACTTTACGCGAGTTTGCTGGCACTAGTGGGACCCGAGTACACACTCGCATGCAAAGCCATGGACCAAGAAACCCCTTTGTTGCGGCATGATTTCGAGGATAAAAGCGAGCGTTTTCATTCAGTCTCTCCTTGGCAAAACTTGATGATGTTGCATGGGAGTCGCAGTATCCCCCAGGGACGATATTTAAATGCAGCCCGTAGATTGAACCCGAGCGTTGCGTGAGCACTCGATTTGGGCTCGTTGTAAACGATATCAATAAACATTTGGGTAGTGGCGTGTCCAATCGCGGCAATGACGACAATAGCCGAACCCTAGTAATGTCTGGGACTCGGCGCATATTCTGTGCTCGTCTTAAACATCGGGGATTCGTTCTTAGCGGTATTCGCGCCAAGTACAAACATTGTTGTACCGCCCCTTTAAGGGGTACAAAACTATATCATAGCTCCTATTCTTCTTTTTCCTTTTTTTTTTTTTTGTGTGTAGACGTAATTTAGTTTTAATTTCAGCAGTTCCCAAACACCAGTCCTTCGTCCGTAAAGGCAAGAAAAGCAGTTTTAAAACGAATAAAACGATTTCCCAATAGCACATGGGAGTTGGGGGGGTCCGGGTTTCGCGTGAATGTCTCATGTCGGGAACAGCGTTATGGCGCGGGAGCGAGTAGCCCTTGGCACACGCTCTCAGTAGTAGTACATCACACCGGGGGCATTCCCACTTGGCGGGATTGTAACGCGTTGAGGTTGAAGCTAGCGCCACATATAGTGACGACGATCGTAATCACGGTACCCTTGGCCGTTTATGGGCCCCTGACGTTGAGAACGTGACGTCACGGACAAATATGCCGAGACGCATCGCGCCGCATCGATGGCCGATATTGAAGCACTCGCCAGAATCCGTCGGTTGGAACGAAAAATAGAGCCATCCGCTGAAAATATGAGCGTGCAATTATCATTTACGGATATCCTGGATCATATTTCACCCGTTTCGAAGTGTTCAGGGGGTAACTCAAGTTTCGGCTCCGTACCCCTTTAAAGTGAAATGAAGTATATTTCATGTTGGGCTGAAATCGGGGCATAGAGGCACGTGGCGCATCTGGCGAATAAACAAGCGCGGACGCTTTCGCGTCCGCGGGATGTGGCGTCGATGGAGAGAAAGGAGGTAAGCCCTGGGGAATGAGAAGAATCCCGCTAAATTTGGTGTACGGTGTTCACGTGACCTTATCAGCGTGACGGTTGTCACAATGACGTCACTGACACCGTGATGTCACGTGACAACCGTGGTGTCACGCGGGTTAATGCCAGAATGTCACGTGACACCTTGACATCAGGCGACGTCATGACGTCGCAGAAGACCCATAAATGGTTTGCATTCATTTGCCTATTGACATAATAATAGTGAGTTTTCGTATTGCGTATACGAGGAAACGCAAGCGCTGTGCGTTTGCGTTAGCGTCGCGTGTTCCACACTGCGCGTGCGCGGAGCCCAAACTGAGGCCTTAGATTGGCGCATAAAGACTTCGCGCATGCGCATTGTGGAGAACGCGACGCAAACGCAAACGCACAGCGCTTGCGTTTACTCGTATACGCAATACGAAAACTCACTAGTCTTGTTCACGAAGCAATAGTTGGGCATCGTAACCAAGAACCTTTTTCCTTCTTACGATATCCCCCCCCCCCCCCCCGAAAAAAAAATCTTAAACGCGAGTCACTTATAGCCGGAAAACTCTTCACATATCACTCGCCGTATAACGCCATCGCATCAATGCAACAAACTGTGTCAATAAGCGTCGATTTCGCCGTAACCGGAGTGCCACCCTCCGTGTCGGTGTTCCTGTAAGCAGCCTGGCCCCTCGCTGGAACCTCCAATTCGTTCATCCCCCTAAGGCGCCAGTGCGGTGGGACCTACCCGCTCTCGGCGGCCCAATCGGCCGGGCCTCCCTTTCATTACCTGACCCCGATCTCTGGGCACTCGCATGGCGCTCTCTGCGCACTCCAACGGCCACGTCACTTCCACCCCACTGTCAGCGTGTAGCGAGTGGTCAACGGACTATAGAATGGGTCCGCGGAATGAGGGGAAACGCCTCGCTTTGTTAGGTTACTGCCAGCCGAAATGGTTTCGTCGCTACGGTCCGAGAAGCGCGGGCGTCGGCCGGCGGCGTTTAGAATGACGTTACGGTTTCAGTGTTCCGGTCCGGAATGGATTGGGCCGTCGATAAGACCGGGCGCGGATCGGAGCGGCGCAAATAGTTACGCTCCGCTGCTGAGCTGGTCGGGCCCGGGGCTGATGAGTTTCGACGGGGCTTTCGATAAGCGCGCACGAGGCTGCCGGGTCCTCGAAGCGACATATACGTCTTTCCAGCGGTTATCGTCGCCAGCGGGGAAAGCAAAAAAATGCTGAGTCACGGGGTTGTGGAAGCAGGCGTGGCGTCTGATGGTCCGCGGTGAAGAAAGATGGCAGCGCGGAGAAGAAGAGTTTTAGGGACGAATCATCTTTTGAGCGCTGCCGTCTTTGTCTGCGGGGCTGTGGAACGCTTTCTCAGTAGACAGCATAAGCTGTCTTCTGAGGATTGCCAGACGCCGCGCGCATGAATTCTTAGCCCAACGACCCGGGATATTTCGTATCTATATCGATATCTCTGCTCTAATATTTTTTCGCGTTTTTTTTTTTTTTAATTTTTTGCGTAATATGTTCCTCCACCTTTCTCAAACCCACTTAAATTTTCAAATGTAAGCATTTGTGCTTGGTCTCTACCTTTTCTCTTTCACTCTCTTATTTTCTCCCTGTGTCATATGTATGTCTAATCTTTACCTGCCCAATTTTCCCTCCCCTGTACCCTATCTTGGTTATCAGGTTCGCCTTCTATTCCTTCCGTTTCCCTGTGTCGTGTGTTTCCGTACCTTGTCTCCTCTTTTCCCCTTACATTTTCTTCCCTACAATGGATATCCTCTCTCACTCCCTAGGTTCTCGTTCATTCCTAATATTTGTCACCCTTCGCTTCCTCCCCTCCAGCTTTCTTCTTCCCCCTCTATCTCCCTTCTTCACCCCTTTTTCCACCTTCCTATCTCTCTTTCTTATTTGTGTCTAATCTTTACCACCCTAGTTTTCGCACCCTGCTCCTATCTCGTGTCTTGTTCATTATATTACCTCTTTATCTCCTCCATTTGCCCAAGTCCCGAGTCTCCTTACTTTGCCTACTCTTTTCCCCTTTTCTTCCCTACAGTAAATACCCTCTCTCACACTCCCTGAATTCTCTTGTTCATCCCTAATACATGTCACCCTCCCTTTCTCTTCCCTTTTCCACACCCCTCCTTTCCCCATTATTCTCCCCCGCTCTCTTCCCTTCCTCGCACCCATTACCTCACTTTCCCGTCTCTCTCCCGACACGGCGACGAGATCTCACCGAGGCG
Organism: Ixodes scapularis; assembly: GCF_016920785.2. NCBI lineage: Eukaryota > Metazoa > Arthropoda > Arachnida > Ixodida > Ixodidae > Ixodes > Ixodes scapularis. The sequence continues at coordinate 32,472,645 of NW_024609883.1, read as the reverse complement.
GCCGTGCCGAGCCGCGCTTATCTCAGGCGCTACGTGGTGTGTGCGACTGAAATCGATACCTGGCAGAGATCGCACTCATCTTCTCTTTCTCTCTACCTCTCCCTTTGTTTCCGGGGACGAGAGACAAAGGGGAGAAAGGGCGCTTCCCTAAGAGGGAGAGGAAAGTGGCGAAGACGGCGTGTGTTCTTCCCCCTCTCGTTTGTGGACGGTTTGAGTCCGCAGCGGTGCTGTCGCTTCCTCTTCGGTGGCGCCTCGTTTTCTCTCGCAAATTTTGCTCGTCGAGGATTAATAAGGAAGCGCCACCGCCGCTGCGCGAAGACAATGAAAAAAGGATGAGCCGTGGCCGCTTTTGTTCCCTTCCTTTAATTCCCTTTCCCTTATTATGGCACCGTCATTTTATGTTCTCCCTCTTGTCGGCTGACGTCCATCCCTTTTCTCCTCTTCCCTCTCTCTCCCCCTTTTCCTTTTCCGCCGCATTCGGGAGTCGTCCTTGATGCGCGGTATAGTCCTAACCTTACTTCAGCTCATTTCCTCCCCGCTCTTCCTCTTTATTTTACTAGCCTCTCTTTTTCTCGCTTTCTCTTCTTCAATTGAACTCCTACCCCCTTCCAAGTTTTGCTCCTTACTTCCCCCCTTTTTTTATTATGTTTAATTTCACCGCAGTATTTTTTTTTCTTTTTTACTCTTTCACGAAGTTTTTTGACCCCCCCCCCCCCCCCCCCCACACACACACACACATTTGCTTCTCTGTTCTTATGGTCTCTATGTATGAATAAACCCTCACACCCATTCGTATCCCCCCATTCGCTCACTTATCTACGCCAAACGTCATTCGTAGTCTTTTTATTTTTATTTTTATTTTTTTTTATTTCTGTACGCTCTCTTAACGCTTTTCAAGCATTCGCGGCTGTCCCTCGCCTGCTGTCTATTGTCTCTATTGGCAATCTTCTTTACCTTTTTCTCAGTGTTCCATGCTCGTTTTGTTCCTATCCACCACCTCTTAAAGGGGCTGTGCAACGACATTGGGTAGGTATATTTCTTACTTTACACCAGCTTCCTGGCACTAGTGGGACCCAAGAATACTTGAGCGCAACACCACTGACCAAGAAGCGTCTTCGTCGCGGCGGAATTTAAAGGATGAAAGCGGAGCTTTTCTTTCAGTCTCTCCTTCCAAAGCCGCCTTTTGCGCAAAATTTGATGACGGATCCGTGGGGACAATAGCAACAGTACGATCCCCGGGAATGCGTCATCGAGCTTTGCGGTGACAATATTCAAATGCTGCTCACACAGTGGACGCAGAGACTGCGTACGCATTCGATTTGGGCTCGTGATAATTACTAGCTTGAGAAGCATTCGGATAGTGGCCCGTGTCCAATCGCTGCAACGACGACAATAGCCGAGCCGTAACAATGCCTGGAACTCAGCGCGTGTCCTGTGCTTTGCCAACCCCTGCGCGTGGCTATGATCAACATTGGCGGCTTATAATCGGGTCCAGATCACGTGGCCGCTTGTTCTGGCTGCGAGTTGAGGGAATTGAACGCTGCTCGTTTTTCTTTCATTTTTTTCTGGAACTTCTATTGCGTGGGGTGAAAAACGAACGCGTGTTTCATAGGTCACTAACGTCAGGGATCCGTTTTAAGCGGTATTTGCGCAAAGTACGAAAATTTTTGCATAGCCCCTTTAATTTAGGAGGCCGGTAATCACGGTTCGTAGCGCAATAAAGGTTCTCCCCCCCCCCCCCCCCCCCCCAACCCCCACCCCAACCTCGGTTTATAGGAAACGGTAAAGAGAACTTCCTATACACTTTCGATGCGCCTTTTTTCTGTCACCTTCCACTCTGTTATCTCTCTCTCTCTTTCTCCCGAATTATTCCGCTCTGCATTTTGTTGCAGCTCTTTCCTTCTCTTTACATTTGTTTCTTCCGTTTCTCCCTATGTTTCCCTTTAAACGAGGGAAACGGTAGGAAAAATCTTACGTCCAGACTCTCCTTGTTCTTTGGTTCGGTTTTCATTGCTCCAGCCTCCCCCCTTTCTCCTTTTTCACACACACACTCTCTCTCTGTCCATCTTCTGGACTATTTTTTCACTCTGCATTCTATCGAAGCTTTTCTGTTTTCTCTCGTTACCATTATTATTCCCCTTTCCATACATTTTTCTCCCTTTAGGGAGAATGTAGGGAAAGCGCGTACGCTTTCTCGCTTTCTTTCGCACTCACCGAGCGACCCCCGGGGTGACCGGAAACAGGGGAAAGACAAGTGCCGCGAGATCTGCGTGCGACGCTCCCTCGAGGGCAGCCGCGTCATTATTGTTTACGCGGGGCGTTGAGAGGAAGGACTGATTTGATGGAGGGCGGTTTGCGCAAACTCCAGACATGCCCGCGCGAAATTGGCTCGCCCTGTCCCGTCATATCATAGGGCAGTATTAAACAGGGCTGGAACTCGATTAAAAATGTTATCCCGATTAATCGCTATCCCTTAAGTGATTAGTTAAAGGGACCATGAAGGCAGTTTCGAAGTTTTATTCGACGATTGAAATGGATGTCAGGCACGTCTCAAATACTGTTGACCAAGTTCTAGCCCGAACAGAAGTTTGGGTGCCGCACCAATCGAGCAAACAGGCGCGGTAATAATTGCGCCGGGAACGATGCCTGAGACCCCACCGAGGCGGCGGCAGAAAGGTGAACTTAAGTGCGCCGAAGCGTGACGACAACGGGCACCTCGTCTGGCGATTGGTTCAAACGATAGACGCGCTCTTGGTTTCGGTTTCGGTGGCGAGATGTGATGAAAAAATTTTATTTTAACGTTGGATAATCTTTTGAAGTTGTAGTTGGGAATTAATAGGTTTCATACCGTGCATAAAAGCATAATCTGAAGCGATCCCTCCTTTTGTCCCTGGTGGAACGCATCCCGCACTGCTACCTCGGGCGCGTAAAAAGAATCGAGCAACCATGGACAAAAAAAAAAAAAAAAATGATGTACGAGCGCCGGGGGCGGTGGACTTTTGGTTTTGGTTTCGTGCGTCGTCTCGTGTTCGCTTTGCGAACTGGTGTCTCACCAATCATGCCGCGTTTATGGGCAGTAGTACGTTGCGCGAAAGGTCGGCTAAAGACGTGCGGTCGATCGGGCGACGTTAGTTTGCATAAACTGCCGACCGATACAGCAGTGCGCAGCATCTGGTTTCGCGCCGTCGTCTTGCGTAGAGCTGTGGACAGCGGTGTCAGGATTTGTTCGTTGCGTTTCCGACCAAAAGACTTTGAGCAGCACCTTCACGTCAGCCGGAGTCTGGGTAAAAGTGGGGCGGGGAGTCGCTCTGGGAGGCGGCGACCGAGGAGTTGGTGGTAGGTCTGGGGCGCCCTCGTAAAGCGCCAATCCAGAGTTCTGCGTCCTTAGCACCATCTCCCGTTCAGTCGGCGTGGGGTCGCTGAACGGGAGCTCAAACTCGTTTGCGAGCGCGGCGTTGTCGTTCATTTCTTCCAGGTTTTCTTCACAGACCGCCGTGCACTAGAGCGAACCACGGGAACCACACTGAGTGTGCGCTAAATCCTACCGATGCCGACAGTGCTCCCTGACGTCACTTCTCTTTCCAGAGGCGAAAAAGGGAAGAAATCTGAATGTTTGTTTCGTTTTCGCAAATTTATTTGCCGGTACAGAAATAAGGGTCACAACGTTTTAGAAAAAAATTGTGTGGCATGCCAGGACCCCAATGCTCCCGTAAACACCTTCTTTAAAAAAAAAAAAAAAAATTAAGTTGCCTACATGGTTCCTTTAATCGATCACCCGTTGTGTTGTCCTTCAAGCATAATATCTAAACGAAGTGTCAGAACTACTTTTTTTATTAGTAATGTTTGTTGTTTTGCCATTAATGGCGCTTTTTTTTTTTACAGTAATGTAAACAAAAAGTTGTGTTAGATTTCTTTTACGTTGACTAAAGCCGGGGGTAGACTGCGCATGCGTCATACAAAATACAGTCTGCAAGCACTAGTTACACACAATATCCGTGCTTTGAATGCGGCATTCGAAGCACGGATTTCGCGGTCGCGGTGACTTAGAAATAAGGTAGCGGCAAATTTGGCGCGCAAATAAATCAAATGGGTGCATTTGGCCACTTTTGACTTGTTTTGACGTGTTTTGGCTACTTCCATCGAACGCCTAATGGCAACAATGCTCGCTTCAACGTTCTGATTGGCGCCTGGCTGCGGGGCCGCAGCTTCCACCCTTTGCCAGGTTATGTCTGGGCAGTAGAATATCCGGTTTTGTCTGAAAAGCACCGCTAGACATTTGTTTGTGCCTAAGATACAAAAATCGAAAATCACCGATTTGTTTTTTAATTTTTTTCTCCAGCTACGGTAGTATTGTTTTTGTCGAATATATCCTATCTTTTAAGACTTGAATTTTGATTTCTTCATTTTTTTTTTTACCTATAATCACCGTTTTTAGTCTCAATGTAAAACGTATCACGGAAATGCACCGATATTTAAAAATATGTAAACACCGAAAAATATCCGCCGACTTTTTCTAAATGAATGAACAGGGAAACATCTACGGCCTAGTTACGGTGCAACGAAGTAAATATACGGATGGTAGACGAACAACGGCGCTATTTTTAATTTTTAAACCGTGAAATGCCAACTAGCCCGAACGTCAACGTTAGTCAACTTCATACGGAGGGAAAGTGGAAGAGAGCAAGAGTCGAGATGGAAAGGATAATGGATAGACGCAAAAAGCTTTCTTCGTCTCGCTTGTCCTTGTATGGGTTTCCTCCTCTTCTCGACGAGGACAAGGAAAGAAGGACAAGCGAGAGGAAGAAAGCTTTTGCTCCTACCCATTATCCTTCCGACCAGAGGTCGGGGACACCGACGTCACCGCACGCTCTCGTTTCCTCCTCTCCCTCAGTTGCTCTCCGAATACAGTTGTCGGCCGACACCCCGATGCATCGGTGTGCTTATCTTTACCAGACTATACCTTCGCGGTGTGTTTGGATTTGCCTTTCTATCCCTCGCAGCTACCGCTTTATTTCGGATTAGCGACGAAGACTGCGAAATAGCTTAGAGAATAGAGAGAGAGAGAGAGAGAGAGAGAGAGAAAATCATTGGTTTGAAGGGGAAAGAGGGCAAGAACCTTCTTTCTCTTTTACACCCGTATAGTATCGGTTTATATGCCGTGGGTCGTCTGCTTCTTCCTGATACGGGACTCGGACATTTATGAACGCTGTATTTTTTTTCTTTTTTCTGTCGCGGAGGGTTGTTTTAATTCTCCGGGTGCTTTAGCCTTGGCGTCGGTGTATATACTAGGCCGCGACGGCAGGTGGCGTTGTTTTATTTTTGGTATCGTTTTATGGCGCCGTTGGGAGTGTCGTTTTAGTTTCGGTGGCGCGGATTTATCCTGAAAAGCGGTTCCGCAATATTTTGACGAAGTGTTTTCGTGTTTGTTTTCTTTATTCGACTAAGCGACGTGCCATTATAAGGAGATAACGGCGCGGTTTGCGTTGCTTAGCAAACTCGGCGTATTCAGTAGTTATGCAAAGTGGCATATTTTTTCTTTTTAACCGTGGGGCGGAATTATGTTGGCTTATTTCCTTCGGTTTTCTTTTTTTCGAACTTTGTGCGGTGAAAATGCGTCGCAAGATTTGTCTGGCGTTGGAGCATTGAATCGACCGCACATTGGCCTTATCTCGGGGCATTCTCGTGAGCGCGTTTAATGGGCGCTCTATCGGTACGGACCTGAAGAAGGGCGGAAGTCGATTTTAACTCGCCTTTTTTTTGTGTGTGTCTAAAAACAGTGTGTTGTTGTTGTAGACGGGCGCAAAATGCCAGTCAATGTTTGTAGGGTTCTCTTGGTTCTTTTTTTTTTTTTCCTTCGAGAAAAAACAAGTTTTAGTATTGAATAAAAAAATATGTTTAGAGCAGAAAAAGGTGCGCCTAAATTTCGTCATGAGTGCTGTGAAGAGCCAATTTCGATGTTCGTAAAACAAACATTAAAAAAAGAAACTGCCTTTTTTTTAGTATGTTAGTTGAGCAGTCGCCGTTTTTCTAAAAAAAACTGGTTCGCTCATTCGCGTTTGATCGACCGCTTACGACGAGAGACGTCCACTGGCGCCATCTATTTTGGCTAGACCTCAAGCAGCTCCGATCCGCGTACATTTTGCGCATCGTTATTTTACTCTTTTTTTTTTTTTGCGCTTGAAAGTATGTTTAGTGGTATAAGCGATTATTTCTTGTCAGTGGTTGCGTAGATTGGATCCTCCAAAAATACCGCGAGACACGTTGCCCATAGTTGTACGCCGATCTGTGGGGTTCCAGGGTTACCCGATGGACGGCGCTCGTTGTCCTACGAGACGTGCCGTGACAGTGCACTTTTGGAGAGCTGCCCTATTGGCTCCGTCGACGCTCGTGGGTTTGCGGCGGGAGTCCCGCAGTCTATGGGCGCCGTTGCAGCCCCTTTACAGCACAGCACTGACGCACCGCTGGCATATATATATCACTCGCTCTCTGGGGAACCGTGTAGGAGAAAAATCGGCTTGGTGCCCGCGCTGCTGCGATTGGAGGGTCCTCTCGGAACGGGAAACTCCCGTTTAATTGCCACCCTATTTCGAGTTGCACCTGGAAAAGTGTCTACATTACGAGGAAAAATAAGAGGGAAGACAATATTAAGGACGTCGTAGAAAAATCTGGAAGCCGGCTATCGGGTTCAGCAGGAGCATTGATCTTGATAGAAGATTGGGTTTTCCGTCGAGACTTGGAGAAAGCCGTTGTTGTCTCTAACCCATTTATCTTCTAGCTCTAATAAAAATGAAAATAAAGAAAAAACGAAAAAAAAGATGAAGGGAGGAGTGGAATCTAGTTGGAAGCTAATAAAACAAACTGCTCTTTTTTTCTCTCTCTCTCTCTTTGTCGCGTTTATGGGGTTTTTGCCTCAGTTCGTTGTCGTACTGTCTATTCCACTGTTTTTCTGCACTCTTCACTTTAGTGTGTGTATGTCGACGCCGTTTTCTTTTTCCCTCTCCCTTTCTCACTATTTCGTTTACTTCATATTTTGAGGCCGAGAAGAGAGAGTGAGTGAGGTAAAGAGAAAGTTCTTGTTAGTCTGTATACGAAAGTTAGGGAAGCAGGGTGGGAGAGAGTGGACGATTTTCTACGGGGTTGACCGTATCCTACTTTTTCCGTTTTCGGAAAAAGAGGGGGGAGGCTAGGGGAGTGCGTTCTCTCCTTCTCTTTAGGGGAGAGAAGGGGAAGAAGTTTGTCTTTCTTCTCTCGTAGAAAAAGAAAGAAAAAGGTGGAGGAAAAAAAAGGGGAAAAATAGATGGATACGTGTTTGCGTGGGGGAGAAAAGGAAGAGTACAGTCACGGTGATTTGATTCGACCGCTTGATTGCTCGATTTGGAAGGAAAACGGAAGCCCCAAATGAAAAGAGGAAGTTTAGGTCGATCTTTTGTCTTGTTTCATCGCAAGAATCCGATAGGAAGACACTTTCGTTTTGCTTTCTCTGTCTGTCTGTGTGTCCGTGTGCAACGCTCTCAGAAGAGATCCTCAAAATAATCCGTTATAAGAGAGAGAGAGAGAAAAAAAAGCTAGGCTGTGCTTTTGTACGATGGATCAAGGCTCCTCCAAGGACTGAAGGAGGCAGAGAAGAAAGATGGGGAAAATGGGGAAGAGATGAGGCCTTTGAGGAGGCTGGTGCGACTGCCGTCATGCAGCGACACAAAAGGAGAAATGAAGCGACTCATCCAAAGAGAGCGAGAGAGAGATGAGAATGTGCGGATAGGCTTAACGCGTGAATGACTCCGCAGGAAAGGGGGAGAAGGAGGAGGGGGATGAGAGCGTTCTTGGGGAACGGAGGAAGCAGGTCGTTATTGACCTCTTCTCCTTGGTCGTTACGGGCGAGCCGCGTGTGTTTCTTATCCACGCTCACTGGCTACGAGAGAAAAGACGGGCTATCGGAAGGACTCGAACGACTTCGGGGGAGCACGGGGCGGGCGCGGTAGCGGAGGAAGCGCGTTCGATTCGTTGCGGTGCGGTTTTAATTGTCCATCGACGCGAGTGTCCGTCTGTCGACGGGCGTATCAGGGACCATTCTTAGGGAAGGCTAGCCGTCCAGTTTTCTCCCAGTATTCCTTTCTTTTTTTCTTTTACGGCGGCAGCTATCATTGTCAAGGTTTCGCAGTGGGTCGAGTGTTTCGTGTACGCTTACGATCTTTACATGGGGCTTTTTTTTTTTATTGTATGACAGGATTGTTTTAGTTAGCACACCGCAGTTATTTTATATGACTCTTTTGGCACACAGTTTCGATCACGCTGTTAGGTCTGGGTGCGCCCTCAAGCGGCCTGAAAAAAAAAAAAAAATCGAATTGCTTTTAAGCGAGAGAAAAGGCCGTAAGGAATACCGCTGTCTGGCGCGGCCGTGCGCTTCCATTCTATCGCGGACAGTGCGAGCTGAAACGGTCTCGTCTGCTTCTTCGACGTGCCTGCCTGTTGTTGAGAGAGCTGCGCTCCGAATTGCGAATGGAGTGCCAAGGCAAGGTCCCATAGTTCGACCGATTTGAGGGATTGAGGCATAATGGAGATTGTGGGTACCGCATAAAAAGGCCGGATCGGCTGGTTCTGTCTTTGTTGAAGGCGTTGCCGAAAAAAAGTTAACGAAATTCTTTACTCGTTAATTGTAAATAAAAGGAACGCGTTAAAGACCTACGTTACCTCACTTTAAGAGGGACGCGTTACCGCTAAAACGTAACGCACGTTACTTTGGCGTTACTTTTTTAGTTATGCAGTAACGCGTTTTAATCTTTTTGACGTTACAGGATGCATACGTGCCATATTTCTAGAAACACTACGTTCATACAGAAAATGAACATAATTACCTTATTTTTGTTTACGGTTTTATCTAAATATTCACCAGAAAAAAAAAAACCCAAAATACAAAAAGCTTAAAAATGTATATAACTTGCGCCTAAAAAGATGAAAGAAAATCAAATGTCTTTTTTTTTTGTAATCTTAAAAAAAATGTGTACCGAGTAACTACGTTACTCGGTACATACTACGTTACTTATATCGAGTAACTACGTTACTCGATATAAGTAACGTAAGTACGTTGCCCGGTACTGTTTTGAAAATGTAACGACTACTTTACACCGTTATCGGAAAAAGTAACGCGCTACCAATAACGCCGTTGCAATTTTTACCGCCCACACTGGTTTTAGCTCATATTAAGGCTGTGGTCCCACGGCAGCCATCTTGAACAAGGCGTTAGTTCAACCAATAGATGGCGACACCCACCCGTGGGGTGGCCGAAACATTGGTTCACAGTGGGATGGCTCGAGCACCATCACGTTCCCCTCGTGGCCTTGCTCGCGCCGCTGCCAGCTGTGCTCAGCTGGCTCAAGTAGCGTGGCCCATCAAACGGATGTATGCGAGAATGTCAGGCTGGGTATAAATTGTTCCCTGATATAGGGAGATGCGGTTCGGCGGTTGCAACGGGCTTTCGCAATAAATCTTGCCAAGAAGGAATCAAATGTTGGTTGACGTGTCGATATTCTATCAATGAAAATTTCCTCTGCAGGAATGCACGCTCAGTAGACTCAATCTTCAAGACACCATTGGAAGCGGACGTCAAGTAAACTGCTTCGCGGTTTACGGTACTTACCTCACCATTTTAATGACGACTAAAAAAAGGTCACGAAATATTATGTTTCACGGGGGCCGGAAGATGTTGTAAAGGTTGTTACATTATAGGTTCCCAGAAAACAAACGCCGTTGCAATATTTTCGGAAGTGCCGAAACACATAATGTTGTAAGTACAGCTTAGGAGGAATATGATGAAAACCATTAGAAGAAATAGGAAGACGTTTATTTGCAATGAAGACGCTATGAATGAACGGCGTTTAGCAACGGCAAGTTATGAGCGTTCGGGAATTTATAAGTTCAAGTGATTGCTAACTATGGACATGCGGACAATGAAGACCAGTTTTGTTGGGAGATGGTGTTGCGGTGATGACCTGATATCGGACGACTCATGGCAGACGAACAAGCGAGTTTCTTCTCAGCGAATGGTAAGTGTCCAGTGTCAAGCACACCACGTGGCTCCCAACGTTGTCGACGTTTCGAACACTTGCCGCTTTCGACAAAAGTCCTGGCACCTGGGCTAACTTTGTGGAAAGACTCGAAGTCCTCCTTGAGTCCAACGCCATCATGAGCAGTAACTGAAAACGATCCACTCTTCAGTCGGTGTGTGGCGAAACGTATCCACATCTGCGGAGTCATGGGCGATGCGTACTCTAAGTGGCTAAGTATGCACGATGCCTGCCACGACGTCCAAACACGTCATTGACGTTCTACGGTCTCTTTTACCTACTTTTGCCCTACCGAAAAAACTTTCCTCTAATAATGCGCCAAATCTTGCTTCAAATAAAATAATCAAGTGTTTGAAGAAAAAAAAAAAACGGCATCAGGCGTCACATTAGTGCACCATACCATCCTGCAACTAACGGGCAAGCAAAACAGATGGTGTGCGAAACAAAAAAAAAAAAAACCTTTTGAAGCTTACAGAAGAAGCAGTTCAGTGAAGAATCGGCAGGTTTTTGTCCCGGCAGCACGCGACGGTCTCATCTTACACGAAAAAAAAAAACCCCGAAGCAATATTCGGCGAACGAAGAGCCACACCCCTCGATCTCATGATACTATTGCCTACGAACAAAGATCTAGAGATTCCCATATCGGGAGTAATGGCAGTTTATTCGGTCGGACAACTCGTCTACATGAGGAATTTCAGCGGAAGTCTGGCCTTCCATGTAAAACTGGACTAGAAAAGGCTCTATGTTAGTTGACCAGGAGGTGTCGTCTCTCTGAATACGTTGGATATCAATGCTCTTAAGTGTAAATATAACTAAATCACAAAACTCATTTTGTGTATTGTGTAACTGCCCTTGTATTTGATGGTAGAAGCTATGGTGGTGATTTTGACCTTTCACACCCGGCTCCTTTTTCTTATTTTTCGCCTCATACTCCTTTGCGGTTTAAGTATGCTTCAAGAATCTTTTGGAACGGGGACACTTTACGTCAACGAGGCCATTTGTTCCAAGTAGTCAATCAGGGAATGCTGCTAGAAATCCGTCCCTAAAATTAGCGAATAAGCCGCACTTTTGCACAGTGCAGTTTTCCTTTTCCACGTACAATTGTAAAGCAGCATCCTCATTGATTCTACCATATAATGTTGCGGGTGAAGACAGTGTTTGGGTACACGATACCTGAAACAATTCTGGCACTGTACGTTGTGGTTCGACACCCGCTAATGTCGTCGTCCTTATAGAGCCTCATCATTTAATCATTACCTCGTCACCTCATATTGCTCTTCATCAAGAGAAAGTACAATAGGCTACCGCCATATTACAATCCAAGAATTGAAAAATTTAGTCGTTCAGTCCTTCAACAAGTTTATTATTTATATAATGTTATTACGTTACATTGCCTCGAGACGATCGACGTCCATCGTCGATCTTAAAATACTTATACCTGTATATAAATTAGACGCACAAGGGGGGGGGGGGGGGGGGAGGGGGGGGGGGCGGGGTCGGTGGCCGAGTGCATGGTCTAGCGCACGCCAGCTCGGAGCACTTGGAGCGAAAGCTCGCGCTGCATAACCCACCCCGCCCCTGCCCGTTTCGATCTGAAGAGCATCGTACCGGCGTGCGGTCGTGTATTACTACTGTGTGGTGCACGTTAAAGACCCCAGGCTTGCGGTTGTACCGCACTGGCTAAATTGCTCATCTACAGCTGAGACACCAGACGCCCACTAAGACAGACTAACTTCCGGCTGTATAAACATACACACAACAATTTGCAATTAGACGCATAATAACAAAGAACACAGCGTGCCGCCTCTTTTCTTTGGATGCCTTTTTCTTTTTAAACCAGCGCAAGCTCGTGCGTTCTCTCTTTTGAGACGGTTAAAACGGTCGCACATAAAACCCGGGTTTCTCCTATCCGCCCGCTTCCTCCTCCTATTATGTATATTTGGTTTATAAATAAATAAGCTATAATAATGGTGTATTATTCATATTTACTTTCAGTTTCAGTCAGGGAAAAGGAGTTTCGCGGGAACTAGAGCCAATAAATGAGCTGCGCTTAGAGTATCGGCCCTCTCTTCCCCGGGTGTGTTGTGAACGCCACCATTTTGGTGCTTGTGCAGAGCAGGCGCAACTGCCGATCGTCATGATTCAGAAGTGCGACATTCTCAGCATTAGATTCGGTGTTAGGAAGCTCATGTAATGTTGCTTTGCTTTGTCGCAAACTGTTTAAAGTGGAGGACGGCAAAGCGTTATTGTGATTTGAGATAAAGCTTCAAATAACTGGCAACCATGATTTTAAGCCACAATAAGGCCAAGTGTCGCTACTGTGAAGCGTAGCTTATTTAATGACTCTATTCATGCTTTTGTTCAAGAGGCTTGTAATACCTGGAGGGGCCATGACGTAAGCCCCGTGGATTCCACAAGGCACTACCTTTTGACACCTGCCTGTTCTTCATTCTTCCCGCTTGTGCCAGTAAATTAGCTACGGTTCAGAGTAACGACACTTGGCCATATTGTGGCTTAAAATCATGGTTGCCAGTTATATGAAGCTTTATCTAAAATCACAGGAAACGCTTTTCCGTCCCTCACAAATGTTGAAACAACCCGCGACAGAGCATTGCAATATTGCATCAGCTTTCTAGCACCGCATCTAATGCTGAGGAAGTCGTACTTTTGGATCATGATGATCGGCAGTTGCGTTTGCTCTGAGCAAGACCCAAAATGGCGGCGCCCAAAACAATTTTGGGGAACGGAGTGCCGATTCTTTAAAGCTCATTTAGTGACTCTAGGCATAAAGTGAACTCGGGTGTATTCTTTTCCTCTTCGTCTTCATTGTTTATCGATTTCAATCATATCAAATAGTGAACACATTATATCACGCTACGCTTGTGTAATTATTTGTCTTAGATTTATTAGCCTGACCCAGTACTTAAACCATTCATTTATCGATAGTAAATCTTCCAATATATTTTTTAAATGTGAAGGTAAAAAGACACGGAGATTGATGATGATACAAACGCCAACGCCTCCCTCGGAAGTTTTTTGAACATTAGAAATCGGCAGTTTGTCGGCCATCCGCCAGGTAGCGCAACAAAACACCCAAACAGTTTTTAATTGTTTTTAAAATTAGCTAAGCTCTACACTTATTAATAAACCAAAGCAAGATCATTGTGAAAATTTAATACATCGCAATGTATATCTATTCGAAACAATAAATATTATTAGATGCCAATAAATCTGTTTGATGTCCAAAAAAGATATGCGTCAAAACAGGTAAGTTTGAAACGCTCCTGGAGCGTTATGACTTTGAAAATGAAAAAAAAGCCATCGTGCACCTCTTGGGCAACCATTGTAGCTCTAAATGTTATAAAAGATTTTATCATAGTTTATTTATTTCCTCAGCGGCATTTGAAGTACCATACCTCGAAGCACAAAAAAGTGCTACGTTTCATATAAAATATCTAAGCGAAACAATTTTACACAACATTGAATATTTTTCTGCATACTACCAATTATAAGCACTACGTTTGTAGCTACCTTTCATTGCCCTAGCGCGTGTCATTAAAAACATATTTGTGCTGAAAAATGTCAATTTTAGGGCAATATTTGGAGGGATGAAAAAAAAACAAAGTAGTGCAAATACCAAAAAAGTGTATCGTTACATTCAGCTCCGACACCATCTTAACAAAACTGCTATATTGGAACCGTGTTATCTTTAATGGATCGTTCATAAAACATGAACTAGCGGAGCAAGTGAGGGTCCGCGCCATCATATTCGCAACGCTACAAACGCGCATGAACAGTAAAAACCAACACATACATAATATCAAATGAAAGAGGATTGCATTGCCTTTTGAATGACATCAATGCCACAAAACAGTATTCAAAAGGAGATGAGTAATGACCTGCCAAAAAGTACCTAAACTGCCACATTCAGTGGGACCGTATCCTTAAGGAGTTTTCGTACATCGCGTTTCTCCCTGCGCAACGAAGAAGCCGCTACTGCGCCTGCGCGCCGATGGCTTTGGCTGTACAGTTTCGGGTATTGTAGCGTTTTGCGGAGAGCGTTGCGGTAGGGCGAAGACCATCTACGAAAACTCCCCATTGTCTCCTTAAGTTTAGCGTGAAATATTTTTCCGCTAACTTTAGCGGTAAATCACAGTGTCGTTGCATTGTGACGTCGCGTGAGGTCACCCGACATGACGTCGCTCGAGTTTCGAGCCAGAGGGCGTCAAGCTCTGAAAGCTTGGCGTGGGATTCGAACCGCTAAAGCGGCTAGATTAATTTTTTTTAGGTAGATTTTTTTTTTTTTTTTCGCATCTGCATTTTTTGAGAAGATCTTCGGAGCTACGAAATCTGCACACGAGGCTATAGCGGCGCGCATGCGGATTGGCGGTGTCCTCGGTGCAGAGAGCGGAACGGAGAGAGAGGCGCACTGTATTACGAAAACTCTTTATTTTTGGGCGGAGACTTCAAGCTGCTCCATGTACTTGCGACTGCTTTCTGCAGCGAGCCCCAACGAAACCATTTTCCGCAAGTTAGGAAAATGCCCCCCGCACGCTCCTCTTTTCACCCTCTCCCAAAAATCACGTGACGGCAGGGGCTTCTTTTGTGTCGGCTTTTTCTGTAGGGATAATCCTCAAAAACCGCGAAATGAGCGGCTAGCTGCGAGCGCCACAACGACCTTGAGACGTCCAGGTGTCTTCCCTCGTTGACGCGGGTACGCTCAATCCGCGAGATTGAGGAAGCCAGCGCGACCGAACGCTTTTCCCCATGAGCTGCAGGTCCGAGGCCGCTCGGTCGGTGGAGATCGAGGGGTCGTGGTATGCGGGGTTCGTTCCAGTAGCCGCTTTCTGGCATCGCGCGGCTGCTGGAACCATTCCCGTGTCTGCGCAAGGATTGGCTTGCGCAATAAAGGGTTCAGGTCGTCGATAATACATCTATTTTCGAAACTTATAGATCAAATGGCTTTCCCTAATCTCTTCTTTACTGTTTGAAACACAACTCCTCTCATAGGTTGTTTATCTCATTTTGGACTCTTTTGCGTATTTATTCGTCCTTACCTCTGCTGGATGTTTGTTTTATTACTTGATAAAGACCTTTAAATATTGGCACGGGCTTGCGCGATCAACGCTTTACCGGATTTATCCAAAATTGGAAAGATTGGCGTCAAGAGCGGTTGAAGAAGCAAACCGAAATCCTTGCTTCTAATGAAGACGGCACAATCGCAAGATAGGTCTTTGCTTCACTTGCCTACACAACGTCCTATCGTTTGCACTATCGCAACTTCTCAATAAAATAGCTGCATACCACATTTTACTCATGGTTACTATAGATGTGGCCCCACAGGCTTTCCCGTTATCAGCGAGTCGACGTTTTAACGACCGGCGACTCTCCTGAGTGAGAATAAATATTATCACCTTCCCACAACATCCACCCCTTTCTCTCTCCCCCCCCCCCCCCCCCCCCCCCGCCCCCTTTCCCGAGTAGGAAAAATATCAGGCCACTCCAGGAAGCAGCCTTCAGACTGCGCTTTTCGGCTACTCATCCTCAACACATTCGAACGTGGAAGTAAACACATCGCATGAACGACGCCGTTTATTTGCAACCTAAATAACGTGGCTCTACTGTTGGGGCCCAATCAATTCCATCATAAATCATTATTTGTTACGATTTCATGGTGAAAGTGTGTTCGTCGTGATGCCACAAAAGTGGTCGATTCAAAGGGAGAAATAGGTCCTCGTATTTATTTTGCGGAAATACTCGCTTCTGTGACGCTCTAGCGCGTAAGGTCAACGCACCCGAGGCAGTGCGTAATACTTTACAACTGTCGTTGAGGATGAAATATTTGTGTAACGTGCGTAAAATTGTTTACACCACAAAAGCATACCTAAACACAACAAAATATCGCAATTGCAAAAAAAAAAAAAAAAAAAAAAAGATCTGCCTGCGAAAATTATTGTTCCCCCCCCCCCTCCTCTCTCTCTCTCTCTCTTTTTTTTTCGCGCCGCTACAAAAAATAGCGGCCGGGCAACGAAATTCTGTCAAAACCTCGCTTCTTGGAGTAATGACAGCAGGCTATATGGTAGTGAATCTGCCAGAGAGTTTGTAGAAATAATGGGAGACCATTGAATCTAGCCTTCTACACGAATCATGCCCGGGATATTTCCATTTTCCTTGCACGCGGTTAGAAGGCAAGACGTTGGGGGTATTTATGTGCACTAACATGCTGCTTCTAAAAGAAAGTACCAGATTCCTAGTGCTTGTCAATCTACATGTAAATAGTTTAATCAGTCTGCACAAACATGCGCGGCCTGGAGGATGACATAGAAGCATAACGGAAAGATTGCTGGAAATAAAAGTCTCTATTGCATTGCACTGGTGTGAAAAATTATTACGTGTTTTTGTTTTATTTATGTGCGGAAATAAAAACGGCGTTTAGAAACCGAACACTGTGCGTTTTGAGGAGCTCCGAAAGGACATAAAAAAACCGGGACAACCTGAACAATACGAGGGGGCCTTGCGTCACTCAGCTTTTCCTGGTTGCTTGTTTTTCCGGGGCCTTTCAAAAGGGGATGAAAAATTATTAACCGATTGGCCTGACTTGCCACATTAGAGCAGTTCATTTTCATTACGACAGGCTCTCTTAGAGCTTCTTGCATAGTTCAGCTTGTACTGGTCCGTTTTTATTTTCGGTTCCTTTCAAAAAGTGAGCCCTAAGCCACTGGACCAACCTACAACATTCAAAATTTACGGAAGTGGAGAAGTGTTTGGGAGGGCCAAGCGGGCAAGGGTTGCACGCCTCTCGAACCACCGTCCGTTACCTTTGTTTAGTGGCTGGGCTTTGCGAGCAGAATGCGAGCTTGCTCAAGTAACTTGGATCCGTTCAGAAGATAAACCCCTCTAAACGACAATCTCCGCCGCCTGGGAAGAACGTAAGCGGGCGAACGAGACGCCTCTGGGTTTTGCGTCACGCCTACATTTCAAGGGTCAGAGTTACTGGTTCCCGACACCATGCACGATTGACGGCTCCGCCCGCGTCTTTGATTGTATCTTGATACGGAGAAGAAGGAGAAGAGCGCGACGGCCCGCGGCCGTAGTGCGTTCTGGATCGCGCTCTGGCGGGCAATCAGATTAAAGACCTACCGCTGAAAACCACCCCGTGTACATAGTCGAAAACATGATAAGCATCGAATGGGAGTGAACGTAGACGTATAATGATCCGATACAAAGTTTCGCTTGATTCCTAAACGAATAATGCCATAGCGAAGTACACCTTCACATCAAATTGTTAGACAGAATTGAAGAGAAGATTGTGTGTTTCTTGAAAGAGATTTCGGCCCCCTTCTATCCGGTCCGCTTTTCTATAGGTCTCAAATAACGTGGGCGAATCATTCATTTTGTTGCATTTCCACTTTTCCGCTTCCGCAGATTATGATGTGGTAGTTTGGTCCAGTGGGGCTTAGAGCTCACGTTTTGAAAGGAACCGAAAATAAAAACGGACCAGTACAAGCTGAACTATGCAAGACGCTCTAAGAGAGCCTGTCGTAATGAAAATGAACTGCTCTAAGTGGCAAGTCGGGTCAATTGGTTCATAATTTTTCATCCCCTTTTGAAAGGCTCCGGAAAAACAAGCAACCAGGAAAAGCTGAGTGACGCAAGGCGCCTCGTATTGTTCAGGTTGTCCCGATTTTTTTATGTCCTTTCGGCGCTCCTCAAAACGCACAGGGTTCGGTTTCTAAACGCTGTTTTTATTTTGGCACGGAAATAAGACAAAATACGTAATAATTCTTCACACCAGTGCAATGCAATAGAGGCTTCTATTTTCAGCAAGCTGCTTTTCGCCATGCTTCCATGTCATCCTCCAGGCCGCGAATGTTTGTGCACAGTGATTAAACTATTTACATCTAAATTGGCATGCACTATAAATCTGGTACTTTCTTTTAGAAGCAGCATGTTAATGCACATGAATTCTCCCAGCGTCTTTCCTTCTAATCGCGTGGAAGGAAAATGGAAATATCCCGGGCATGATTTGTGTAAAAGGCTATGTTCAATGGTCGCCTATAATTTCTACAAGCTCCCTGGCAAATTCACTACCACATAGCCTGCTGTCCTTTCTCCAAGAAGCGAGGTTTTGATAGAATTTCGTTACTCGGCCGCTATTTTTTGTAGTGGCGCGAAAAGAGAGAGAGAGAGAGAGATAAAAACAACGAGTTTCGCAAGCTGATATTTTTTTTTTTTTTGCCATTGCGATATTTTGTTGTGTTTAGGTACGCTTTTGTAGTGTAACTAATTTTACGCACTTCCCACGAATATTTTATTGTCAACGACAGTTGTAAAGTATTACGCACTGCCTCGGGTGCTTTGACCTTACGCACTAGAGCGTCACAGGAGCGAGTATTTGAGCAAAATTTGAATCGACCACTTTTGTGGCATCACGACGAACACACTTTTACCATGAAATCGTAACAAATAATGATTGATGATGAAATTGATTGGGCCCCAACAGTAGAGCCACGTTATTTAGGTTGCAAGTAAACGGCGTCTTTCATGCGATGTGTTTACTTCCACGTTCGAATGTGTTGAGGATGAGTAGCCGAAAAGCGCACTCTGAAGGCTGCTTCCTGGAGTGGCCTGATATTTTTCCTACTCGGGAAAGGGGGCGGGGGGGGGGGGGGGGGGGGAGAGAGAAAGGGGTGGATGTTGTGGGAAGGTGATAATATTTATTCTCACTCAGGAGAGTCGCCGGTCGTTAAAACGTCGACTCGCTGATAACGGGAAAGCCTGTGGGGCCACATCTATAGTAACCATGAGTAAAATGTGGTATACAGCTATTTTATTGAGAAGTTGCGATAGTGCAAACGATAGGACGTTGTGTAGGCAAGTGAAGCAAAGACCTATCTTGCGATTGTGCCGTCTTCATTAGAAGCAAGGATTTCGGTTTGCTTCTTCAACCGCTCTTGACGCCAATCTTTCCAATTTTGGATAAATCCGGTAAAGCGTTGATCGCGCAAGCCCGTGCCAATATTTAAAGGTCTTTATCAAGTAATAAAGCAAACATCCAGCAGAGGTAAGGACGAATAAATACGCAAAAGAGTCCAAAATGAGATAAACAACCTATGAGAGGAGTTGTGTTTCAAACAGTAAAGAAGAGATTAGGGAAAGCCATTTGATCTATAAGTTTCGAAAATAGATGTATTATCGACGACCTGAACCCTTTATTGCGCAAGCCAATCCTTGCGCAGACACGGGAATGGTTCCAGCAGCCGCGCGATGCCAGAAAGCGGCTACTGGAACGAACCCCGCATACCACGACCCCTCGATCTCCACCGACCGAGCGGCCTCGGACCTGCAGCTCATGGGGAAAAGCGTTCGGTCGCGCTGGCTTCCTCAATCTCGCGGATTGAGCGTACCCGCGTCAACGAGGGAAGACACCTGGACGTCTCAAGGTCGTTGTGGCGCTCGCAGCTAGCCGCTCATTTCGCGGTTTTTGAGGATTATCCCTACAGAAAAAGCCGACACAAAAGAAGCCCCTGCCGTCACGTGATTTTTGGGAGAGGGTGAAAAGAGGAGCGTGCGGGGGGCATTTTCCTACCTTGCGGAAAATGGTTTCGTTGGTCGGTCTTTAAGATCTCTTAAGACGAAAGAACGCACTGGCGCCACCTATCGTGTAATGGTTGAACACTTGGCAGTCCTCATTTCCTTTTTTTATTTTTTTATTTTTGTCACGCATCATTTTTTTGTTTTGTTTTTGGTTGGAAAATTTTCTGGCAATGTTATAGACGCCCATTTCTCACAGATGGTACGTACGTTTGCTCTCGCAAATAAAGCCTTCGAGGGAGTACAATGCTGTTCGAGGGTCACCTCATAGATGGCGCCAGCGTGCCCGCAAGTGTTTGATGGGCCCTTCACATTCGAAAATGCGTAGTTTGCTTTTGTAATAAAAAATTAAATAAAAAGTAAACTATTTTGCGTGCGGAGATCGACACGAGCGCGCGTTAACTCCCTGGGCCGTCAGCTTCCTCGACGTTAGCGGCCACGCCCGCGCTCCCCCTCCCCTATACCTCCCTATTGGCGGCACGCCGCGCTCTTTCCCCAAATGACAAACGCGTCAACAACAACCTCCCCAAAAAGCTGCCTGCCCTCCCTAGTAATTAGGCTCAAGCGTCAGTGCGCGGCGCCGCTATTTGTTCTCTGCCTTAACCTCTCGCCCCTTTTTGTTTGCAACGACTTCGCGCAAGCTGCGTGCCTCGAGTCGCTTACATCGCGAAAAAAAGCCGTTCGCTCCCTAAGCTGACGGTGCAGCGGGAGCTACGCGCTGGCCGGACCAATCACAAGCCTGACCCCGCTCTTTGCGCGTGGGTATGGACTGGAGCGCCGTCGTGATCACGTGGAAGAAGATAGACGCGCGACTGGATCAATCAGCACGTAGCTCGCTCCGCATTGCCTGCTTAGGGGCGAACGGGCTGTAACGGCACCACCGAAGCTCGGTGGGTGGTACGGGGTGGCGCGTTGCCCGAATGCACATCGGCGAAGACGCGAGGGGCGGGTTTCGGAGTGTGCTCTGGGCTAGTAATTGCCCGGGGTCTAATTAAAAGAGGGTGGCAAACCTCGTTAACGCAACACCGCGTAAGGCGTCTTCCACCCATTTCCCCCGAACCTTTAGTCCTCCCCCTTCTCCTCCTCGAAGAATTTCCGGTTCAATCTGGTTCGGGTCATTGCGTGTGAGCGTAAGCGCTTTTCTCCGGATGGGTATTGCAGTCAGTTTATTATGTTCTTGTTGCGTGGTACGCGGGTCTGGGTTTATCGGTAATTCTGTTTGTCTGTTTCGTCTTTTTCTTTTTTAGCTCGACAGAGGAAAAGAGAATGACCCGAGAAAGGGAACCATGAAGCGAGTGTATGGTTCCTGTTCATTCGTTTTGTTTACTTCAAGTTTGCTTCTTTGTGTTTTTGTGTTGTCTCATCTCGTACGTTGGAACATAGGATAGCCCGGTATGGGAAGGATATATCTATATAATTGTATGCATCGTTTCTGGTTCGGTCCAGACTTAGCCGACGCTAGGAGCTAATGGGAGCAATCGAACAGCGTGGAAAGCGCAGGCCACGGGGCCTTTTCTGTTTGTGATTGGTTCAGCGACGATAAAACACGCACATAGTCGTGGTGCCTTCTTGATAATGTTTCATTGATCCCATCAGCCCGTGTATACGTCTGCACTTAAGGTTTAAGCGAAGTATAGAATACCGCTTTCCCGATGTTCAGTTTTTTTTTTTTTTTTTTTAATTTCGTTTCAATACGCTTTAAAAATATTTATATTAATACGCTGGCCACTTTTGAGTGTTTATATTAGGAGCATTTAGTAAATCGGTCTGATAACTCCGATAGGGATACCTTGTATATTGTACGACGCATGCGCAAAGGCGTAGGCGCGGTATCGGGTGTCGGAATTGTTGCAATGATGTTCTAAAATTACCCATTTTCTTGATTTTGCGTCACGTCTGAATACCTCTGGTGCAGCACTTTCAATACTTAATGAGCTCTAATGCCGTCGCTAATATATTGGTGACTCCAGCGAAATCGACGGCACCCACAGCGGCTAAAACAGAAAGTTGTGGCGGCAGGTTCGCTTGCCAGCCTTCTCGAACGAATCATGTATTCACAGCGCCTGGCATTCTAAAGACGAAGCCGTGAAAGTATAGGTTCGAAAACGCGCGATAGAAATCGCCAATAGAGCATATAGATTATGTAAGCTGTCAAAGTCCAAAGCCTTGGCTAGGTGGCGCGAGTAGCTGCCTCTTCGGAAGAGTTCAGCCGTATATTTACTCATCCATCTATTCATCCGTCTCGGGCAGCCGAGATCGTGGTCTGCTGTCGAAGTGTTGGGTGGCGTGAAGCGCCTCCGCGGCACTTGCGTACTGTCGTGCACGAGCGCGCGGGGCACGAGAGCGTCTCGTATTCCACGTGCTCATGCAGGAGCAGGATGCACTTCAACGCCGAACCTCCTCGAGCGGAACATCACTCTTTATCATACACTCTTGCACACGCCACTTGAAGAAAAGTATACATTACAATTACAATTACTCTTGGTTAAAAAGTATTCATTTAGATTACTAGATTACTTGAGAAGAAAAGCATTTGTCTAAGCGTTACCTTTCCGTATTCCGGTATTCGAAACGACCGATTTTTGTGCCATATTGAAAAAGGATATTTCGTACTGTTCGTGAATAGAGTTTTAGGGAACCGTTTTTGCGCATTCCATGCGGTACGATGGGCCGTCCGGTACGAACCGCGCATGCGCTATCACAGAAGACTCGCGCATGCGCAGTTCGTACCGGAGGCCCCATCGTACCGCATAGGATCTGCAAAAACGGTTCCCTAAAACTCTCTTTTGGATCAGAAAAACCGTACTACAAACTTTCTTCTCAATCCACCAGTTTTGGTAGACCGTCCTCTTGTCGATGTCTTGGTTCGAGGATTCCGTAGTAGGAAAAGTGTACAAACAAAGGACGCCGTTAGAGAGGGTAGGTAAAAGAGGAAACGGGTACGGGTAACTTTAGTACCTTCAGAAATAATCTTCCGATTATTTCTTCCGAACTGATGTAATCAAATAGTTACATAATTCCTTAGAAAACTGATCGCTTCCAAGTAATTTGATTGCTCGCAATGAGCGCCGTACAAGTCTGTTATGTTTTATTTTTCGTAAAGCTAATGTCGCATCGCGCTAAGACTGTACTCTCTCTCGCTTGGTTTTAACAGTACCTGCCGGTTACAGTAGACCGACTAGAACCACTAAACGAACTGCGCTTAGAATGTATCGGCACTCCGTTCCCCGATCTGCTAGTGGGCGCAGCCATGTCGGTGCTCAGAGCAGGGCAGACGCAACTGTAAATCGTCATAGTGAAAAGTTGCGACTTCATCAGCTTTAGTCACGGTGGTAGGAAGCTCTGGTGATATTGTTGTGCTCTGTCACAAACTGTTCTATGTAGAGCCACTAAATGAGCTGCGCTTAGAGTATCGGCACTCCGTTCCCCGACATTGTTGTGGGCGCCGCCATTTTGGGGCTTGTGCAGAGCAGACGCAACTGCCGATCGTCTCGATTCAGAAGTGCGACTTCCTGAGCATTATATTCGGTGTTCGGAAGCTCTTGTAATATTGATTTGCTCTGTCGCGCACTGTTTAAACATTTGTGGAGGACAGAAAAGCGTTTCCTGTGATTTCAGATAGAGCTCCAGATAACTGGCAGCCATGATTTTAAGCCACAATATGGCCAAGTGTCGTTACTCTGAAGCGTAGCTTATTTAGTGGCACTAGTTCTATGGTTTCTGGAAGACGGAAAGAGGGTTTCCCCCGAGTTTGGATAAAACGTCTTATAACTGACAACCATGATTCTCAGCCCGAAGAATAACTGAAGTGTCGTTGCCCTGAAGCGTAGCTTATTTATACTCTAAATCTCGCTTAGCGTTCTCCGCATGCGTGGCGCCGCCATAACTGTAGTTCGCAAGGGACAGGCGCCAGTGTGCACGAGATGGCTCGTGCCGTCTCGTGCTTGGCTCGCGCAGAACTCCAGCGGGGTTGTCGTGCGTGCAGAAAGTTCCCGCGATCCATTCTGGCAGCGACGGTGTTATGAAACTAACTGGTGAGATCGGTCTATGGGCAATTTCAAGCATGTGCAGCGTGCGCGTAAACGTAGCATTGACAAGCTTGTGAATGCACGCACTCGCCAGCACGAGCAGAGACATGGCGGCGGCCAGATGCCCTAATTGCAGTCGTCTATTGGCGGTGCTCTATTATTTATATAGACCATTGTCCGCTCTGCTCCACGGGCGCCGCCATGTTTGTTTATGCTGACGCCATGACACAGTAGAGGGGCTTTTTTTTTTTTTGCAAGAATCCGGTTTTTTTTTTTTTTTTTAGAAATATTAGCACATATCGTAGTATAAGAACGCCAGAAATGCATATCGCGAAGTTCCAAGAACAACACCGATGCAAATAGTGCTGTAAAAAGCAAAACACCTTGTTTTATGCGAAGCCCCTCGCCTCGCAAGAACCTGCGTTCGAGATTACTATTTCCCATTTTTATCGCTGGGGGGACTAGGACTTCTGACACTGGTCTATATGAAAATCAAGAAGGACGCCAGCTGCCTCACGCCTCACTGCGAGAGAAGCAAGGATTTAAAGTTTAATTTTTTTTTTTCGTGCTTCCAAAGGTCTTAATTTTTTTTTTTTTTTTTGCTATGTTTGCGCGTTGACCAAGGAGCAGAAAAACTTTAGCTTCAATCGGTGGTTTGTTAACTCTACCTTGCAAAAAGATCATCGTAAGGCATTTCACTCACATGAGCAACGGAGAGGTTATCGCAAACGCGAGAGATTGTCCGTGCCTTACCAAGGATGCTGTCCCCTCCACCCTGCTGAACGCTTTCAACAAGGCTCCCCGCTGAACGAAAGAGTCGACATTCTTCAAGCAATCGCCCGCCTAAACACGACAGGACAACGTGCGGGTACGTTATCGCGGCACTCGTCGTTTAAAGGCGGCTTTACTGTCGAAGCAACTGCGGCATTTTCTGTCGGAGAGGCAGAAATCACTTTGGCTAGTTTTAAAGCACTGCGCCTGTCCAAATAAGTTCTTGGCACTGCACGTTCTGCCAGAATCCGAAACGAGATTGGCCAGAGTGTTGCACTCAACAAAGTCGTTGTCTTGGAAGTGTGCAGCTCAACTATTCATGTCGCCTCTTTTTTTGTTCAAGTAACTGTCGTGCATTGCACACCGGCGCCTAGGCGAATCCTACAATCAGGATAGCGGCCGAATATGTTCGTTTTCTTCTTTCTTTTTTTTTTTTTTTTTTGCAAGGGTATTGAAGTTGAATGACGGCACTAGCTGCTTTTCATCAAGGCGGTGCACAAAACCTACGACAGTAACCATCTCAGCTCGAAGTGTGCTGGGGTCACCCCATCTAAAAATTATAAATTAAGCAAACATCACCTAAAAAAAAAAAAAAAACGAAAAAGAACAGAAACGTCGTTGTTATGCTGTAGCGTAATTCGGGTTTCACATGCAGCAATTTGGGCCCTAGAGCGGCGCAATTTCTGCCGTCGCGGCGCTCTGCCCAGCCGCAGCGGCTGAGCGGCACGGTTCCACCAGATTGGAGATTTTTCGTCGCTGCAGAGCGGCAGCTTCCGCGCTGGCCACTCACAGCGCGGCGGGAAATCACGTGACTAGAGGAGAAACATTGCGGGAAAGCTGGCGCATAGGACGGCGGCGTTTCACGTTCTTGAAGCAGACGACAGACAGAGAAAGTACGCAAGTGACTGGTTTGCGGTTCCTTTTTTTCAGCAGGTTTCCAACACAGATCGTCACACTAAGTAAAACAAAATGTATCCTGTCCAGTTCAATGAATTGCTTATCAGTGAAGTGTCGAAGCGTCGGGTTCTTTGGGACGCGCTGCTCAAAGAATTTAGGAACATCTGCTCGCTGCTGGCAACGTTAGCCATGGCAACGGCAGAAAACGCTCATGTGAAATGAAACTTCGCGATCCGTGCCGCCGTTCCGCGCATGCGCGATGGAGTGTGGGCAAGAAGCTCGCCGTTGCCCATAAACAAACCATTGAAATGCGATGTTGTCGGCGTTGGTATGAGTGCAATTTTTTTCGTGTTGGAATTGTTGATTCTACGTCTTCCTGGCAATGTCTGACTACTTGAGCGGCCTCAGCGAAATTGCCGAGAATCGTTACACGGCAAAATTTCGCGTGAATAATGTGGCATGCGGTGATTCATTCCGCGTGGACGCCGCAGAATGAACGCTAAAGCCTAATTCGCATAATGAGATTCCGCTCCCAATTTTCAGTCACGACGTCGCTCGGACTGCAAAAGCGTGAACCGTAGCTGAGGTGATCGACGTTGATACTGTAAATCGCAAGCAGAATCGGACCAAGTGAATCGGCATAACAAGTCGGTGATGGCCACTAGTAACCATGATCAACATCTCCTTGTATCTACTGGTTACATCGAGCCTGGTCACCCCAACGAACCTTCAAACTTAAAAAGTCTTTTGAGGCCTGCACTTCCTTCTTTTGAGGTCAGCGTTTTGTCTACGGGCCGGTGTCGTCTAAAAGAGCATACGACAAGCAGAAACGTTTGAAAGAGCAGATGGCAGTTTGTACGATCAGGCGGCCTTTGAACTCGCACTGACCGTAGTCCGCGGGTGGTCCGTACAACTCGACGGTTTTCCCGCACTCATGTTGGAACAAAACAAATAAATGTGACGTCCGTAAATTCAACCCAAAGAGCTTCCCGCCCAAGCAATCGTGGTCCGACAGCGTCTGATCTTCTCTTTTCACGGCACACATATCCAGATTCTGGGACGAACCGAGCCAACACCACCTGGACAGAAGGCCTCCACACGCGTCATCATAGTCAGATCGATCGAGGCGAGAGATTGGGCACGAGTGCTGCGTCAGTGTTCGGCTGCGGCTCGTGGCCAATCAGCGCGTCGAAGGTCGGGCTCGGGTCCAATAGCCGTCCGAGCGCGATCCGACTGTGATGACGTTTCATAGAGGAAGAAGAAACCATGCGGAGGCCTTCTGTCTAGGTGGTGTTGACCGAGCACGTGAAAACGGACCTTCAAACCTTTCTCGACTCTTTCGGTGCAGCCTCAGTCGCGGTGTTTTGGTGAGAAAGCAGGTTTGGTTTATTTCAAAACAACGCCGGAGCACACGTCTCCCATGGTGACTACCGCCCAGAACCCCAGACCGGAAGTGCGCTCGATGCACCGCCACTATGGTGCCTGGAACGCGTCTCCGACTGGTGTGTTTACCGAGTCCAAAAAAGTGGTCCCTCGATTTCCGCCTCATGACGTCATAGAAGTTTCATGCTGTCGCCGGTCACGACCCTGGTGGTGTCTCAGCAGCTGTAGTGGACGTGGCAAACGCCTGTTCTGCTGCAGGTCGCTCTTCACCTCGACAGTCCACGGAAGGTACAGCAGCAGGAAGTTAAGACGCCTGGGACGCCGTGATGACAGCGACACTCGCGTTCGCTCGTGCTCTTCGCCACCATTTCTACGACCAGCCGCCAGGATCGCGACAGGCTACAGCATGACACTCCGGCTTCTGTGACGTCATTTGTTGCCACTTTGGGACCACTTTGGATGTATGGGCGGGATAGGACGCTAAACACATCAGTCGGAGACGCGCTCCAGGCACCGTACCACCACCGCGCCGTGACGTAACAGAGTTGAGTTCGCGTATACTCACGGGATGCATTCACAACCCTGGACTGGCTGGATCAGCGCGTAACGTCCGCTGCGGATCGTCCCAAGTTGAAACGGAGAGTATTTTCCGTTCACCCCCGAGAATAGTAGCAGTGCGGTGGAAGCTATTCTGGCCCGTTGGACCGGACGTGCGCGGTCCGTCTTTTACCACTTGGTCACGCTCCCGCACGTGTACCCACGTGCAGAGCACGGGGTCATGTGTCGAAAGGAAGGCGGCTGATTGGTCCGGCGAGCTCGTAGCTTCCCCACTGCTTTGTCGGCTTAGGGAGGAACGTAGCATCGTCGCGTGCTTCTTTGTCTGTGCGGGCGATGGGAGGGGGTGTTGGAATTTAGCGAGGAGGGCTATGGTAATTAGGGCCTTTTGAAGCTGAACTCGCTCAGGCCGAATGGAGATCCCTTCGGGTTTCGGTTCGGCCGGCGCGCGCGTGTGTGTGCCTGTTTAATTGGGTTCGTTCCTAACGCCTGCCGACCGGCACTGCAGGCTCTGCTGTGTGTACTTACTACGCGTACGGGTGCAGCCGCCGGAAATTAAAGTCCGTTAACAAAGCTGCTTTCGTGTTCTTTGGCGCATTGTCCGCGCCGCGGTTGGCTGGTCGGTGTTCCACGAGATTGCGTCTTTCGTGCGCGTGCCTCGATGCGTGCTTATACGGGTTTGCGTGCATGTCTGATAGTGTTTTTTTTTTCTTTTTTTTTTCTTTCTATCCTTTCCTCATTCCCTGGAAGAGAGCGGTGAACACCGCCTGTATGGACTGTAAAGGCTCTGTTATACTCCGACGTAACGCGCGCGCAAGCGAACGCTGGCCGAAGTCGGCTACGTCACGTCGGTCACGCCGCGCGCGTCAAAAATTCGACCTCTCTACACTCCGGCGGCCGTGGCGACTCCCGCGGCTGTGCGTCGGTGGGCCGCCGGCGTGGCGCATGCGCAGAATCTGACTACGAGGGCACGTTTCCTGCGAGAGTGCGCCACTTCCGGTTCCTTTTCGTTTCGAATAGCAGACGAGAATGCTCGCGCTTCTTGAGCGCCAAGTTCGAGCGATGGCGTGGACGTACCTTGCACGACGAAAACTCGCGCTTGCACTGTTGGTGCACCACCTGCGCCGCAAGCGTAGGCGGTCAATGTACATACGGTACATCTCTGACAAGCGTACGGTCTACGGTACTCGAGCTTCCTCGTGTCGTAGACACACGGGTGAGGACGAGTTCCCTCGATGAGCTTCTCGACCGACCGAGTCCCATTCTTCAAATATGACGCCACACGGAGTGGTGCTCCTGTCGTCTGCTATTGCTCGCATTCGCCGCACTTCCCGCGCGACGCCTGCCGGGAGCCAGCACGTGATGCATCCTGGTCCGGCGTCGCCGGCGCGTCCGGCGCGGAATACCGCATGCTCCATTTTGGCGTCGAGGCGGTCAGGCTGCGTCGAACGCCGCCGGTCGCGTCGGTTACGCCACGACGCCGGAGTATAGAGCGTCGGGTTTTCGCCGACGTGACGTCGCTGTGACGCGCTCGCGCGCGCGCACGCGTTACGTCGGAGTATAACAGAGCCTTTAGAGTCACCTAAAATACGTGCGTCACGGCGCTGAGTGGCCGAAGAAGCGAACCTGGCTGGCCACAACATGGTGGCTCGTGGAGGCGATTCGAAACAATGATAATGATAGTGACGGCACGTGTCTCACGTGACTGCTTTATATACCGTCCCATGATGCCGCAGGAAATCAAAGCGTACTCGGGCAGAGTGTGTGACCGTTGTAGGCAAAAGCACGAAC
The DNA here is from genome assembly GCF_016920785.2 of Ixodes scapularis. NCBI lineage: Eukaryota > Metazoa > Arthropoda > Arachnida > Ixodida > Ixodidae > Ixodes > Ixodes scapularis. The sequence continues at coordinate 32,443,565 of NW_024609883.1, read as the reverse complement.
CAATGCGAACGCGGTGGTACTCTGACACAGTATTTAGTGACGCTATAGAGAGTCATAGTGCTTACTTTTTTATTTCGCATATCGGTGGCCAGCGCCGGGCCCCACATTGGGCACGATTGCTGCGGCAGCGTTGAGCTGGGAACTGTTCCGTGTTGCAACCCTTGTCTGCTTGCTCGTTGGTGAGGTTCCACGGGCGGCCGCGAGACGTTAGCACTCGTTTCAGCCATACACGGACTATAGGTGGCCCAAGCCGCCGCCCGATTTATAGGATTCAGCCGTATGCATCCATCCATCCGTCCATCTATTAGGAGGCCGGCGTTTTATGTGGGGAGGGAATAGACAGGCCATGATTAACGTGTCGTTATGGAATGTAACGGGTTCGGAAGCCAAATAACCTCGCACGAATGGGCAGAGTCCTTCTTTGTCCTGGGATTGGCAGAGGGCGTTAGTGCAGGCGAGTGTCGAGGGGCAGGAAAAAGGAAGAGATGACTAGGGGAATGGTGGTTATATTCGAGGGAAGCATAGCCGGTAACTGGAAACTTGGTGCTATCCTGCGTCCGCAGCCGACGCTATACAAGCGCGAGCTCCGGGCTTTCAGCGTCCCTGCCAAGCACGCGCGCTTCTGCAGTGCAAGCACTGTTCAGGGCCACATGGTCACGCTTGCAGTATCGGCTGTGTCTCGACATAAACTAAAACGAAGTATAGAACTCAAATTTTAATAAACAAGCGAAAAAAAAAAAACCCCGCAAAGCAATAGTTTTTTGTTCTTTTTGCATTACTGATCTGAAGGTTGTGGCAGTGCGGAATAATTTCTTCATTCTGACGTCTAATTTTAACGTATTAGTTAGACTGGCACATTTCTTTGTGTTGTACGGTGCTTGAGTGGTCTCATATGGAGGGGTCTTTGCGGTTTTCTCACTTCTTTTACGGCGGTCTGTTTTCTTGCGAAAGAAAAGGGCAGTCGATAGTCAGCGCCATGTTTGTGTGTGTGTCTCCTACTACTCCTCGTGTGCGTTTTCGTGTAAAGTTTTTCTCTTTTTTTTTTTCATTTTGATTATGCACCGATTTGCCCAACTACAGACACCTGGCTGGAAGTATTTGACAATAGATGGCGCCAGCGACCTCGTATAGACGATCCAAAAGAAACAGCTGCCATTCGTCCATCCACCCATCCATCAGATCGGCGCTTGCTGGATGCGTTTTGAAAACAACTGTATATAGCTGTTACAAAGCCAGATCCGAATATATCTGGATATAGCACTCCAATACTTGGCTATTCCGGCGTACGTAAGTAGGGCTTTTTGTATAATAGACCAACGCGGCGGTGTTTACAATCGAGCCCCGCGTTAGCCCACATCGGGTCCGGGCAGGGCGCGAGCGCAGGAACGCGGTACGCGTGAAGTGGAGCGTCTGCCAGTGCTCTGTGCCAGAGCCGTTTATACTGAGAGAGTTTGGCATTCTTAAGGAGATCTTGACAGTCTGACAACCACAGCAGCGTAGTCTGACAACCAGGGGTGACTACTTCCGTCCGCCATTTTGGGGCTCTGACTCATAGGAACTCCATGCGATTTTGCAGGAATAAAGAAAAGAAAGAGGTAACGCCATTTTGTTTTATCGCGAAATCTGCTGGTTCCAACTGGCAACAAGCTCCGCCCATTGGCCAAACTCTTTCAGTATAAACGGCTGTGCTCTGTGCCGACGGCAGCGCCACCGGTGTGCGTTGTCAGCATAAACTCTCCATCGGTCACAAGAGACGGGACAAAAAGTTATTTAGTTATCGACATTCTCTCGCGATAAGTCTGCCTCGAATAACGTTCGATAGTATTTTATATGTCTCTATACATTCTTGCACTTTCCTCATCCGGTAAGAACTAATATATACTGGAGTTGTATTGTTCAGGGCGTCTCGCGTTGTCCGACGCAGAAAGCTTTCCTATCGATTCGAGGCCCGTTGGACCCCTCGACGTTCATTACCTAAATTAGAAATTCTCACCGAAAACGCAAAATGCGTAATTAGATATATATATAAATCGAAACCGTTGCCATGTCTTGAACTGGGAAATGCCAATTTTCGGCATTCCTTTTTGAGCCGCCTCGTTTTCTTTTTTTTAGATATTTTGTATGTATAGTGCTTATACTTTTTTTTTTCCTTTATTCTTCCGTAATTGAGTGGTGCTTTGGCAGTGGCGTGATTGTGCGGCGCTGGCTCTATGGTCTAATTCCTCCAGATGACTGTGCAATTGTAATTTTGAATGAGAAAGGAACGTGGAGAGGGAACCTATTAGCCGGAAGCCTGGCATGCGAAGCCGAACAACGTAAAAAGAATTGGTTTAAAGTCGAACCAAATTTCCCAAACCTCATTATATTGCCTTGGCTGTAGCGCCGGTGAGGACCGGGGAAGAGCGTGAAAAGAAAGAAAGGGGCGAGTGAGGAAGCAAAAAATGGCGGAGGGGGAGGGGCCGAAATTCCTCCGGTATAATTACCTTCCATTGGCTGCAGAGTCCAATTTTCCGTTTATCTCTGCCCGTCGCGCTATCTTTTTTTTTTTTATTTCTTTTTTAACGGATTCGATATAGTTTTTGGTTTCGTCTTATTTATAATATACCTCTTCGCTTATTGGGATGATTGTTTCGGTTAATGGGATGGCGCGTTGTCTTGTCTCAGTCAGTTGTCGGCTTTTTTCCTTCCCCATCCAGTGATGGGGGTTTCGAGGGTAGACATTACTTCTCCGGTCAATACAATATTTCGCTTATAATAAAAAAAGAAAGAAAAAAAAAGTGCTCGTGTGGTTGGAGATGGCTGCTTTCATTGAATTGGTTCGAGGTCCATTTGTTCTCGTTAAGCGTGAAGCGCGATTTTATTCCGTTTAATGTCGCACCTTTGTTATTAAACGCAAACTGGACAGTGATGCTAGTTGAAGGAGAAAAAGCTCAATAATGTCAAGCAATGCGAGTAGAAATTGGTTTGTTTTTATTAGTACTTCGTAGTGGACTTTGTAGCGGGGCCTCTATAGTGTATCTTTGAGCATCTGCGCATTGACATCGTTTCTTCTTTATTACGACACTACTCTGTTCAAACGTCGGGAACGGTAACGCTGGTGGCGTAACGACTCCCATTTCTTTAGCCATTTGGCTTTTTTGAAGCCCTATTACGGTCCGCCGTCCTTTATTATTGCCGTAGCACAAAAAAAGCAAAAACTACAAAAAACATGTGACAGATATTTCTACAATCGTCGTTTATTATCTTCGAGTAGCGCGCCCCCTTTTGGTGCCGCGTGTGATTGCCTGACATTTGATTCTGTACATTTTATAAATTTGATTCGCTTTTTTTTTTTTTTTTGTCGCTCGCTGTTTTTGAGCTCGCGCCTTTACGTTGTACGGCCACAATTCGTCGGAATACGAAAGGGAAGGAGTGGGGATGTTTTCGAAAGGACAAAGAAATCAAGGATAAAAGGGGAGAGAGGGGAAGAAAGGGGGGGGGGGGGGGCAAAAAGAGAGATGGAAGTAAGAACTGACTTTACTCTGCTTTACTATCCTTGGTCTTTCTTTGCTTTTCTCTTCTCCCCCCCCCCCCCCCCCCCCCCCCCCCCCAATTTTTTTTCTTTTCTTTTTCTGACGTCGTCTTCGTATCGCAAAAGCTGTCGAATCTGCAACCCCATTGAAGTTAATGGTGTGAAAAGTTCGCCGTTTTGTTTTCTGCTATTTTTTTTTTTTTTGGCAGCGAGTGGACCCGAATGCGCAGCGCCGAGGAACGGGCGGCTCCGGGTTTTGCTCGCCATCAGCATTTGTCATGTTCTTTTCGTCGGCGGTACTCCGGGCGCGTCGCTTTTTGGGTCGCCCTTGTTCTCCGATATTTGGCACAACGAAGATATTTGCCGGGTTGATCTGGTTTATTTTTTGTTTTCCAGTTTTCGATCATTCAGTTTGTTTTGTTGGTTTATCATCTTCCTATTTGTTAGACCTGTGCATTTTCGCCTCCTTCACCCTTCTCTCCTTCTTTCTCAATTTCTGAGTTGGTTTTCCGTACCTTGTCCCAGGTTTTCTCTTCCCTTGAGCATCTCTAAATTCTCCTCTTCTTCGTTGCAGGCTTCCTCCCCCTTCTTTCCTTTCCTCCCTATTCCCTCCGTTTGTTGCCCGTACTATGTCCCTAGTTTTCTCTTTTATTTAGCCTACCCAATTCCTTTTCTCCGATGTGGCCTTACCTTTTTTTCCCCTCCCGGTCTTCCCTCGCCCTCTCAGGTTTCATTCTCACCCTCTTTGCACATATAATTCCTTCTATTGTCTCACTCTTTCCCTATTTTCTTGTTGTTTTATTCTTCTCACCATATTTTCATCTAATACTTTACTATGGGGAATACTACAGGGTACTCCCCGTGAAAACAATATGTCCGGTGCGGACAGAACCTGGGACGTTTGGGTGGTTGGGTGTGGCGCAGCGTTGTGGTTTGTCTCTAGTAAAAGCCAGTAGCCAGCGCCATCTCTCGGGCTGATTTCTTCGCTACCGACCGCGTTTTTTTGTGTGCGCGCTGCTCGATCCCGACGTCTCAATATTATTGTCTTTTAGGGCGCAGTTTTTATTGGCTTGTTCTCATGTTTTGCAGCGTCGCCGTCGCCGTTGGCGTCGGCGTAACCGCGCGCGTTGATTATGGGACGTCACAGACCTATACACCAATTCGATTCTTCGCTAAATTTAGCGAAGAAACTGAACTGGTGTGTAGGTCTACGATGTCCCATAATGCAACACCGCGCATCTGGTTTCCCCGCTAAATTTAGCGGTAAAACTGACATCACATGACCTCAACACCAATTCAGTTTCCCGGCTACATTTAGCGGGGAATTCAATTGTTGAGGTCACTTGACGTCGGTTTCCCCGCTAAATTTACCTGAGAAACTGAATTTGTTCATGAGTGACTTGACACGATCATGTGGCATCAGTTTTCCCGGTAAATTTAGCGGAGAAAGGGAATTGTTGTTGAGGTCACTTGACGTCAATTTCCCAGCTCAATTTACCTGAGAAACTGAATTTGTTCATGGGTGACTTGACACGATCATGTGGCATAATTTTTCCCGGTAAATTTAGTGGAGAAAGTGAATTGGTGTTGAGGTCACGTAGCGTCAATTTTCCAGCTAAATTTAGAGGGGAAACTGCGGGAGGAGAAATGTTCTGGAGGGCGAGGAGGACAGGGCAAGAAGTAGGAAAAGGAGGGGAAAGTATGGAGTACCTTCTTTCCTCCTCCTTCATACCCTCCCTTCCGTGCCCTCTCCTCCTCCTTCTCCTCAAGAACTGCGCTCTAATTTTTCATTACAGAGATTTGTAAACGTCTTTCAATTTTTTTTATTGTGAAAGAAACATTAAAATAGACTTTTATTGAATTACGAGGTACTTATACACAGAATGAGCTTAAATGTCTCATTCAGTTCCACCCACTTCGAATTGGGCACGACATTCGTAACTATCACGGGAAAGACTTAACCAAGTCGATAAGTGGGTGTAACAGTAAAATACTTAAACGGGTTCCCGACATTGCATCAAGCAGTTGAAAACTGCCGCGGGCACATTGATTATTGCGAGGGTGCCAATTAATGTGATCAGCTTTAATCAGCCTTTAAATTGGTGCGTGAAAATTAAGGCTAAGGAAAATTCGGTGACGCTCGAGGAATGTTTAACAGGCAGGTTACGCATTAAAGTATTTGATAATGTGACAATCGCGAGAGCACCCGACGGACATAAAAAATGGTCGAACTACCATCTGCAGGTTACACTCGAGTCGTGCGCTTTCCGTTTGCGTTCGCGTTGGTGCGTTGCGTCGCGGTTGCTATGCTTGCGTCCGTGTTCCGCAGCTTTCCACAATCCGGATTTTGTGGCGCCCACGTGATCCGAAAAGAGCTTTTGAGAGAGGAGGCAGTAAGAAGGAAAGCGTAGAGAAGTCGGCCGTCCGAGGGGCTAGAGCAGCAGGTTTGGCGCTGCCATCGCTCTGTCTAATGCAGGTGAGCGGAGTAGCCTGTGTTGCCCCCCGTTAAAGTATTTTTTATCATTGTCCCCCCCCCCCCCTTTTTTTTTCTTTCTTAACTTGTTCCCACTCTTTTACCCAATCTGTAGAGATGCGTTCAGTTGTCCATCGACATTTTCATTTCTCGAATTCCCTTTTTGTTTTTACACTTTTCCTTTTGTTCCCACGCCTCCCATTTCCTTGTTTCATTTCGCTTCCCACACACTCCCTGTCCATAGCCGTCGTTTCATTTTGCGATGTGCACCTCTCTAAGAGTTCCTGCCGTCTTCTTCAAAAGGTTACAGTGACAATGAAAATGATTTACTATACAGTGAAGGAAGTAAGAGATACAGATATGGTCGTTAGTCCTTCCGAGCGTGCACCGCCTGCGTTGTCTTCTTTCTTCATCGTCGGGGTCGTTTTGCCGCATCTTCTTCTTCGTCACAATATAGTGCAGAGTTTAAGTGGATCGTTCGGATAACGACGCCCGATAACGATACGACGCGCGCGCAAAGGCACTGGCGGAGTGTCGAATCGTTCTCGGCGTGCTCAGAACTATCTGCTAAACTCCCTATTAATATCAATGATATTAAATGAAAGAAGTCCTGTTTCCGTCCTCGTCCTCGTCCTCGCTGTTTTATACTTTCAAGTTTTCGTATCTGTTAACCAACACGCTTGTTTTCAATTGGTAATATCCGATTCCCGATTTTTTTTCTTCAACATCCGCCGTTCACAGGGACACTTCTCCCCGCTTCATTACTTTTAACTGTCCTTATATAGGGGGACCCTTTACTGACCGTGCTTGCTTGTGTTCGTTGCCCCTGGGCAATTTCAAGGTCATTGGAGAGAGTGTGAGTAGCGCAGCGCAGCTATTGGTTTGACGTCATTGCGTTGCATCGCGCGGATGAGGGAAAGGGGGGGGGGTGCGGGGGTTATGTAACTAGTGCCATAGCCTCCTCTATACTAACAAAGCCTGGCAGTTCGATGACGGAGCCATAGAGTGCCCGGTCACAGATTAGGAGTGCGAGAATCTAGTAGCACACAGGACACTTCTCAGGGAGTCTGGTATTCAGCGCACAGCTTTTGCAGCGGTGAGGACCCGAAACATGGTTTTCAAACCTGACGAGAAAAGAGGCGGTCGCCCGAGGAACGCGAGAAGCAAGAGTGGGCATTCCATCGTTCGGGACAAGTGTGTCTCGGCGTCTCGCCGCAGCGGGGCGCCCGTTACATGACTCTTGTCTGCCGCTCTACCTTATCACTTTCGGCGGCCGCGACACGTGGCGATCTACCAGGCTTTGTCAATATAGAGGAGGCTATGGTAGTGCGCTAGCACTCACCTCACCCCCCTCCCCATTTTCTGCTACGTAGTAGCCTATTTACTTAGTTTCCCCTTAATTCCAGACGCAGCCGACACAAGGTGTTGGACAAATCAGCGTCAAAAGCGCACCATTATGGCGTTCGTCATGTTCAAATGCATGTTCTTTTATCGCTGGACCCATCATGTACAGGGAAGGGCTAGTGACTTGCGCATTTTACGCTGTTTGATTGGCCCCATTAGCTCGTATGTCGGCATGTGTCTTGATTTAAAGGGACCATGAAATAACCTTTTTACTTTTTCCAGATAACTTTTGCATTGAACCGTCAATGTTCACTGAATGCCGAACAGGCATCCGTTTTCGTCTCGGTTTATTAATTTCTACACAAAAAATTAATGAAATATCGACTTTTTCTTTCTCTCCAACTGACCGCGAAACGAGCCGTGACGTACGCTGTTTCCGGAACCGGAAGTTCTCTCGGCAGTATGAGAATGGGAGCGTTAGCGGCGACGAGTTGGGGTGCGCCGGTAGGCTTTACTGCGCTGATGTCACCGACGTATTTTCTGAATCGGCGCCTCTCATCGCCGCATCGGAGCTGAGCGAAATTCAGTGAGATATGTTGCGCTACAGCGACAGCATAGGACTAGTCCCATACGCCGGTGTGCCTGTAGGGAAGTGCAGCGAGTCTTCCGGTGAAGACTCCAGAAGTCAACCCAACTGTCATTGTTGGTAAAAGGCGGCCCGTGTCAGTCGTTTGCAAAGCGACGTAGACGGAAACAAATTGCTGCGGCGTTTTTCGCGGCCTCGGAGATGCAGGAGCGAGCCGACGTTAAGAAAGATACGTTTGAACTACGGGTGTCAGCAAGAGCCACGTAAAAACCTGTTCACACTCGGAGCGGACGCGCGCGTTTGATGGAAGTGCTGTATTCGCGCTGTTGGTAAGCGCTTCGGGACCGATCTTTTACGATTGCAACTCGATACTGACGCGACACTCGGCAAAGAAAGGTTGGACCGGCATCGCACGTATACCTCCCACGAACTGTTATAGCTCGACAGTGACGTGCAGCCTGTCAGAATAAAAATAGCATACCAATAACAAAGTGTACATACCGTGTTACGAAGGTAATCCATAAGGCGTTTATTTCAGCTCTATATTACACAAAACAAGAAGATAGAATCGACGAGAGTCCCTTTTCGACGAGTGTTCGTCAACACTGCCTCGGAAAACAAGGGGAAGATAATGACCTCACCTCTTAATCTAAAATTGACGTCAGCGATCAAACTATAATACAGGAAGGGTCCTCAAGGGTAGCGCGGGCATATTCCATTCAGCACGCCAGCCGGTCGTAGGCAGACGGTCTTGCGACGAAGCAACGCTGCGCTGAGTCGGAGTGCCTGCTAGGCCTATATTCTGAGCAGCTCGCTTCGTCGGAGTCGGTGGATTCATGGCCATTGTCGCTTTTCTCGGGTGTTTGTGGATCCAGCGTTCTTGTTCGTCGTGGTCTGTTTTAAGTACATTTTTTCTTGCTGCTTGAAGTCGGCACGCGCGAGAAGAACACGTAGAAAAATAAACGTTCAGTCAGTAAGAGTTTTGAGAGGAAGGAAATCAAAGGAAATAAACGTTCGTCGGTCTTCGCGACCCAAGTAACGGAAGTGGGCCCTGCCCTACTGCGCACGCGCAGTAGTTGCTTCGTTTACCACACGATAGATGGCGCTTGGCTCTCAGCATTATCAAAATTGGCAATTTTCGCCACACATCTCTAATTATGCTACAAAATGTGGATCTGAATATTATTTAACAAAACTTTTAGAAAACATTCGCCGGCTATTTATTGTTTACGATCGCGGTGCTGGTGAGGTAGGCTCTTACCCAATAGGCGACCTGGATTTGGCTGACGCGCTCCGTTTCCGCGGATGCATCGTAGTGAAAAGGCGAAGGAAAGAAGGCGCAAAGGGTCCAGTTTTCTTTTAAAAGTTCTATAGCAAATAATTTTTTTTTGGCTCCCTACTTTTTTTTTTGTGTTTCTTTTCACACCTTTTACGACGTGCGGTGGATGAAATTTGATTTTAAAATAATTTCATGGTCCCTTTAAGCTGAAGCGAAGTATCGACGCTTTCAGGCACCTGTGGCTGGGCGCCGCCGTTACCGACTTTGCGTTTTTGTTTCCTCTTGCTTCACTTCGCTTCACTTGATCATTCCCACAGCAGGAGAGGTTATTTCCAGTTTGGGTGCTACTGCGTCCTCCTCCCCAGCATAGGTCTTTGTGGAGTTTCGTCAACGCCCGCTTCAGTGGCTCGGCATCTCGCTAGGACAAGAGAAGGTCGGCAATGGTGGCTCAGTTTGACGCGTGTTGATTGCGTTTATAATGTAGAAACTGCGTATCAGTGCTATCACATCTTTGTTTCCTTTGACGGAATGACTAAGCTAAATGCTTTTTGTTTCTCTTCATCTTTTTCTGTCTTCAAAACACACGAGACGCGTTACTCGGGTCATGTGTCTCTTGACGTGAGTAAAGATGACTGTTTCGTTCGCGAGTTTCGTAACTTCATTCTGAAAATAATGTGTGTTTTTTTTTTTTAAGTTTTTAATTGTAGGATGCTTTCGCAACTCGTCCGCCGTCAGTGCCGTCCTTTCCAACGCCTCTCTCGTTTGTATCCCGTCTCGAGACTGCGTGCGTGTGTATATCTGGTTCTCTCTTGCCCTGTCGGAGTCTTTGTGTCTGTGCGTGCGTGCGTTATTTCGAGCCCGGCGTTCGTCCCAGCTCTCGTCCCCTTTTCAACGTCGGCGGCCACGCTCGCTGTGCGACAAAAGGCGGCGCCGAGGCAAATTCTTTCCCCGGGAAGAGTGCAATTTCAAGAGTGAACCTTAAGTGACAGCCGAGTCCTATTAGCCGCGGCCCTTTTGCACTGTGACGCGTGTCTGTGCCTGCCTTAGGATGTTTTGTTTGATGTCTGCTTTCTGTGTGTGTGTGTGTGTTTGTGTGCGTGTGGATGTGCGTTATGTGTGTATGCGCGCGCACACACGTGTGCGTGCGTACGTGTGTCTGCGCGCCTGTCTGTGTCAGTGCGTGTACGTGTGTGTGCGCGTCTGTGTGTCGTGTTCTGTTCCCTCGAGTTGCTTAATGATGACTTTGGAGCGTCGCCGAGCATCGCGAGGGGAAAAAGGCGACGCGAACCTCGGAAAGGGCGTTATCGGACGAATAAGGGCGTTTTCTGTATCTCTCGGGATTTTAGAAAGAGGTCGTATTTTATTCCTCGTAAAGCCGGGGTCTCGCTGCTTGTACATCGCACAGAGGGCAGTCTGCGTGCAGATTGGGACGCGAGTCACCGCTAGACCCGTGCTTCGAATGCCGCATGGCAAGGAGTTCGAGGTGAAAGTTTGGCACGCGGCATTCGAACCAGCTGATATTGCGGTAACTCGTGTTTGCAGATTGTCTTTTTGTATGATGTACGATGAGTGTGACCCCGGCTTTAACGGACAGGCTGTCTGCAGATTTAGAAGACTGTTGTCGTGCTTAGTGCGCAAAGGAGTCGACGAACGAACGCATAAAAATTGGAAGAAAAAAAAAGCGTTTAAGAAGACACAATTAATTTACTTGTATTCGGTATTGTCACCGACGTATTGTGACTGGTTCTTCGTGATTGGTTGTTCGCCTTTCTTGTCGACTAATGCCGCAATCTGATGGTCTGCCGAGTGATCATAGGATGTTCGGGACTGGTCACTCCTGGCGTTCCTTGAGTTATCAGTGACTGCAGTGTCCGTGTGTTCTGCCACAGTTTCTCGAAGTGTCGCGACCGAGGTGTGAAATAGGCCGGTGGGGAAGACGACCACTGAAACCTGCCGCAGTGGTGCGGCCGCATTGTGTTCAGCGGAGAGGGAAGTGTTAGCTCACCAATACCCCCTCCCCCCAAACCACACACATACATACAAGCTTTGCGCAGCGCCACGCCATTTATTGGTCGTGTGCGCTATGACGTCAAACCAAAAGCCCCACCTCTCCCACCCCACTTGCTCCGGTATGACTAACACGAGCAAGCAAGGTCCGTAGAAAGCTTCCTGATAAATGCTTTGAATTGGCACTGCAAAGAGGTGCACATGGAAAGGCGAGCCGGTGCCAGTGTTCGGTGATGCACGAGGACAAAACGACAGCCTGGATTGGCTCTGAAACGCAGCTAGCCTCGTCTAATGGCGACGAGGGATCAATAGATGCATGGCGGCTCAGCTCTTTAAATCGGGCGGCTGCTTCTGCCGCCTAGCGACATCAATTCGGAGTGTGGCCCTCTGGTGGTGCGCCCCCCCGAACCCCGAAATGATTGACATTCCATCCTCTTTCGCTCACGCAAGCAAGCACAGGAGGGTACAAGTGGGCAATCATTTACTCATTTCATAATACACCGCTTTCGAAAGTCACGTGCGGATTTTAGAAGGTCTGAACATCTGCACAATGTCGAAACAACCGACTGTGCAGAACGTGCGAGTAAGCGAGTAATCAAATACGTGAGTGCAACAATATAAATAGAGACGGAGACGAAAATGCACGAAATTATTAGATAGGTCGGTGCGTAACAAACGTGAGGAGCCGACGAGCCGATCGAGCAGCGCCCAAAGCACAATGCCACTGCGTGCATTACTTTTTTTTTTATTTTTTGCTATATGGGTGTTGGATTACTTTGTAATAAAACTGACCGCAGAAAGTGCGCCGTGTCGTTACGGTTTTAGTTTGGTGGTATGTGTTTGCCTGTCCGCCATTGTGCAGGGATTCCGCATGCAGCTTTCAACAGAGGGCAGACTTTCGAGACGGGTCTAGTAAGAACGACGTGTAGTTGTGAAAGCGAGCGCCGTTGCAGCCGCCCCTACCGTGGTACACTGGTCGCCGTGTGCTAGACACACGTGGCATGACAAACTCCCTCACGTTTGTGCCGTCACAGTAGTTTGTGATGTCGCTTTCGTGCGCTTGTTACCTCGGGCGCCCAACCTAGGCTGATCCAGTTATGGCTCGACTGTATAAAAAAGACGTTTGATGAAAGTAATTATTTTCGCGAAGTCACGGGATATATTATTAATACGTTGTACGAAGTGTGTGCACATAGGTAGATGGATCTGCGTTTGGTCAGGATTTCGAACAAACAAAAGCGCGAAGGAATCTGCAGATGATTCACGTGTTACCTTGCTGCAACATACAGCGTCTGTGCTCGTGCCGCCTCTGATAGGTTTTCGCCTAACAACGGCAGTTGATTAAACAAACAGAAAGGTACAAACGTTTACATATTTTCTTTTCTTTATTTAACGTGGGACTTTTGCGGGAATATCAAGCTAGAGCTCGCGCCTTCATGATCACGCCTCATCTCTTGAGTTCTTTTTGAAGTCACCTTGTTTGCTTAATAGTAATAAGAATTAGTAATAATAATATTAATAACAATAATAATAATGATTTTATTAAGCAAACGAGACAATGCAAGAGAGCGGGTCTGACTAAGCCGATGGAAGGCTTGTATGGTGTGATCTGGCTGTGGAAGCACATTGATGACGAAAATATTCCCTGGAGAAGGGAAACAAGAGGGACAAAGGACAAGCATAAGTCTCCAAACACAGCTAGGTGACTGATGAGCGACCGATAAAATCCGCCTGGTTCAGGTATCGAACCCGGGACCTCTCCATTACACCAGTCCCCTAGCTGTGTTTGGAGATTTATGTTTTTCCTTTGTCACTCTTGTTCCCCTTCTCCAGGGATTATTTTCGTCATTCCTGTCGAGCTCGCTTGTACCTTTGCATTTAATTGCAGTATAATTGAAGCACACTTTTTACATTAGTAACAATGCAGCATCGGGTCCACAGATGACACTTAAATTTGCAAATGTTTGTCCCGATAATTGAACAATATCCGAGTTTTCTTCTTTGGGAAACTGAGACTTCGATGGAAAAACATAAAGTGTAATCCGCAAGGCGTTAAGAACCCTTGGAACATAAAACGTCCTTACATTTTCGTCATAGTAAGTGTATACGTTAGATTTCATATCGCATTTTGCACCTCGATGCACGAGGGGCGGATTTCTTCGTTTAAGATCACTTTGTGAAAAGTGACGCTGTACTACGGTGTGTAAGACAAAAAAAAAAAAAAAAAAAAAAAAAAAAAAAAAAGAGACATTTGGAGATAAGTAGACAAGTTTTCCTTAAAGCTCTGCGGTAGGTTGTGAGGTACGCTCTTTAACACACGTTTGAATATATTGTCGATTTTGGCATCCATTGAAGAAAGCAATTAAACAATAGCGTGACACCACACTGTAAGTCAGACAATACATTAACATTTTCCTGGTGTCAAATGGAAGAAACACTTGGAGATTAAAGAGCTGACACGATACACTCCCCAACCGTTCAGAAGTAAAAAACAAAAACAAATTTAAAAAAAAAAATCTAGAAGTACTTAATTGATAGAACGTACTGAACAGGAAGGCAGCAACATAGGCCAAATTTAGAATCGTGCAGAAATAACTGCGAAAACGCTTTGAATCTTTCAGGGGCTACAAAAGCAAACGAGCTTAGTCTTAGAAGAATTTACACTTACTCTATTCTCCTTAAACCAGCCACTACCGCGATTGCTTCTGTTTGTAACATTTGCATGCCAATATCAATATCAGTGTGACTTGTAAATAACAGTGTCTGGATCATAGAGGTGGAAATAAGAAGAGGCGGCATACCGGCTCAAGCCAACCAAACGAGGAAGTCTCAAGTGAAGCCGGAAGCAAACCTCGCAGTCGGTGGGAGGGTGCCCAAGCCCGTCCAATAGCGTCTTTTGGCGTTGGTCATCGTTGGAGGTGTTTACACCCACGATTGCCTCTATTTCTCTTTCCAACTACATGGCCTACAACAACAACCCTCCAAACCGGAAGTCTACCCCGGCTTCACCTCTGGTGCCGTCATGTCGCCCCCAGAGGCTTCCTGCCTCCATGCTGTGGTTGGATGAATGGATGCATGCTAATGGTTCTGCCCTTCATAACGGGCGGTAGCTTGCGCCACCTAAACTAGAAACCAAAATTAGGATTCATCCGCTTGCCCATCTAAGCCAATTTGCACTCCCTCTGAATTTTTATGAACGTCACCACGCGTCTTACAAATCTATTTTCTTTTGTTTCTCTTTAGAACCCCCCCCCCCCCCCCCCTTTTTTTTTTTTTCGTCTTTGAACTCTTTTTTGCGGCTATAGTTTTCTCGATTCTTTGAGTCTCCGTTGTTTTGAGTCACTCATCCCCGTTTCGGGTTTCTTGGTTCCTGGCTTCCTTTTGGTATTTTCGTGTTTTTCGTTCGTTCCTGTGCATTGTTGTGCCAAAGAAGCGTCTACTTCCGTACATCCTTGTTCGGAATGTAAGACGCTTTATTTCTCGTCTAAATCTGTAACAAACAACATCTGGTTAGTAAACAGTCTCAAGGGCCGTCAGACTTCCGACGGGACACGTGTGCTCCGTCAAGTCGCCCAAGAAAGAAGGCTTGCGCGCGACACAGGCGCCAGCAGACGAAAGTGAGCGACGCAGAAAGAACAAGGAATGAGAGAAAGAGAGAGAGGGGAAAGCTGAACGCAATCAAGTCGAGCAGTAAAAATCACACGACGCCAACAACAACCCTTGCAACAACAACACCAATGATGGGCAGACTGGCAGAACGCAAGGTTTTCGTTTACTCCTTTTTTATTTTATTTTTCGATTGGTTTCCCCTGTTTCCAGGTTTTCTCAGTCGTGCTTTTGACTTCTTTCCAACCAAGATCTCGAGCAACGTACTCGAAAAACTAAGTCGAAGCGGCGAAGGTTGAAGGAACTGGGGAAGGAGGAGAAGGAACAAGAAAAAAGAAGTATCGGCTGCGACGATGGGACAGAAAACACAGAAGAAAAGGAAAGTGGCATATAGAAAATGAAAATAAAAAGCGAAGAAAATCCGGGGGTTGGGCTTCGCAATTTTCCAGTCTTGCAAGCTTGCGCGACCGACCGTAGTGCGTGCGGCATCATCCCCGAGCTTCCCCAAGTTCGCATGTGCAGCCGTCGCAGCCACCAAAGAAAGCAAGAATAACTTGCCGCAAAAGCAAAAAAGGGGAAGAAAAAAGAGATCTTTTCCGAACGACGCTCCTTGCTTTTGTTTTTGTTTCCGAGGCGCGTGTGGGGACTCTTTTTCGCAGTTGGAGGAAAAGAGGGAAAAGGGTAAAAGAAAGCCGTGGATTTTTTTTGTTTTTGTTTTGTTTTTTTCCGCGATTGGACGACGTACGGAGCAGAATGGAATGAAACAGCTTGCCGAGAATCGTTTTCTCGTAGTTGACGGGAGGAAAGAGGAAAAAACATTTGCCCAATCGATCTTTTATTAATTTTTTTTTTTTTTTTGCGGAGAAGAATGGATACTGGTCAGACAACCAGAAGAAGTCGCCGAAATGTCGGTCGAAATTTTTTCGTACGAATCTTTAGTTGCAGCGCCGTCTCGTTGCCTCGTATGTTTGGAAGGCGCGAATTCTTCGTTGCGGTGCACTCCTATCATGTTTAAAGATAGAATCCATCTGGCACCATGAAAAATTCCCTACACGAGTCTGATTTGACGAATGACCCAAGTACCAGAATGAATGCTGGAATCCTGGGCACTCGCGTGCTTTGCGTGTAAGTACAGTTGCAGCAGGCTACTTGAGGGCTTGGGTAATTTAGCGAAATGTCTATTTCACGCTGCGTTCACCAAGTTTACCGGTTAATTTCTCTATTTTTTTTTCTCTCTTTTTGCATTCTAGATTTTGTTTTCCCACATAGTGAGGTAGACGTTTACATATGGTAGATAACTGCTGGCGGAGGGCAGGAAAGGTATTAGGTAGGCACATTTTGTAATTGGGAGGGAGGGACAAAAGAGCATTAGAGAATACCTAGCTGCTGGATACTTTCTTCCTTTGCGGTATACGTGGGGAAACTGGAAAAGCAAGACCTGTGTCAAAGGGCGGGGGGAAGGGGGGGGGGGGGTATTTTTTCCAACGTCTGGACATGACAACAGTAGCGACACCGGCCTCCTGCGCTACGGGGCAACCAGTAAATCTTGAATTGCTACATTTATGTGAAAATCATAATTAAAATTGTAATTTTCTTCCATTATTCGGACAACGTCCGCGTTAATAACGTTCTTTTATACCTTCCAATGGCGTTGAGAAGGCCAAATAATCTTCGTGAAATAATCTCCTCGCAAAAATTATACGTTTAATACCAGATCTAGACTAAACTCCTTGTTCGGTTATCATCAGCACCACCGCGTCCCCGATTGGCTGCTGCCGCTTCAGGCATATCCGATTTGTCTTTATTGCTTGCCCGTCTCGCAGCGCGAGGACTTAAAAAAAAACAGCTCGCTAGCAAACCCCGAAAATTTCGGGGAACATGGACGTTCTCGGAATATCCCAGGAGACGTCACTGGCTATCCCATATTGCACTGCACAACAAAGGGAACTGTGAGGCTGTGCACGCTCGGACCGGCTCTCGGGGGCTTCGTTGAGCCAGGAAGCGGCACGCTAAATTCTCATCGTTGCGAGTTCAGAAGACGGCGAAACTAAAACGGTTCACAAAACTAGGACTTCGGGTATACCCGATTTTCTAAAGCGATTAGCTTTTAAAACGATTCGCTTTGCTTAGGATCTTCAGGGCTGCAGGCCACTTCGAGGTATTGTTTTTGGCCGTTTATTTCCCCGCTAAATTCAATGCCTGGATCTAACGGGACCTGTACAGAAATTGAGTTTCCCCGCTAGATTTGGCGGGAAAATTTTCATCCCGGGACCTCAACACCGGTCCATTTTCACCGCTAAATTTAGCGGAGAGAATGACGTCACGCGAGTTCCGGTCGCGTGACACAAACAATAAATCATTTTACCCGCTAAATTTAGCGGGAAAATTGACACGTGACATGCCGCGGCTCTTTCAGTTATGTCTGCTGCTAATTGCATAATTAGACTTCTACATAGCTGATTCCTGTCCGATTTTTTTGTGCGTCTACTTTCCCGCACAACACTCGGAGAGCGAATCACCGCAACTTATGAAGGCAACTCAACGAATCACGATTCCGAAACATATGCTTAGAGCAAAAAACTTTTAGCCTTTTCACTCTGGTGAAGAAGGAAGACCAACGAAGCTGTACACGCGTCACGTGTGTTTGTTCTTCGTCCTCGCCTGTTTTGCGCGCTGTTTCCTACGATGAATTCCCACCAACTCGCCCAACTATCCATTCTATGATAGCTGGAAAGGTTGCCGTCATCTATGAGCGACGGCGGCAACCAGACCCGAGTTTTGGGCAGTTTTATGTCGACATTTGTTTTGTACCGGACACGAAACTGTGGAGACTAGCCCTTAACAGCTCCGCTGTAAAATGCAGTCTGAGTTGTGACATTAAACAACGCAAAACGTCCTGCTTGCACTGCTTAAATGTCACAACTTACACCGTGTTTTTTGGTCTAAACATATGTTTCGGCATCGTCATTCGCTAAACTGCCTCTGCAAGTTACGAAGCTGC
The DNA here is from genome assembly GCF_016920785.2 of Ixodes scapularis. NCBI lineage: Eukaryota > Metazoa > Arthropoda > Arachnida > Ixodida > Ixodidae > Ixodes > Ixodes scapularis. The sequence goes on along the minus strand of NW_024609883.1, from coordinate 32,425,758 downwards.
CTCTGCAGCTACGCTGAGCTGCCTCTGCAAGTTAGCCGCGTGACTGGCGCCCCGCCGCGGCGAGACGCCGAAGCACACTTCTCCCGAACGAAAAAGTGTGTGTTTCGGGTCCTCGCCACTGCGAAAGCTGTGCGCTGACGTCCAGGTTCCCCGAAAAAAAATGGCTGTTTGGTGCTCTGAGCTACCAGATCCTCTCGCTCCAAATCTGCGACCGGGTATTCTATGGCTCCGTCGACGAACTGCCAAGCTTTGCCAGTATAGAGGAGGCTATGGTTGGTGAGCCGCAGCGTGACCCCGGCTTAAAGGAATGAATTCTGGGCCGGCTTGACAGAAACAGCGTCTCAGTTGAGAGTGCAGAAGAAAGAAAGCACCGCCAAAGTCATCGCACGAGCTGAGCGGGACTCAAATTGCGTCTGAAAACGCTCGCGCGCCCCGGCCTTTGCAGGGCTTCCTTTGACCCAGTCTCGGCTGTGACGCTGTTCTCGCAAGCCGGCCCTAATGTCGTTCCTTAAAAAAAAAAAAAAAAGCGGAGGGTGGGGGGGGGGGGGGGGGGGGTTGTTTAATAGTTTGACTGCGATGAAAAGGTGATACCGAAAAGGGGGGTTAAACTAAAAGACGCACCAAGGAAGGTTAGCGCAAGAAGTCACCTCTTGCAAACTTGGCCTGGAGTTTTATTGTGCGCCGGCTTTGTTCCGCAGCCGAAGGAACGTATCTGTGTGTAGAGGTAGTCGTTTTGCGGACTCGTAGCATTTGAAGGAAATCGATGACGATTGAACCGTTGAAAATGAAGTCGAGTATTTCTCTCCCCTTTTCCGTCGTTCTGGCCGGACGACTGTGACCTCCGTGTTTACTGTTTTCGTTTTATCTCTGTATTTCCCTTTTTTCTCGCGCAATCTTTTTTTTTTTTTTTTCTGCGCTTTAACGGAACTTTTTCCAATAGGGAAAACCTCAGATTGGCAAACAATTCTAAACCAAGACATGACAAAAGTATTTTTTTAATAGATGTTTGTTTTGTATTCTGTTGTAGAAAAAAAAAAAAAGTTCTGGTGTGGTTGTGCGCAATATGCTGAGAATCGTAGAGCTACGAATGGCTTTGTTATTTTTGATCCTGGGGCGAGTCGCCATTCACAATGGCATTTTGTTCGCTCGCGTATTTTTTTTTTTTTTATTGTTTTCATTTGAAGTTGGGGACTTTTGGTAAGAGTGTTTGTGGAAAGCCCGCGAAGGTCGTGGAATTGGAATGGCAACCTATCATTTGCTTTTTCCCCCTATTTCAAGTCACCCCTATTAAAAAGAGAAATCAAGAAATGTATACTTTTTCTTTTTTTTTTTTTTTGCTTCAGCTCTAGCAAATATTATCCAGTTGGCAAAAAAAAAGTTACGAAAGTGTTTTTAGAAGACACGAAACGAACGCACTAATTACTCCCTTAAATGAGAAAAATAAAAATAAAAACGGGATGCATGCAGGCAGCAGAAGCCGCTAAAGACCGTTTTGTTAGAACGCAAAGCCGCAGGCGGCAGAAAACACTAAGGGAAGAGAACGCGCTACCTACGGACTTTAACGTGGAAATGGAAGCGGGGATACATGGGGAGAGAAGAGTTGACTAAACACATTTGTGTGCTCAGTTTCCCCTCTCGTGAATGAATGGATGGATGGATGGATTAATGCATATGGCCTAACCCTTTTGATTGGACGGCGGCGTGCGCCACCTAGTGAGTGATTTTTGTTTTTTTATTTCAGCACTTAACTTTTGTGTAATAAAATTAAAAAAAAAATAACGTTAAGGTGAAGTATTTTCAGAGGAATCGTTAAAAATATCACTATCCGTGTAACTGAAGCTTCCTTTCGCAGCCGGGTGAGGGTATAGCTTCCGCCGTACTGATGAACAGGAGAAGAATAAGACATTATTTATTCTTCCCTCGACTTGTGTCAGCAATCAGGCGACCGCTGTTTCGTTGTCTCTGCCTTCCAAGCGTCTGTTTTTCTCTCGCTGTCGTTAAACACGAATGTCTTTACGAAATCCATCTTGCCTTCGATACCCGGAAAGTGAAAAAAAAAAATCTTTTAGAATAGAATGTCAGGTGTTGGCCCGTCTCCTCCTTGGCCTCAGACAACAGTGAGCTCCTTGTAGAATATACCCTTCTCAAAAACCCTTCAGGCAACATTGACGGTCGCGACCTCTCGGTGATACCCCAGACCGCCCGGCGGTAGTTACGAAATTGCAGCCGGGTAGGCAAATGGGCGAAGGAAAGAAATACTTTTGGATTTCGTGTCTATGCTAGGTGGCGCAAGCTACCGCCCGCTATAAAGGGTACATACAGCCTTTAGCGTTCATCCATCCATTGGGTACGAAGCGTGCGATTGGATCCCGAGTTCACGCCGAACGCTGACGCTGCCCTCGTGTCCAATCCATTCCCAGAGTGCGCGTGCCCAAGCAGTGGCTGGCTCGGATAATTGATTGGTGCCGCGCTTTTAGAAAGGGTCTATGGTGACTGCGGCGTAGTTGACGGCACCTGACGGCTAGAACAGAAAGCTGTGGCGGCAGATTCGCTCGCCCGCCTTCTGGATGCAATCGGATACTATTCGCAGCGGCTGGCGGTCCAAAGATGGAAAGCCGTAAATGTGGGTGCAAAGACGCGCGATAAAAATCACCCAATTGTCATTTATACGTTCTCTGTCCATATTCACCTCGAATCATCTCTAGGAATCGAACGCTAATTTAGTCCGCATACTCGCGTCCCATATATTACACCCTCCCTCTCTCTCTCTCTCTCTCTGCTGCTGCCTTAACTCGCGTCTCTTGTGCCGCTCGCAAATTGTTGATTTGAATTTTCTAGTTGAATTCTTCCTCCATCCCGCGTCGATACTCTTTCTCGAGCACGACCAACTCTTCGTGCTCGTCTTTCCTCATCGCTAGCGATTCCAGAGCCCTCTCGTGTTCGGGTACGCAACTTCATGCTTCGTGGAACCCGGCTGCCTTGGCTTGTCTCTTGTGTTTTTGTCGCCGTGTTTTGCGGCGTCTGACGGCTGGTACGTGCGACGATGCGTGCAACACTAAGCTCTGTTAGACCGTTTTTTTTTGTTTGTATGTTTGTTCGTGCTTTTGGGTGCGTGTTCGTGTGTGTACGAATGCAAAAGAAAAAAGAGATGGAGAGAGATATGCAGTTGGATGATTTTTTCTGGATTATCATATGTGAATCGAGTCTTTTCTTTGCTTATTTCAGTGTTTTCTTTCTTTTTGTGTATTTTTTTGTTAGTTCGGGAATTAAAGAAGTACGTTTCTCAGAATCTGAGTTCCCTTTTTATAATTCCTAAAAAAATGCTTCGGTTGCTTTACTTTTTAACAGGTTGCGATAACTAAATGTTAGTGTTGGACACGCCTCCGCGGAAGGGGTTCAGACATAAGAGATCTAGTTTTCTAGCGACTCTCACCGCAGTCTTCATGCTCAGGCAACGCTTCACTGAATGTTTGGACTCGGCAAGAACGCATAAAGTTGGGCGAGTTAGTTTGGCTTCAGGAAACGGGAACAGCGCGAAAATGAACGAGGGGCGAGTAGAAGAGGAAACGACAGACACGGCGCTGACTAGCAGCTCAAAGTTTATTTGCGCACAAAACACGAAATTCGGACTCTCAGTTATTTTCGTTTTCCTTGTTTGAGTGTCATTTTGATTTTTCTTCAGTCCATCTGGTGTTTGAGTTGTCGCCCGGACCTGACGTCATTTCTGTCGAGCCCTTCGTGTGCTTGACGAATGTATTTCGATTCTTTTTGTTTGGGGTTACTCGGCGGGAAAGTAATTCCTTAGTCGGGGATTTTGTGCGCTTAATTAGTTAACCGATGGACGAAAAAAAAAGGGAATATCAAGAAACAAATGTGCATTACAGCAAATGGCCATAACAAATGTGCACGTCGTTTATTGTACGTGTACTAAGAAAAAATGTGCGATATTAGAAGTGCCGTGGTTTGTTTGTGAGACATATTTTTAAGTGTACACGTATTAAGTTCCCTTTTTTAGTTGTCTGTTCTGTTTATATTGGTGTAGCTTCTGTTCCGTTCATATCGGTGTACACCTTCTTACACTGACCGCAGTACAGCCTATTGTGTTCCTTAATACGCCTTAGGCTGACAAGAAGGGTACATCAAAACTACATTTACTAACTCGTTTTATTTTTGTTTTGTTTTTTCTTTTTTCTGCAGGTAAGATTCCTCTGCTTTGTCTGGTTCTGTGTCGATTGCTCTTCAAGAACCTTTCACGTCAGGTACTGTCTTTTTTTATCATCCGCGTGGCTTCTTGCGTATTTTCCCATTTGCGAATCTTGTGTTGGCCGAAATTCTCGACGAATTGATGTACCTTACTTCCGGATAACAAAACCGGAAATTAGCCTGTGCCGACCGGCAACTCGCGGATTGTCTCGGGAAGACCATAAATGGAACGGATGATCTTAGTCACGAGAAAGCGTCGAGTGCAGCTTTTACTTGATAAACTTAAAAAAAAAAAAAAAAAACATATATATATATATGTTTGAGTTTAGATGTCGCCTATCATTCGCGAAATCCACGCCGTTATTTCTTGTTCGTGCTTCTGGCCTCGATAAACCTCCAATTTTCCATAAGAACGAAACTGCATACGAGCTGCTTAAAGTTGAGGGTTTTGAAACGCAAAAACATAAACGCACACGCGAAAAAAAAAAAAAAAAAAGAAGTTCCTGAAGACTAGTTTCCATATTTGCGACCGACTCCTACACAACCTGTTTTTAAGCCTTTTGTGAGTGCTTACAACAGGCAGCGCAGCAGCAGGGATGGCGGTCGTAAGCGGCTGAAAGGCGGGTTGTGTTGGTCGCGACGCGCTCGAACGCGAATGTATGAACTAGCCTTTAGACTTCTTTACCTCTTATCCCGCTACTGGTGCGTGTACGCGTTTCCGTCTTTGTTGCGTGTTACACGAACGGGCGTTTTTTTACGTTGCGGGTTTTACGTTTCAACGATATTCGAGCTTTTATACGCAAAGCCTTTATCTGACAGAATGATACCTGGAAGAAAGCGAAGTAAGTTAAACAAAAATTCGAGGCGAGAGCCTTCGCTCGACCGGCCATTTAGAGGGACTTGAAAGGGATCAGCGGACCGTGCCTAACCCTGGCCACGCGCTTGTGCCGTTCCCGCCGGCGCAAACTCGCCGGTAAAGGGACCATCTCTAGATTACACCGCTGCGTGGCAAAGACGCCCGTCTTATAGAGGCCGGAGAGATAAGCTCTGCTTCGTAAAGCGGCTTTCGCCGCCACGCACCGGACCTAGAAGATGAAGCGATTGCGCGCAACTCGCCGCCGTCGGAGTACCTCGACTTGTTCCGGGAGGTGGCTTCCCCGCATGGAGGGTATGCTTGCGGCGGTGCACGCTTTACAGGGCGCGATTTTTCTCGGTGTGTGTCGGCTCTATGCGGGTTCTGATTTTGAGCCCCGAAATACGTCAGAGGTGACGCATCGCAACGTTATCATGTAAGCTGGTAATTTACCAGGAAATCTGAGAGCACGTCTGATTGTTAATGAGTGTTTTATGTAGTGATATAACTATGTAAGCGGTATTGGCGTCCTATTGGTTGTGTATTGCTTCTTATTCTGCAGTTTTTTTGTTTTTGTATTGTAGAGCATCTTTATACAATGAAGTATTTACGTTTCCGTTTAGTTTGTTTCTTAGCAGATCAATTGAATAGTAGTACACGTTCGCGTGGCGTAAATTTGGCCGCTGGGGGATTCCCGACGCCCCGTCAAAACGCTAGGAGTTATCGTGTAAAATAAGTGCTCGAAAGCTGACTGCATAAACGTTCAATCAAGTCACGTGGAGCTGAACTCATACTACGTTACATAATTAAGTGAAATAAATAAATAACGTATTTTAGGGGCTATAGTCCGCACCTTGTGTATAGTCCGCAAGGGCCAATTCAGGCTGAAAAAAAAAGGTTTGGCTAAGATAGTTCTTACCCGCGGCACATTCCGCACGTGGTGCTTAGTCGACATGAAAATCTTCTCACGCACGGCACACCTTGACAAATGTCTGCTTTTTTAGCTAAGAAAAAAAGCTTGTGGTATACATAAATCATCGTTACCATACTCTTTCATTAACAAAATCCATCACGTCTCGTCGTAATGATCGATTTTGACAAAAAGAATTCTGTACAGTCTGCACATTATAAAATTTCAACTTTTAAACATGTCTAGTCCTCGAACTATAGCCCGGAAAATCGATACGTTTAAGCGGTATCGGGGGACTTCACGACTTATTTCGTCAACAACAGTTCAATTAATCGTACTTGCAGAAGCATTGTTTGCGCAGAGACGGCATCCCGTCGGTATACTATATATAGAATGTTTTCGATCGTGGGAGCCGCTGGTAGCTTTGTGTTTAATCAAACGATCCACGAACAGTTTTATTCTTGTTCTTGCGTTTGTTTAGATGAAGGCTCATTAGGAATAAATTGGCCGACGTCTATTTGGAAAACAATAGAAGTGCATCGCATTGACGCTAGTTAATAGAAACGCCGTCTTGTAATAAGAATTATTTAGATCATGAATAATAATTAATAGAACTGAACGCCGATTGCTCGATCGATGGTTTCCGCTGCGGCGTTCTTAGGTTAATTGAAACTAGACTGGCATATTTTAGCTTGTCGAGTTTTAAGGTTCTCGAGACGAGTTTTGGAAGACACAAAATATTAAAGGGTTGGATTGGGCGTCTGGCTGTTGATGACTGAAGCAGATTCATCAGCCATGAAACTAATGTTCTAAAGAGAAGAAGAAGAAAAAAGAAAACTACATCGTAGTTTATTATTTACATTTAGCCCACAACGGGTTTGCGGTTGGTGCTGTCAGGAGTTTGGCTTTGACCGGAAGTCGGTTTTGATGTCACAACCGGTTGGTAGTTGAGTTCCCTCTCCTCTCTCGAGTTGGGTTCCGGTTCCGGTTGTAGATCCAGAGGCGACTCGAGCTCCTTCGACGGTGCTCTAAGCTCTGGTTTCGGCACAAGTCGATGCGGGTCTTCTGATCGTTTGTCGCTACCGGTTACGTCGACGACCCTATCGTCGGCAACGTCGTCGCCGTGGTCGCGACCGGCCTTTTCTTGCGGGGCCACGTCGGGGAGCCGACGGCGTTCCTCCTCGGTGGGCTGGACCATCGGGTAGCGGCCCGGTTGCTTCCCGAATTGGGTCACTACGATGGAGACGGCCGTGGCGCAGAGTCCCAGGATGATCCACACCGTGGCGACTGTACGTAAAAACAACAACGTCAGGCTTAACGTGCGATCCCAAATACGACGCCGCCTGAGCTTCCTGATACAGTGTCTGAAGCTCAGAAAGTCGCATTTCCAAATGGTAGCTATCGCTAGTAGCGTCCGTTCTGCCCTAGTCAACGAGATGGCGGCGTCCGCAAGGCACTCGGGGAAGGGACTGTCGATACTCTAGGAGTAGCTTATTCAGTGCCCCTACCTTTACCCGTGATCGACTTCGTCGTGTTGTGAAGTATTTTGGTGCGTCAGATTTCAACTATACAGGTAAATAATCGAATAAAATTGCCAACCACTCCTATAAAAATGTGTCAACATTTTTTTTTTTTTTTGGCCAGGCATAGCTTTGCCGTAATTTTTACGTTCAAGAGTACTATACAGTTGTGTGTGTAATTGTAGGGCAGTGACGTGTGACATTAGCGGCCATTTTGGTAGCCTTGCTGCTGGGCGAGTACGTTCTGCCACGTACGCTTCGCACCGCCGAATGTGTTGCTTGCGGGGCAGTGACGAGTAAGACTGACCTCCGACGTGGAGTGGGGACGTCACGTGCAAACTGTGTCCAATCATCGAAGGTAGGGGTTAAGGCCCGTTCATGCACCTGCGCCTCGTCACTACCAACCATCAAAAAAAAAAAAATTATTGCGACAAAAGAAGTAACGCGTCGTGTAACCATGAAAAAAAAAAAAAAGAAAGAAATACACTTTGTAATTCCCTACATGTTTTTTACTCGCGCAAGGTTCTTTTTTGGTCGGAACATTTTTGACAGTGTTATAAATGACCATTTTTTATTAGTGCGTACATTTTGTCTCGCTAATACGGCAAACACTTTGCTTTAGAGAAATGCAGTTCCAGGGTCACGTCATAGATGGCGCCACCGGTTCAGTGTGCTCTCGCGTCAAAAGAGATCGCAAAGAACTCCGTCTTAAGCTGAACCAAGTGTTTGAGTGGGTCTTGATGTGCCCCGAAGGGCTTAAAACACGAACGACGACGTGCGACCGCCTGTGTTGGAAGGAGTCTCTGGCGCCGGAGTTATGCTTTTCGTCTGCGTTTCGAAGAAAAGAAAAAAGAAGGAAAGCTTTTGGGGACACAGGTTCTGCTTGCTCTTATTCTCGCGGTAGTGGTCTCTGGATGCCTTACCTCGTTTAGTCAGCCGTCGCTATCTCGTATTAATGATATGGCGGGCGATTGCACATTAATTTGTCTTTTAGGTTTAGCTGGAACTGGCTGAGCAGAGCGACCGACGCATCAAAGCGTCGAAACAGCTAAGGAGCGCAACACAGTTAACCCGAACAAACAATTCCTGTTTCTTTTCTTTTATTTTTTTTGCGTTTTAGTTGAAACGTGGTTATCCGGAATGCTAGTGTTCTCGAATGCTTCTATAGGGGGCAATAAAATACGTGTTGCTTATTTTACTCATTTAATGTTTTTTTTTTTTTTCACCCTAATTGCCGAAATAACGCGCGACGTACTTTTATCGATGTATTTCTTATAGTTTTTGTCAGTTATACGCGTTTGCAAGAGAGGGTCTACAGTGCACTGCCATGTTCAGCGATGTGGCGCCGCGTAACGTTTCCGCCATGCAGGGCTGTGTCGGGGGGCGCGTCGTTGGGGTGCGCGGATGTGGACCAACCGGGAGGTGCAGTAGCCATGACGAGTTCTGTGACGTGTGGGCACGTGCAAGAGAAAGACGTTGGCACTGCCAAGGGCGCACGAGGGCTGGGCCCGGCAATGGATTGCTGGGCTCGCTCGGATAAAGGCGCGTTATTTATGTGTACAACCTGACTTCTACTTCTTGGGGCTTAAGCAGTCTGCACTGATATCGAAAGACGTCGGCGCGACGTGCAGCTTGGTAGCGGACTATTTTCCCTTTCGGAAGAACGCTGGCTGGCGGAAAAGGGGGATGCGAAAGGAGCTTCTGGTGCGTTCTGATATGCGCTTTGGGACCTTAGATATTTTGTTTCTAATCTTTCGGAGTGTTACTGGTTCGAATATTTTATTCTGTTGTCCGCGCTCCTTCTGGGTTGAAGACAAGAAGACTTGGAGAGTCTCTCGGCGCTCAGTGGTGTCTACTTGAGCGAGAGATGCCTGGCAGCGTTGTACGACAAGCGGCGAACGTGCTGGTTAGAGAGTAGGTTCCCCTCTCCTCGGCGCGCGGTTCGAGGTTAAGCCGCTATCCCACTTGCAAAGGCCCAGGACTGCGGAAACCCCGGCCAATCTTAAATCTATACTCGAACCTTTCCCATCATTGTCCCATTTTAAAGTTCATATCAGTTTCAAAGTATGCTCTCGATGTACACCATCCTCTCCCCTTCGAAGTCATGGCGGACATACGCGAGTCGGATGTTGGGTCCCCGCGCGGGGATGGCGCTACTTCGATCGGTCCGCGCATTCTCTCCAACGTATGACCCAGCGGTCCCGCGTCCTTGCCTCGGTGTGTGTTGCTGTAGGTTTTCGGCGCGGAGGGGTCCTAGTGCGTGCGTGAGCGCGCGTGTGGGGGTGCGTGTGCCTACACGTTGGAAGGTGGGTGGGTGGGCTGGTTGGTAGGTGTGTGTGCCTGTCTACTTGTGTGTGTCTGTGTGCGTGTGCGCCTGTTTGCATGTGTGGACTGGTTTGTAGGTGCGTGTGTGTGTGTGCGTGGGGCGGCCGCCTTGTCCCGCGTCCAGCGATCATTGATCACGTCAGGCCCGGGTATATCGGCCGCTTGGGTGAGTTTGCCGCGGGCTGCCCCGTAGCCGCTACCCTGGGTATTTATGGGAAGCGATTGGAATTTCAAATGGCCGGTGCTCGGTGTAGCGGCCAGCGGCGGAGGCCGCCGCGCCGCTTTTGGAGGCGGTTGACGGCTCCGACGTGAGATGGTTGCTCGGTTCTCGGTCTTCTATCGTTGCCCCTTTTGCGTCTGTCTCTCGCTCTCTCTCGCTTTGTGCTGTCCGTTCTTTTGTGCGACTCGCTTTGCTGTTGATTTTTTTTTTTATCGTTTCTCGTTTATTTTAGTTGATCGTGTTTTTTAGAGCGCAGCTCTTAGGGGCCCGTTCCCGGCTTGAGCGGCGTCGCCGTCGGCGTCGGCGTAACCGCAACCCTCGTAACCCTCGTGAGGGTTACGAGGGTTACGAGGGTTAATCTCATGAGGGTTACCCTCACGAGGATCACGAGGGCCACGAGGGTAACTAACCCTCGTAACCCTCACGAGGGTTACGAGGGTTACGAGGGTTACAAGGGTTAGTTACCCTTGTAACCCTCGTGAGGGTTACAAGGGTAACTAACCCTCGCGAGGGTTACTTACCCTTGTAACCCTCACGAGGGTTACGAGGGTTAGTAACCCTCGTGAGGGTAACCCTCGTGAAGGTAACCCTTTTGAGGGTTACGAGGGTTAGTAACCCTCGTGAGGGTAACCTTCACGAGGGTTACCCTCACGAGGGTCACGAGGGTTATGAGAGTTACCCTCACGAGGGTTACTCACCCTCGTAACCCTCACGAGGGTTACGAGGGTTAGTTACCCTCACGAGGGTCACGAGGGTTATGAGAGTTACCCTTACGAGGGTCACGAGAGTTACCCTCACGAGGGTCACGAGAGTTGCCCTCACAAAGGTTACTAGGGTTATCCTCACGAGGGTCACGATGGTTACCCAGGTCGTGACCCCCCCTGGGGTCACGTGACCTGGGGATACCCCCGAGGTCACGTGACCCCCCGTTGACGTCATAGGCACTGATGACGTCGTCAGTGACGTCACTGATGACGTCACCGGCATCCGCATCGTCATCGTCATCATCACTGATGACGTCATTTATGACGTCACTGATGACGTCACCGGCATCCGCATCGTCATCATCATCACTGATGGCGTCATCAGTGACGCTACTGATGACGTCATCGGTATCGTCACGTGGCCCCAGGTCACGTGACCCCCCGACGTCACGTGACGCCCCAAGGTCACGTGACTCCCACAAGGTCACGTGACCCACAAGGTCACGTGACCCCCCGCCCCCCGAGGTCACTTGACCCACCCCCCAGTACCCTTCCCTCCTCCTCCTCAAGAGCTGCGCTCTAATTCGGCGTTACAGGGAGTTGTAAACGGCTTTCATTTTCTTTCTTCTTCCATTTGGGCAACGTGCTGCAAGATAGATATGGGAGGTGGCGGGATATATGAATAATACTTTGCGAGCCCAGTGACCGCAATAGCTAAGTCTGTGGCTGCTGAGCACGCGTTGAGGCCGAGTTTTATTTATTTATTTATTTATTTATTTAAAATACCCTCAAGGCCATTGGCATTACAGAGGGGAGTGGGGGTTAGTGGCAGGAGAACAACTTCGCAGCTCAATCTGAGCAGTATAGATTATTTATGGCAGTCCTAAATAAATGGTCAGGAACAATTGTTGCGATAGATGCGGGAAGGTGCTTCCAATCCACTGAAGTTTTCGGACTGAATGACTCTTGGAATGGATTAGTGTTGCAGTGTAGGATGGCTACTTTATACATATGATCAATACGAGGTGAAATATAAGACGGTTGATTCAGCATTCGGTTGTGAAGTAATAAGTTAGTACGGTATATTTTATGAAAAAGACATAAGCGAGCTATTTTACGATGTAAATTGAGGTTAGGCAACAATAGGCTAGTTTTCATCGAGCTCACGCTTGCGGTGCGATGAAAGTTATTCAGAATAAAACGAGAAGAGCGATTCTGAACTGATTCCAGGGCGTTAGTTAGTTTGGAATGACCGGGGTCCCAGATAGAAGAAGCATATTGTAATTTAGAGCGTACAAGCGTTTTGTACAGGGTCAGTTTCAGAGATGAAGGGGCAAGTTGAAAGTTTCGTTTTAGATAACCCAGCATTCGATTAGCGTTATTAATAACATACTCAACATGCATTTGCCAGGAAATATCTGAGGTTATATGCACGCCTAAGTATTTTTTTAAAAAGAGACAGAATGTAGGGGGACATCTTCGAGGAAATAAGAAGAAGGAAAATTACATCTACGCGATACTGTCATGGCCTTGCATTTAGTCGTCTTAAGTTCCATCCTTCATAATTCACACCACTTTGAAACATGGTCGATGTCAGCTTGTGAATTCAGAACATCCGAGGCGTTAGTAACTTCTCTGTAAATAACACAATCATCAGCGAATAAACTAATTGAAGAAGAGATCGAATTCGGCAAATCGTTAATATAGATAAGGAACAATAGCGGACTTAATACAGAACCTTCCGGTACTCCAGAATTGACAGAGGCGAGTGGGGATGTTTCATCGTTAGCGGTTACAAACTGGGAACGATTAGTGAGAAAACAAGTTATCCAGGACAGAACATTTGCGTCAATGTTAAGCCTGTTAAGTTTTAATAGCAGCAGCTTGTGTGAAACTTTATCGAATGTTTTGGAAAAGACAAAAAAAAATGCAGTCTCAGTCAAAACAATGCGGTCTCAGTCTCGGAAAAAAATGCAGTTTTGCCAGAGAAGGATTTGCGAAAACCATGCTGAGCGGTGCTGAAGAAAAGGTTAGATTCTAAAAATTGAACTAGTGGTGAGTAGATGATATGTTCTAGGATCTTGCATGGAATTCTAGTAAGCGAAATTGGTCGATAGTTATCTGGGCAATATTTATCACCTCCTTTGTGGAGTGGCACCACCTTCCCTATCTTCCAATCAGCAGGCAACTCTTCAAGCGAAAGCGACTGGGAAAAAATTTGAGATAATATCAAAGAGCAATACATTTTTGTATTTTTGAGAAACTTTGAGTTAATGCTGTCGGTGCCAGCAGAGGAAGAAAGTTTTAAGTTATCGATTATTTTAACAATACCAAATGGGTCGACAAGAACGGGTCCCATGGGCAAAAAATCACTCGCGTCAAATCTACAAATAGGCGTGTTAATAACAGTCTGAAAGGACTTAATAAAAACATCATTCAAAACGCGAGCACATTCACCGCTAGTAATTACGTCTCCATTCGCGGCCTTGAGGGAAATTACGATTTTTTCTTTTTTACTAACAACATTCCAAAACTGCTTTGAGTTAGCTTAACGTTAAAATACTCGTTTTTTGCATCTTGAATAGCACTTTTGTAAACCGCATTGGCGTTGTGATAAGATTCCCACCGGTTACAGGTACTGAAAGATTCAGCGGCACGAAACAATTCCATTTTCTTTTTCGATAGCCTCCTCAATGATTGGTTATACCATCGTGATTGATGGTGAGACGTTACAGATCGCAGTGAAATGTTCCTGTCTGTGAGAAGGGCGACTTGACCCTTAAACGTATTCCAGCTCTGCTCAACGGAACGTTCGGAGCAGTTCACAAAATAGTGATCAACGAACTGACTCAGGGCATCGTTTATAGCCTCGAAATTAGCTTTTCGGTAGTCTCGAATAAGTTTTATCTGTTTTCTACTCTTACACTTTGGTATGCTTTATAGAGATAGTAACGAGCAGTGATCACTTAGTTATGGTAGGTGACATATTAGGGATAGCAGGTCAGGTGTGGAGGTTAGAACCAGGTCAAGAACATTTGCTGACGTGGCTGCAATTCTTGTTGGCTCTGTAACTAGCTGTGACAAGTTAAAATCGGAACACATGTTCAAGAAATCAAAACACTCCGACGAAAATGGATTAGGAAACGGGCCATCATGTGACCAATAGATGTTTGGGTAATTAAAATCACCTAGAAGAAATATTGTTTTTATATTTATTTCTATTGTATTGAGTTTCTCCGGCGTTTCCGCGTTTCGCACCAGCGCCGTTCTTTGCGGAGGATAGGTGCGATCTCGCTCTGAGCACGCACAGTGAAAACGCTGCATGGCGTTCGGTATTTCCAGGTGTTATTGCTCAGCGAAATTCGAAGGAGTGTAGACGACCGGGCTTAACTGATCTTAAGATACTCATATGAGAGACCAGTTTATATTAATTAGGGATTTAATTTACCGATGTTATCATTCGTGTTGTTTTTTTTTGTGGCTTATTGTAATGTTTTGTTTGCTCTCAGTGAGTGAAAATAACCTGTAATAAGTTAATCGCGTGTAGAAATTACATCGTACCATGCGTCCTTCGAAACGGCTCGCGGAACTTCTTTCGCTCGTGCAATTGTCTTGTTCCCTCTGTCTCCTTTGTACGCACGCAACACGTAAAATGCACGCGTGCGCGCACATGTCATCACAAAGAACGAAGTTTCAACACACACACACACACACACACACACACACACACACACACACACACACACACACACACACACACACACACACACACGCACACGCACGCGCGCGGCGAGAAAAGAAAATGGCGTAAGGTCTTAAGCGTCCGGGAATTCGAAATAACTAATCTTCCGACGTGGCTGAATGATCAGAACGATAAATGTAGAAGCTGGGTTCAGGCTCAGTCTACTTGTGTCTATTCCTCGCCTAAGCTTCTCGCGAGAGATGTCACAGTTGAACGCTCGACCCGGTTCGACATCGCGAGGAAGAACCGTACGTACGATGCCCAAAAACGAACATCTATCGTGATCCGGACTCGCAAATGAAAGACTCGCTATATCCCCAAAGCGAACGAAGTATTTTCTCTTCCCTAAAAAGGGAAAGACGGGGAGGAAAATTGAGAAAGAAAGGTGTGCGTAAGAGGAGGAGAGGGCGATGTCGTGATCGCGCCCAGGCGAGCAGAAGTGATGTCTTTATTAAAGTCGGATATGCATTACTCATGTATCCGCGGCGCCGGGCTCGCCGGTCGGTACGGGGAGGGACGTGTCGTGTTAGACGACTTTTCTGCCGTCTTTTTGGACGGCTTCGAAAGAAGCCCTTTTGCCGAGATGAAAACAAAAATCGAGGCGGGTGGTAAAAAAACTGGGGAAAAAATAAACGAGTGCGACTGTTGTAAATCGAAGAGGGGAGAAGCCCGGGAGGAGGGGATTGGCAAAGACGGGAAGGATAAAAAGGGGGCTGTTTTTTAAGAGCGGTATAAGTTATCGATTCCAAGTTACCAGTCTCTTCGTGGCCCGACTTGTTTATGACGGGAGGGGGTCCTAGCTGGCTTGTCTTTTGGGCGTTTTAGGTACTCCTCTTTATTTATTTATGTTTTAAAAATATGTCTTTCTCGTTACCTCTTTTTTTTTTTTTTTTTCAACTACGGGACAAAGGGATGGAAGGAAGAAGGGGTGCATCAGAAAGGGTCATTTTCTGGCGTGTGCGCTCACGCCTTACACAGTCGCTAGCAAGGTCGGAACGTTTATTTTTCGTGTTAAAACATTTTTATGAACTTCCCTCTTTTGGGGCTTTTTATGAATGGGTCGCTCGCGAGGCGGTCGTCGTCGAGTGATCGACTCGCAAAACGCTGCGGACGTCCGTCGGAAACGATCTAGTCTTGGCGTTTTTCGTGGACATGAGTTTCGCGTACCGTTTCGTTGTATGAATTATATATCGAACGACAAAAACAATAGCAATAATATAAAGCTCGTTTTGGTGTCTTTGTGCCTCGACTTGGGCTTAACTTAAAAAAAAAGGAGGGGAAGAGTAGTTTGGGGGAGATCTAGTTTATTTGTGTAGGCTGTAGACGTTTGTTGACGTTTGTTTCTTGGAAATACACATTCGTGCTTTCATTCTAGTTGTCGAAATCAAGAACTTTCTGAAATAGGCTGGAGCGTTTGGGAGACGAAAAAGAAAGTTGTATTTTTATGTTATTGAAGTGATAAGAAAAGTTTGCCCATAGTCTGATTTTTGACCTTTCGCGGTGGATGCGTGATCTTCCGTCGTTCTTTTCCCGCCAAAGCAAAGCGACGCCGTTTTATTTTTTTTTCCCGTGTTTTTGCTGGCAGTCGTGGTAACCGTCTGGTGGCTCTCGAACTGAAGTACGACGGCTGAATTTCGTGTTGGCACAGCGGGCTTCCTGCCGTTGTCCATGGTTTAAATGGTGTCACTGCATGTTCTATACTCCAGTATCGTATACTGGCGTAATATTTTTTGAGAATACTACTACTGAAATTCTTAACCTCTATGGCTCCTATGGTAACCTCTACGGGGTTCGATCGTGAAAATGAACGCCAGTGTTTCGACCCGTATTAATAAATGACACTTTGCAGGAAGCTCGAGCACCGACAAAGCGTGACGTTAGCAGTGCAGAATAGAACGTGACGTTACCTAGATAAAAGTAATATATATATATATATATAAATTTCTCCATGGGCCGACGTCGACTTCCGCCTACATCGTTAAAGCTAGAAATGACATTGTGGGCGCCTGTGACATTAATTTTCGGCGAAACAAACGTGTTGGCAAGAAATAAAACTGTATTGTCTTTCTGGCTGACGAGTTTGTGTCACGGAAATAAATGCCACGAGCGCCCGCGACTTCATTCCTCGTATTCTCGAAATTAGAGGCTGGAGTGAATGTCGGCTCATGTAGACATTTCGTGTTTCGCTATATTTTTGAATGCCGTAGCACTCTTTAGCTGCTTCAGCCGGTTTTGGGGTACGGTATCTGGCCTCGAATGCTCCGTGCGTATGTTCGGCGTCTCCGCATGCGCAGGACGTCCGCATATGCAGGCGTTGTGCGTATGCGCACGTAATCCTCGACGTTGCCCAACGAGGTAGAGGGGCTTAGAGCGATAAACCGGGGTTCCGGTCTGCACTCGAAAGTGACCCCCATAAGGAGGCTGCCATTGTACGCAAATTTGACCACACGTCACATGACCAAACCAAATACGTGACGTCACAGGAAAGATGGCAGCGCCCATGCAGCGGCTGGCCCCAGCTGGGCCGGAGCTTGTCGGATGCTTTGTTGGTTGTCGTTCGTCTCGGCGAGTTGATTTCAGACGCGGAAGCCGTCATATGAGGCCGGTCGAAAGCGAGTTCAGAGTTCAGCGTGGTGTTTGACGTAGGTATAACGTGAAAATACGGAGAAACGGTGTGCATTTCGCTGGTGACCGACCGGGATATTGCCACGGAAGAGACAATCTGACCTACGTTGCTCGGACCTCGGATTGATTCGGATACCGCTAGGATAAAATTTAAGGCGACGTTTCTGTGCTCTCGTTGACCATCGGAATCTTCGATGTTTGCAGTGGAGCGTGTGCAATATATTTGAATACACAGTTTAGCGACGGAAATTGCGTGAGTCGTGCTTGGCGGTGTGTAATCGTGGTGCAGCTTCGATCAAATGACCGAGGGTTCACTTCGGTTGTGCGGCGCACCGGAAGGCTGCCTTGAAGCTGGTAGTTCCCGTGCCGTGCTGAATGATGCTGTGCTGCTTACAAATTGTTCCGGCGTAGAAGTGTACTTTCACGGAGCACAGGTGTGCGGCGCACCGAAGAGCTGCCTTCAAGCTGGTAGTTCCTGTGCCATGCTTTAGGTGATACTGTGCTGCTTCCGAAATTGTTCCGGCGTAGACGTGCACTTTCACGGAGCACAGGTGTTGCAGTTGGTATTGATCCCGCTGGTCAGTCGCACGTTCCGTCAACACAAACGTTTCATCCACACTCGTTACGCGAATTGCAAGCTGTCCGGACATTTCACCGAGCGTGTTACGTACCCAGCTCACGCCGCTTTGTAGAAACAGTCTGCAGTGGCTCATTACCAGAAAAGTGGTCCCACATCCATTTCAGTTCAGTTCGTCCACGGCAGTCGCCAAACCCCGAAGGAGAGGATTTATTCGGACAGAATGCCACTAAAGCAGTGCAGCTTCTTCAGTGGTCAGGATAGATTCTCTTCTGCTAGTTTTGTTATACTGTCACGGATCCTTGTTCCAGTCCTATCTTCTATCAATATTCACTATTCTGGGACACTGCAGGTCATGCTCAGCTGTAATCGTATGTTCAGGTGGAGGTGCTGGGCACTTTACCCGTAGCCCTTCACTCTGTGTGAACCCGGCGGCTCTTCAGCCGAGTTACCCGATAATGGGACACGGCTGGCGGACTATTCTGCGTCTTATACCCCTGTTGAGCCGTAGGTAAAGTCCTGACCCGAGCCTGGCAGAACAACCGCAAGACGACCGACTACCACAAGGAGTAACCTCGGAAATACACCACGAAGCACCTGAAATCCGAGCCAGTTGCTGCTACCAGGAAAAACCACCGGAATTCAGTCTCCTGTCAGAAAATCCGAACCTGACTAAGCCAACAATGACAAACCTGTAGCAGCAAACCGTGTCCCCTCCCACCATTGTTTGCATGCCCGTCGCAAATCACACTCCGACGCTTTTTCACGCAAGCTGTATGAAGACGTCAAGGACTGGATTCAACAATATGACAGTGTCGCCCGCCACATTGGGTGGACAGACAACCAGCTCCTGCAGAACCTATACTTCTCGTGGAAGCAACTGCCGGCGCTGGTCTGAGAACCATGGATCCTCCTTAACGTCATGGGAAGTTTGCAAGATCAAGCTGAAGCGCGCGTCCGTCAGCCAACATCAACGAAAGAGAGCCGCATTCTTGATTCTGTCCAGGACACTGCCCTAATGAGAGCGCCACCACACTCGTGGAGGATGTTTTGCGCTTGATCGAGTGCCCACGCCCACGCCCATGCCGACCTTGATGCTACAGAAGACAAGAGCCTAAGAATCCCATGCACCTCACGTGAGGGACAACACCTTCGGCAGCCTTGTCCGCAACCCCCCAACAACAGTCGAAGTGTTCATATCACTGAGGCTTCCAACATGGAATGTGCACTGCATGCCCAAGCCTGCCACTATGAACAACTTCCCGGCGTCTCGACACTCGAGTTGTCCAGCTACTACTTCGACGCCAGGCTCCCAGGCATCCACGACATCACCCACGACGTTGTCTGGGAGGAGATCAGGAAGCTACTTCCTGCCATCAGTTGCCCGGCTTTTATTCTGATTGCCGAGATTGTTTCGGAACAAGTTTGACAGGTATTTCAACCGAGACTTCTGCGAGCGAAGTGGCATCTGACAAACCAAGGGCAACTTACGCCACAATGGCACGACGACCGCCACCGGCTGCCCCTTAGTATTCAATGCCAATTCAATGAGACACTCTAACGCCGAAGCATTCTTGACATCGTGTGTAGGACTGTGCTCAACAAAGTACACCGAGGAAAACGTAGGTGATGCGAATGTGCGACCGAAAACCACTTTGCTACCACTGCATGAAGCCGACCATATCTACCAAAGCAGCCCGTACCAATGAATTGGTCGGCGAGGGTTCGTGCCAAACGACCTTCGATTACGTCTCGAGGAGCGACCACGGGAGATTAAGGATTACCTTCGGCGACCTTTGTCCCTGATGCCGAAGGTGCTGAATCGAAGATTCTGAATCCCTGATTACCCCAAAGCTCTTCATGTCCATCACCTCAACAAGAGGTAAGCACGACAAAGCAGGTGAGCGGCGATGCAGTGACAGTGGATTTGGTGTCGGTTGTTGTCCAAGGACAATACCTAAAAATTTGCTGACACCAATTTTCTGTGTCCACTCCACGAAGCACAAAATTCCAACTTTGAGGGAGAATGCCCCTGAGTGATTTGAAGGAATGGAATGGTTGGTTGCTCTCAAAAGTGACCTGCAAGCATCACCAGACTTGGATAGCAAACAAAAATTGTTGCCAGCTTTCAGGTCAACGGTGCAGCAAAAGGCACAATCACGTAAGCAATACATGCCCGAGCTTGCGACATTGATGCCGAAAACTACCAGGAAAATTTTCGGATTAGAAGCAAGCCCTGCAGCTTCAGTGCACATGACGTATGATTACAAGACAGCATCAGTCGGTCAAAGTTGCCACTCGACCAAACTGAACACCGACGTGCCAGGAGCGTCATCCGACAACAAGGTCCACAGGTACTACGACTGAATGCCTGACACGAGACTGTTGCAGAAAGAACTCGTTATGGAACTTTACTAAGAATCAATTATGTAATCAAGTGGAAATAAACATATTTGATACACTAACCAGATAAACATATTTCCGCTTGCCTTCATGCCTTGAGAGTCTACACACCGAGAATTGTGTCCATTGCACGCTCTGGACCTTACGAGGACACTCTCTTCTCTGACCCTTCAATATTAATTAAGGGGTCATACCAGACTGGCAGACTTCTTGCAAGGGGCTGCACTCGTTCAACCTTTCCTGAACATGTGGTGCATCTGAAAACCAACTCCAGTGATGTGAAAATGTTATTTATTAATTTATTCCTTCCAGGGGCCTTTGTAGGCATTGCAGAGAGGATACTTAAAGCTACACACATGATAATAGCATTAAAGCACACTGCTGTAACTTGTTAATTGGAAAAACAAACACACCTCTGAGCATATAGTTTAATAGTATGTGTTGATGCATTGTTATATAGCATGACACTTCCTATATGTATGACACAATAGACCCTTTGCAGAACCTTATCAAGCAACAGAACCGTCGCCATTTTTTTCGGCGCTAAGCACACGAATGGGCCCCAGTTCACGTCGAACGCCAATGGAGCATTAGAGTCCAATAGGTGCTGAGCCGAATTCACAGGGATGGCGGACATAACATTCTTGTCGAACAAATACCCAAAGTATGAAAGCCTGGGGTAATTACAGTAGTAGCTACTGTAATTTGTTTCATCACAATTTGGCAGACGGCAAAGGCTACGGTCTCGGTGAGTCAATACACACATTGGAGAGAGGCACATGACAGCATATCACCAGAGTGCTCGTCTGCACAAATTTGTCACACACCTTCGCTCCGTCGCTCTGATTGGCTCGAGGGGGCTGTGGCGGTTGGCCTTTTCCAAGTTACGGTGATGCGAAGTATAGACAGCCCACACTTTTAGAAAGAGTCTATTGAAGAGACCGAAAGGAATGGTAGTCAACATTTTTCAACAACTGCTGTCCAGGCAAGGGATGAACACAAATATGAATCATCTTATCCAGGTAATTAGAACAATTAAATAATTGACGGACTAATACAACGCACTCTTGATGGAAAAGAGTATAGCTGCAATAAATCCTACAAAACAGAAAAAATGCGCAGTTAACCTATGCATGCACCAAAACAGTTGTTCTTATAGCAAGTCGAATAGCTTTGAAGCAGGTGCCTGCAACGATTTATTCTTCCCCATACTCAATAAAACGCCAACCACGTAGCTGAAAATAAGGGTTAACTTCGCACCCACACACACGCACACGAAAAAAAAAAAAAAAGGAAGAAAAGCGATCGAATGTAGAATCGTGGATTAGCACAAAAGGTTAAAATCGCAGGAGCTTCCTCGCTAAAAGTTGCTATGGTTGATAGGTGACGGAGGGCTGGAACAACTTCCCTTAGGCCCTAACGCGACGTATACATTTCGCGTAGATTCTCAGATATTTCAACGTTCAAACAAAGCAAAGAGAATGCGAAAATTTCATGTTAAAAGCACTCAAAGTTCTATCGATCCTCGGACACATCCCGGAATGCAAGCACCGGTACGGCGATGCAGAGCTGATGCTGTCTCACAGGCGTTAATATCCAGATGATCCAGAGCGATCTTGCGCAAAAACGGTATAAAGTCTCATTCCTTCATATTTTCACATTATACCTGCGTCAGCGAGCACGAAGAAGCCCGAAGTCGTCGGAAAGCAGCTGCACATCACGGCTACCGCGCACCGAACAAACTCGCATCCGCCAGCTCTGGGCGCTGCCATCTTACCTGTGACGTCACGGCTCTTGGGAGGTCACGTGACGAGTGGTCACATTTGCGTAAAATATGGCGGCAACCGGGGGGGTGCCACTTCCGAACTTCCGGTTTATCACTCTAAGCCCCTCTACCTCGTTGACGTTGCCCTAGTGTTGCCAGCAAGTAATCATTTTTCGCTGAAGAATATCCATTTCTATATATTATTAGAAACTTGGAACGTCATTTATTTAGTTTTTTGATAATTAGTTCTTATCGGGACATTACTGGAAAACTATGCGATGTATGCACACAAACAAAATATTTCTGAAATTTATTTTGGGAACTACTTTATGACGCGTGCGAGCGCTCTTTATTGAAGTTGTGAACCGTCCCCCAAGGCTTTAGCTGCGCTCGGAGCTAAGCTGCAAACGAAGTACATAGCTGCGGTAAGTTCAGTGGGGCTGACTGAAGTTGCTGGATCTAGGGAATGTAGCGCCATTGCCTTCCCTGCCCGCTTCCAGGACACAAATAGAAGCTAACGTACACAGACAAAGAAAACCTCGCAAGGTGATTGGCTGATCGGTCTCCGTTATCATGGCAATCGCCATTTTGGTTTATTCGAAGCTTCGAAAGGGTCGGCTATTGAGCATCATCGTACTAAAGGCTTTCCTCGCCAATGTAAGCCCCCTTTGGCGCTGTGCATGCGCCATCCACTTATGAATCATGCTTGTCTCGGAAATCTCTTACAATGGCAGTGTTTCCCTCGCGTACTTGGAGCCAGGAGACGTATCTTTCAATGCCGCCAAGCACCGGTGTGGGGTGTGGTGGCGGTGCGAACATGTGCGCTTCTTTCTCTCCTTTGTGTGGATAACAATGTATCGGTATTCAAGAAATGTCTTTGGAAAGCTACCCTGTCACCAACGAATTTAGATCGGCTCACCGAGAATGGAGATGTCGAGGAGAAACTCCTTGCTCCACGAAACAAAATGGCGACCACACGAGGAGGAGGGGGGGGGGGGGGGGGGCGGGGGGGCTTGGCGCTACTATCTCAAGATCCAGTGACTCTATGGATAGGAAGTACTCACTGGCGGCCATAGCTCTGTGCGCGGATGCTTAGCGCGTGCTGACGGCGAGCTTCCGCAGTTCTTTTGCAACGTGCATTACGCACCATGAAGATTGCCCGTCTTATCAAGCTAATATAATGTGAGCTCGTTCTGAGCATGCGCTCAAAACGTTGCCCTCAAATATGGCGTCCAGTGAATACGCCCCGTAGGCGATTGCAAGCGGGGCATCTGACCGCGGCAACGTCTCTGCTCGTGCTGGCAAGTGCGTGCGTATACAAGCGTGCCCGTGCGACGTCCACGCGCAAGCTGCACATGCTCGCAAGCTGCGCTTCAGCGTAACGGCACTTCGACCATCTTGGGCCTCTTAGCTACGAACATAGAGTTAGGACGGCGTGTTGGTTAAACATCTTGGTGTGCGAACGTAAAAAGGAGACAAGGGACACACAAAAACACTCCAGACACGGCTGGCGTAATATTTTGCCAGTTATCCGGGCCCCTACCCGAGATCGCTGGAAACGCTTTCTCTTCCTCCAGAAACGTTAAAACAGTTCGCAAGAGGGCACTGCGATTTGGCCCGAGCTTCGTAGCACATTATCTAAAACTCTAGAAGTCGGATTTTCGAATGCTAATCTTTGAAAACGTCCGTCAAGCAAATTGTCCTCATTCAAAAACCCGTCAAGGAACATTGGCGGTCGCCATTGCTCGATGATTGTTAGGGGGAGGCAATAGGCTTAGAAGGGCGAGGGGAATGGTAGGTTTTTTTTTTTGTTTTTTTTTTTAGGCTTAGACTAGGTGCCGCAAGCTACCATCCGTTACAAAGGGTATAGCCATTAACATCTATCCATCGGTCACGAAGCGTGTAATTGGACCCGAGTCCTCGCCGAACGATGACGCAGCCCTCGTGTCCAATGCGCGCCCAGCGTACGTGATCAAGCCATGGCGGACAGGCGTCGGCAGCGTGTGAACTTAAGCCGAAACGAAGTATAAGGGTAGCTTTAGTGGCTCGAATGCTAACCCTTGCCCTGTGCCGAAGCCGCACAAATTCCCCCCCCGGTGTGAACACTTGTTGACTTCATCATCGTCTGTAGTGCCAAAGCCCCCATTCCCCGCCAGTCTGGGACCCTTTTCAACCCCGCCACGTCTGCTCTCCTAACCGGCGAACATCCGTCTAGGTTCGCGTTATAAGTATACCGAGCCGGGATTTTTCGCCAGGCAGTCGCCGTAGCGCTTGCCCTTGGCCTTGGTACGGGCATGATATCCTCAATTGGAGCGTAAGGAGGGCAGGAGACAAAGGGGTCGGGCTGGTCATGTAGGTTTTGGTAGAGGAGTCCTCATCCGGGGGAGCCGACAAGCTGCTGCTGCATCCGGGGGAGAACGGGACTCGAGGCGACGGAATGTGAGTTGGTAAACCGTTCGATTGCACTTGCTGCGTCGTGTGACTTCCTCGTGAACGACGTGGAGCGTGGCTCGATCGAATCGGGCGTATGTACGAAGTGGAACGGTCCCACACCTCCCAATTTCTCAGCTCTCGCTTCGCACAGCAAAGCGACAGAAACAAAACCCGTCAATTTGTGGCGTTCTTTTTTTTTTTTAACGACGGTTTTGGTGTTTGTGCTTGTTTCTCCAGGAGCGTCGCTGTTGTTGACGACGGTTGGCAGTGATTAGACGCGACCTTTGGAAAGGCGCAGAGGCCGCGGTTCTGGCTTTACCTTCGTCATTAGTGTTCCTCTCTCCGCTAATTCGATTAGCAAGAGCGCGCGGGACCCCGCAGTTTGAACAGCGGATGCTGCGTAAGCAAAGACACCACGCTGATTTCGAGCAAGCAGCCGGAGACAACCGACATCGGGGCTTAGAACATATAGACATTTTCTGCAAGTGCGCCGCCATCTTGAATTGACGTCACTTCCAGTATGGGCGGAAACATTGTTTTGCCTTTGCCACGGTAATAGAAGGCATTTAGGATGTAAGCGTAACCGTCACACTTTGTCGGTTTGCCTCCCCTTTATTTTTTTACTATTTGCAGGTTGAAACACTGGATTATTTTTTCGTCGCCTATACAGGATACGCCTATTAAGTGGCTGGAGATGAGGGCACACAGAAAAGGTCTATAGGGAGCATTCACTGGCGGTCGTAGCTGAGCTCGCTGCTGCTTTCTTACCACCGGAGAAGAGAGAGAGGGAAAGATGCTTTTGTACGAGTTTTAAGTGGCAAGTTAATCTTCTAGAGGGAGAACATAGCGACGTTTGGGGAAGCCTGGGAGCTACAAAGGAGAGTCCTGGTGATAAGAGGACTTCTCCTTCCCCTCTTCTGGAGCGGTTGTCCGAGAGCTGACGGGAAACTCTTCCCGGGCATGCGCTGTGAGCAGTTATCTCAAATATGGCGTCTAGTGAGTACCTCCTTTAGTCCCTGTCACAAAAAAAACGGCAAGGAGTTTTTTTTTTTTTTTTTTTTCCGAGTATGTTCGTTGCTTTTTGTCGTGCTGTAACTGCACGCTCGAGCTTCAACGAGTCACCGAAGCGTCGTCGAAGGTTGAAAGCTGGTATCGTAGGCGGGACAACTGAAGTATATACCTCTCCCCGTTCTCATCTTGTCAGTGAGTAGCGACATTCGGTGACAGAATGAGAACGTCAGGGAGGAGCTTCAGTTGTCCCGCCTCCAGCCCGAGCTTCCCGCCTTCCGTATTCTTTCGGCGTCTCCTAAGCCTCGAGCGTGAACGTGGAGGGAGCCAAAGCACGGGAGAAGGCAACGCGACGCGTCACGTGGCGGCTTGGACGTTCGGTGAACCGGTCGCACTCTGATAGCGCCGCGCCTGAGAGCGTGAGGAAAGGGGAAACTGGCGTGTGATGAGTACTGTCTCGCGTTCACGTCTTCGTCAACGCGAGACAGAACACGTCGTGCGTTTATTAGAATTAGCTTATCTTTCACTATAGAATAAACGCACATGATCGTAATCTCATGGGACGTTTACAGAAAAAGAAGCCAAAGTTCGCGAATGTATCGAAAAGCCGTAGAAGAAAAAGAAGTGCAAATATAGATTGAGTTACAGTACACGTAGCAGAGCGCGTTGAAAACTACAGAATACACAGAAAGATTGAGTTGTGAGTCAGCGCTGTGTGAGTGCTTCGTCTGCTGTGATTGTGTTACTAAGTTTGATTGTTTTTGTGACCGGTGGTGACGTGTGTTTATGTGTAACCCCATACTTGCGCTGTTATTTTGAGCCACTTATCGCTTGCGAATCACAGGTTCCAGGCTA
Source organism: Ixodes scapularis (assembly GCF_016920785.2). Classification (NCBI taxonomy): domain Eukaryota; kingdom Metazoa; phylum Arthropoda; class Arachnida; order Ixodida; family Ixodidae; genus Ixodes; species Ixodes scapularis. Next base: position 32,399,615 of record NW_024609883.1, on the reverse strand, counting down.
TACGTAAAAAACGCGGCGGAAGCTTGGAGTGATTGCATCCGGTGAAATACGTCTTGACCATGTGATTTCTCGTTTCGCTTTTGAGTTCAGGAGGAAAGCTGATTAAGGAGGAAGAAGTTTTAAAGATAATGTCATGGGTACCTTTCAATAGATTCTTAGAGGGAATGCCCGATGTATGGAAGCCTCGTGTACTTGACGCAGTCGCTATGAGATGGCGCTCATTTTTCGGAGAGGTCTTTTGGTATCCGTCATGTCTATACCGGGATGAGTCAGGCAGTGTCAAGCCTCGCTCGTATATACCATGTAAAGCCTGGTTCACAAACTTGCGCGACTTTGTCCGAGTGCGACTGCAACGGCTTGCGTCGTTAATCCTTTTAGGGGTTGCTATGGCAACAGTGTTTCAAGCCGCTTACGACCGGCACTGCTGCGGCGCGGTCATAAAAGGCTTAAAAACCGGTTCCGTCGGGCTCATTCGTAGGCGGTTGCAACGGTATTAATACGCCATTATTTGAGTTATTACTAATAGTAGCATTGTCAGCCTAAAGATGTATTATTATTATTACTGGATGTGTAGAAATCGCAGCTTCTGAAAGTATTAGGCGCGAGGGAAAGAACATAAATGACTTCCATAACTAACCCGAGACTTGGCGGAAAAACGGATAAATACCAAGGAGGTCTCGATTATATCGACGTTGTATGTGCTTGTCTTTTTTTTTTTCAGTTTTGGGTAAATTGGGAAGATCATACTTAAGCTCGCTCGCGTTTTTGTAATGGCTTCGCGTAAATGTTTTCGTAATTGGATCTTCGTTTTTATTTAAATTTCGGAATGCTAGTATTCGAAGACGCTAACCCGTCGCTTTTAAAACCACACAATACTTTTTTTTTTTCTATATATCCTGTAGTATATTTTCGTTAACGTTTCAAAAGGGTTAGCGGGATGAATAATGTAACTTTCGAAGCCTCGTGGGCGTTTGAAGTTTCAAAGTTCAACGCGATATATCCTCGTTATATACTTTGTTGCGTCTTCGTCGCTCCCTCTACCGTCCTCCGTACCCTCGTGGACGGTCCACCTTACGATGAACCGCGGCGGATGCTAGGAGAGCCATCCCAGCCTATCCAGCGCTCCGCACGTACCACGTGACCACGCCCCCGACGCATCGCCGCCCCCCTCAACAAATGCTGAAGGACTCGCACAGCGTTGGATCGGCGCCTTCGATGGCTCGTAGCCACGCGCAGCGGTTCGTCGCACTGTGAGACGGAGTGTTGGACGGCTTAACGACTCGGCCCGCACGATTCCCCGGAGCCCCGGTTTTGCTTCCTTTTCCCCGCGGAATCGCGAGGCTATCACAGTCTCGCGGCGGCTGATTGCATCCCCGCGCGTCTTGCTCTTGTTTCGGCGTGCGGTGAGCAAGAAGGGACCCTGCAGACTTGGCCCGAATTAATCGAGCGTCCTTCCCGCTCGGCCGACCGGGCGCTCGTCGTTGCCCCGGGCGGACCCTTCAAACACGGCCCTCCCCGAGCTGAATGCACGGGCCGTGTTCCGTTCTGTCGGTCTGCGAGCGGTTGCGAGGAGCCGCGTTTCAGAAGCTATGCACGAACTCAACTCTGTTATGCGACACGCCGCGGTGGTGGCGCGTCGGGCGCACTTCCGGTCGGGGGCTGTGGGCGGAAGTACCGTGCTGACAGACGCTCGTAAGCGACCGTAGACCGTGCATGATCGAACACTACGGTGCCGCTTTATGCTGAATAGATGGATTCGCTTCCTACCAACGCGCTCGTGCCCTCTGACCGAGAGCAACAGACCCATTGTTTGGGCGTGCGTACTGAGTCAGTACTTGTACTGGACCCCATTGGCTGCGTCAGCGTAGACCAATGCATGCGAAGGCACAGGGACGCAGCACTTCGGCGTCCCAAGGCATGTCCGTTGATCACGCTGCCTGACCGCGAAACGTGCGTTCGATGTGTTTTCGTCAAGTTTTCCACGGGTTGCCAAAGGCACCTGCGACCGTTTACGCAGGGATTTCGACAGGTTCTTCGGTGAGTGACGGCGAACGAGCGGAAAACGTGTCTTTCAGCACTTTGCTGCCGCCCACGCTCTGCTACGCTCCACCCTGCTGACTTTACGCGGGCCCAAGATGGCCGATTGGGAACATCCGGTGGCGGCGGTCGCGGAGCCTGTATGCGCGATCCAGCAAATTGTGATAGGGATCAGTGGTACAAAGAATCCCCACCTGTAGCACCGCTTCTTGTAACGTTTATTTTACGACCAGTTCTACAGGTGCTTGGCTATAGGGCCTGTTATCGAGATCACTTGTTTGTAAGTATAAAAAGAAAAAAACTTCGTTTCAGCTTCGGTCCGAGCGCGGCCGATGTTATGAGCCGAAGGGCCAATCAAAAAGCGCAGCGTTATGGCGTGCTCTCTGCGCTTGATGAAACTAGCCGGCAGAGGAGCACGCACAGAGAGACGGCGAATACCGGCTGGTCCTATCAGCTGCAGACAGCACGCCATGACGTTGTGCCTCTTTGGCTGTTTGATTGGCCCTTCGGCTCATAACATCGGCCGCGCTCGGACCGAAGCTGAAACGAAGTATAGCGTCTGCATGCAATCAGTGGTGGGAGCTGCTCATCAACGTGGCGGAACGCGGTTTTTACCGCGAATGAAAGACGTGCAGGCTACACGTGAAACCTCGTTCGCGGCGACTGCAAGGAGTACGACGACAGGCTCACCGATGCAGTCCTCGTTGATGCTGGGTTCGGTGTAGGTGCTGTACGGTCCGTCTCGGCGGCGGTTCTTCTTGCCCGGCGCCGTGTCATAGGCCGACGCTGGCGGGGGCTTCTCGGTCGTCAGGAGGAGCGGGTCGAGCGGCATCGCGTCGGCTTCCAAACCTTTTGGTTTTTTGCTGCTGAAGGGACTGCTCTTGTCTCTTGTCCTCTTCGTTTTCCTCGTCTTTCCAATTGGCTGCCTTTTTTTTCTTTCTTTCCTCGTCGGTCAATCAAAAAAAAATTTTTTTTTTTTTTAATTAAAGACAAAAACGGTCAAGCCCTCCGCGCTTGATTCATATGAGAGCCACTAAATATTCTCTAATTCATATCATAAACTGAGAGTGTGGGGATAATTGTAAGGGTCGCAATAGGGGGTGATGGAAGGTGGTTCGGATGAAAAGTGCGAGTCCCGCCGACTTTATATATATATTGGCGACGAGCGAGTCGAGAATTATTTTTCGATGGTCCGGTGTTTCTACTGATAGGAAACAGTCCCTGGAACACGTTGGTTTTTCGTTGTCGGGCAGTGCATCGGTTGATGTCTCTCTTTGTGAACTATAGAGAGAGGACGCAGTCCCAGAAGATGTGCGTTTGCGTTGCGGCGACCTTGCGCGATGTGTAGAGCCCGTCCGGTATCTCTCCGGTGCGGATGTCATGAACTGAATGTGGCTCTCTGCGCTGCGGTTATCGCTGCGCGTGTGCCGAGTCCTCGGATGCACAAACAACCCCCCCCCCCCAAAAAAAAAAAGAAAAGAAAACAGTGTTATTATTTGTGTTCCTAGAAAAGAAACGAAAGTAAAACTATGGGTATACAACCGAGGAAATACAAAATGTCGAAAAAATTTATTTTTGTTTGTTTGTTTTTATATCGGCAATAACCTGCGCATCGATGAACGCTCATAGCCGAATTCACAAACGCTACTCGACTGGAAAGTACACGCAAATTCCATTTGACGTCGGTTTTCAGCTTTATCGTTTGAACTCGGCTCGAAACTCCACTCGACTGCGGAAGTGCTCGAACAATTTTCTCAAAAATCTCAAGGTAACTTCGGAGCTACCTCGAGGTTATTTTTTTTTTTTTTTTTGTTTTTTTTCGAGACTCGATTTGGGTCTTTGGTGTGCCGTGGGAGCTGACACAACATGTCACGATGTCGCTTTTTTGACACTGTTTGATTGTACCCGTTGGCTCGTCGGCTGCGCTTTTACTTATGCTGAAACGAAGAATGGAGATCACTGGTCATCCGAGCTGGCTACGTCATCTTCTGAATTTCCAGACGAGGTCGGCAATGTGAGGAGGTAAATGGCGCGAGAAAAATTTGCAAAAGGGTGGTAACTTTTAGTGGACCGTGCCCTAAAGCTAGGCTTTTACCGTTGAGGAGCTTTGTAATAAGTGAGCAATTATTTTGACTGTAACATGGTCGGTTCGATACATCAGATCTCGTTTTACTTCTTTGTAAACATCGCACCAAAGTATAATTATACAGACTTTTTTTTTTCGTTTTCAGCAAGATTTGTTTAAAGTAGCCAGAGAACTGCCCAAAACATCGGGTAACTTTATACGTGTTTACGGACAGTTTGTTTGATCACACTATAATGTGCGCCGAATCAACTTCTCTGCCGTCATAACTCTTTGAAACGTGTGCGTGCTGGCATGCACGTCGACGGTGAAACATTTCTCGTCGTCGTAACTTATCACCATTACGTGAGTCGGCTTCACAGTGTTTCCACCTTTCTCAAATATTGCGGAAGCCTCCCCGGGCAGGCGCTCGCGCGCTCGCACACGTCATGCGTCGATCACGGTTGTGCACTGGCATTCTCGCTTCCAAAATCTCGCAGTTAACGTTCACTCCGAGCATGGCCTCCGAGCTTTTGGCGCGCAAAGCCCTTCTCCAGCCCTTCCAAACGCTCGCTTGCCCAGCAGAGCCGGCATTATAGCTTCTCAGAAGTAAAATGTGTGCAAGAAGTACAAAGCTCGTATTTTCGTTAACATGCAGTGCCCTAGCCTCTTCTATACTCACAAAGCCTGGCAGTTCGACGACGAAGCCATGTAGTAGCCGGTCTCAGATTTGGAGCGCGAGGATCTGGTAGCACAGAGCATAAAAGAGCTATTTCTCGGGGAACCTGGACGTCAGCGCACAGCTTTTGCAGCGGCGAGGACCCGAAACATGGTTTTCAAACCCGACGAGAAAAAAGCGGTAACGCGAGGAAAGCGAGGAGCACGAGCGGACATTTTATCCCTCGGGAGAAGTGTGTTGCGGCGTCTCGCCGCAGCGGGGCGCCCGTCACGTGGCTCTCTTCTCATCCGTTGTCTTCCGCTGTACCTTTTCAATTTCGACGGCCGCTTCTCGTGGCGATCTGCCAGGCTTTGTCAGTATAGAGGAGGCTATGACACTGCGAAGGCTGGGGCTCGTGAGCTAGTTGAGACGCGATTCTAGTGCCGCTTAGTCGGCGCGCTAACTCTGGCGGTGCTTTCTTTCACCCAGCCTTTGCTAAGACGCGGCTTCTGGCACGCCGGCCTTGTTCGATTGTAAACGGGGGTAGAGATGGCCGTAGAAAATTCCACTGCAGCGAAAGGGCCGAAGCCTGTCAAAGCCCGGCCGATAGCAAATTAAGTCCTGGCGATACGGCGTCCGAAAAACACTTGGAACATACGCTAAAAACGACGGAACGGAAACTATAGGGGTGAAATTAAGAACACGAACGATAGAGGAAACCACTCGGAATTCAACCTACCGGTTCATTGAAAAAGTAATGGTTGATGTGGCGAGATTCAGCCAGTGTAACTCTGGCAAACGATCGCGTTTTGAATAGGCGTGATATTGATTTCCAGCTAAAGCCTCTCGATCTGTTTGCGTTTTTCTTCCATCCATGCCTTTAGCTCCACTGCAACGGAAATGGCCGCGAGCCATTTTTTTTTTCTTTGTGACAATTTCTTTTTTTACGAATGGGATGGCCGTAGGAGAGCTTTGCGCACTACGAATCTCGGTGGCCATGCCCCGACAATAGAAACTTCGTCACGCGTCACCAACGAAACAATCACATGCTCAAAATAAAAGGGTTGTGTGGATCTTTATACAGCCTAGAACTTGGGCTGCTTCAACGGGCGACTTGTCTCTCAGCTGTAGATGAGCAATTTAGCCAGTGCAGTACAACCGCTAGCCTGGGGTTATAACGTGCATCACGCAGTAGCGATACACAACCGCACGCCGGTACGATGCTCACCCAGATCGAAACGGGCAGGAGTGGAGATTGAACCCAGGATCCCTGGGTTCTGCAGCGCGAGCTTTCGCTCCACGTGCTCCGAGCTTGTTTGCTTTAGCCCACTCGGCCACCGATCCTTTTTTTTTTCTTTATTGCATGGTAGTTACAGCAACATTCATGTCATTCTAACAGCGTTGTACAGCTATTTTGCACAGCGTATTAAAAATCACGCATTTCGAGCAGTGATTTTAAAATACGAGTCCACTCCGGTTCAGGTTCACGATTCAAATACACACTCTGTACTTGTTTTACAAGGTTGAAGAAATATATCCGCACTTCTTTTGCGTCGAGGTCAACATGTCGAACAGCCATACGTGATCTCCAAATGCTGCACGAAGCTAACAACATAATCACGTCATAAGGAACTTCATTATCATTCTCCACACTAAGAAAACGTATCCCTGTTGGGGTTACAGGTAGTTCCCAAAGCCCCTCTATCCTGGGAAAAGTGGCGCCATTTATTGTTGTGGAAATGCTCGAAGACGCGTGCCGCGCACCACCTCTGGGAAGAATATGGCGTCGGAAACCTAGCTCATTGCCGCGCTGTGCCGCCATGATCTTACCAATGGCTGCACGTTGCTTGCACGTTCCTCGTGCATCCACGCGCCTTGAAATTTGAGCTACTTTTGAAGCCTGAACTCCATCAGAAAAGACCACTGGACCAGCGCAACCATCGTGTCGTCTGCTTGCAGAGCAGAACCAGTTGTGAAACTCTATAACGGGCTGTTATCATCGCTATAGGACACTGAAATGATAGATAAAACCTTCATGATGAAAAATTAGAAAAACGCGATGCTTACCAAAAAAAAAATTATCTTTTTTATCAGACAAAGGTTAACGTCGCATCGAACACCCCAAGCATTTGTCCGTAACAACGGGCCTAGCAGCGGTTTGTTTGGGGCACAGCGCCATGTTGTGGCGTCATCGCTTACGTGGTCAATTCTCGGCAAGGTTCTGCCGTGGTAAGTGTGAGATGGAGGCTACCTATACCTATCCCTTTTAGGCGTTTCAATCCAACGTCCAATTATAAAGGATCGTTTTTTTCGGAGCGAAATCCAGTCCCATGCATTCCTCCATGGTAACGTCCTTATCAACGATTTGTTTGAAGCAGTAACGGCAGACTTAACGTTTTCCGTTCATGGACAGGTTTCTATGCATTTCGCGATCACAAGCATCCAAGTCGATCCGTTCGGCCACGGAACAGACGATCTACATCTGCCTCGCCGTTACGTCACGAGGTGTGGTTCAGGCTATTTATCATCGGTTTCAAATGGCAAGGTCCATGGTGTCTGTGAAAACACTGAAAAAGCTTCTAATCATCGCATTCTTAAACCAACACCATGGAAGTTGATGGTCCGGCACTTCTCTTGTTTCCGTCGTTGGAAGTGTAATTAATTTCACTAATGACATCGTAGTGAGATTTTGGCCGATCGTTGAAAGCGGACTGAGTGATGGCTTTGGTCGTGCACGTTGCCATTGTAGACATTAGTTGACTTTCTAAACAAAGTGTGATGCTGATGATGATGATAGCTGCATGGCGATAGTGCTGATTACACTGACGCACTCCGTTGGTCGCAGTGTGGATGTACGGTTTAAAAAAAGAGAAGAGAGTGAAAGAGATTGGGAAAAAAAGGGGGGGGGGATGGGGTGTGGACATAGCCTCCTAAATACTGACAAAGCCTGGCAGATCGCCGCCGAAATGGAAAAGGTGGAGCGGCAGATAACGGATGAGAGCAGAGCCACGTGACTGGCGCCCCGTTGCGGCGAGACGCCGAAGCACACTTCTCCCGATCAAACAAGTGTGTGTTTCGGGTCCTCGCCGGTGCAAAAGCTGTGCGCTGACGTCCAGGTTCCCCGAGAAATGGCTCTTGGATGCTCTGTGCTACCAGATCCTCGCGCTCCAAATCTGCGACCGGGCACTCTGTGGCTCCGTCGTCGAACTGCCAGGCTTTGTGAGTATAGAGGAGGCTATGCTGTGCAAGGACGAGCCGTGGATCGCAGCGATGGCTCGTAGCGTCCTCTTCAGTCCATCGTTAGGTGAAACACCGTGGCTTCTATCTGGGAGAGGAGGAAGAGGGTGGGAGGGGAAAGGGTCAGCCGCGCGACTGCTGCTGTTTGGCGGCTGCTTGCACCGCTCCGCGCTTGGCCCCCGGGTACGGCTACTGCCCGGCGGCCGATATCGGCGAAGCGTTCGTGCTCGGAATCCAATCCTTTCCGGTGGGGTTCCCTCCTCCTAATGAACCTGCGATGCCGTTTCAGAACGACCCCTCCTTTCCTTCTTTACCCCGTTCCCCTTTTCCCCTGCTTTGTTTCCTTTGTTCGGGGGTGTCGCGGCAGCGGCGGTGCCTGAATCGAACGACACTGACCGCGGTCTGGGTTTTTGCAAAGTGGAGAGTCCAGGAGCGAGGCGGCCGCCCGCACGTTGGGAGCGATGGAAGCGTCATTCTATATATACCTTTTGGGCGTAGTCGCCGCCATCTTGAATCGCAGAACATCCGGTTTTGGGGACTTGCCCTTGCCTATGCAACTGGGAGCTGTTCACGTTTTTTATCACGACCGTCAATGCGTCTTGTTTTGCTTATTCTTTGCTTCTTTTTATTTTACATTTGTTGAAGGCAGTAATGTCTCGAATTTTTTTCGTCGCCCATATCGGAACTACGCGGCTGGAGACGACAGTAAAGAGAAAAAGGGGCGTATGCCTTTTCTGCAAGGTCGCCGCCATCTTTAATGTCGCCACTTTCAGTATTGACGTAAAGCTGTCGCCACGCCATTAGGATATATTTAGGATATAAGCGTGTGCCGTCACCTATTCACGTTTTGCCTCCCCTCTCTATTTTTCCCCCTTTTTTTTCTATTTATGACTGCCAGGTGGCTGGAGGCGAGAGTAAACAAAAAGACGGTCGAGTATATAGACCTTTCCAGCGCGTTTCGCACGGGCGAAAAATGCCGAGTTAGTGGGTTGTTGGACTCATGCTCGGCGTCTCATGTTTCGTAGATGAGAGCTACTGGTCCACGCCGATAGCAGCGCCCCCTACAACTGAGTGACGTCAGAGCCACAGGTAGGCGTATAACTCCGTTCACACCTAAGCTGACGGTACGGTGAAAGCCATGTGCTTGGTCGGACCAGTTATTGGCCTGTCTTTCGCCACCTGATCCCGCACCCACCGACACCTGCGTGCAGAGGGCGGGGTCACGTGATGAAAGGAAGGCGGTTCATTGGTCCGGCGAACGGGTATAGCTCCCACCTCACCATTTTAGAGGTGAACGGGGTTACAAGCGGGATGGGGACTTCGCTATAACCGAGTCTTATTCTAAGCGAAAATGTATCCGTTTATGCTGTACACCAACACAGCCTTTACGGACAAGCCTGCTTTGCCCGCACCTTGTGTCGGCACAAATTCGAAAGGAGTGATTCGTCTGCGCATGAGCAGTACCGACAGCAGCGCCACTGCAGTGGTATGGCGTCAGAGAGTTCAGTTGGTCTATATCGCAGGTCTAATTCTCAGCCTTCTGTTTTTTTACTGGACGGATGGGGCGTCGGGGGGCGGTTATTTATAGTGCGGTAGGCGCGTTTATATATATATATATTTTTTTTTCCTAGTGTTTACGGCGTGGTTGTGTGTTCAATATACAAAAAAGGTAGAGGAGTTGGAAAGGGACAACGGACACTGTTCATACAGTATAGAAGCTATACCGGCGGGCGGTTGATTATTTTTACTTTTAATTATTTGGGAATATCAGCGCAATACTTCGAAACGTTTTTTTTTTTTTCTCATTTACTTTTATCTTTGCTTGCCCACTCTTGCGTTTCTGATTGTCCTGTGTGTTAGTACTATTTTCAACGACCTTCAGAAAGTCCTTTATTCCCCCTTGAAACTAAGTTGCGAGCAACTGTAGCGTGTCTCACGCGAGAGCTTTCTTAAACTTATGTGAGCATACAATTTTAATATTTTTCCAAGACGTAGTACCATATGGCGTCGTATTCCTCGTTCTCGCGAATGAATTTCTGACCATCTAGTATGTCTCCCTTAGTTCCGAGGCTACGCTGCACGTGAATCCTAAAGGCCGTCACGGAGCCATCATTTTCGTAATTGCAAACGTACCTCAGTATTTGTGTAGCGGCTCAAATGATGTCCTCCGAAACCATTGGGTCATTTCTGAGGTAGCATCCGGATAATTTGCTCATCGTTCGTCCCGCAGTAGTTTACGTTGTCAAAATATGAATCGGATAGGGCCTTGCGGACTCTGTTTTGCCTCGATCGTTGAGCGACATGCCTTGCTCTTCACATTCTTCCTTTCAAAGGTTCTCCGGTCCCGCTCGGGTGGCTGCTGTAATACCGAACCCTCGTTGGATTAGAATGTGTTCTTTGTCGAGTGTCCGTACTCAAAAACACTTTAAAAGACAGCAAATAAAGATTGAATACTCGGGAGCCCGAGCTCAAAACAAAAACCGTTTCGTAAGAAAAATAAAAAGGATACTGAATGTGCTTTTCATCCCAAGGACTATATTGCGTCCATTTCAGTGGAGGATCTTCATATTGGGCTATAAATCCATAAAGGCGTATATAGTATAGTGTATGTAGAGTAAGAAGGATGACTGGCCAATGGACGCGCCCCCCACCCTGCGCCAGACCTTCAAACTTTGAATGGGAGTCGATTTGACGGAGTCTTCGTACGTCCTTCCGCAGAGGAGACCGGGTGGCGTGGTTTACCGTCTTTAGAATCGTCTGCGTGGCTGCGTCTGACGCAGATGGATGGTTGACTAGATAGATGTCGGGACGCCGGTCGCGTCTCTTTGAATTGGGCGGAATCTCGCGACACCAAGTGGGAAGTTGCGTCGGTATATTATGGCTGCCTTCTCGGGTGGGTACGTGTCATGCGTTCGCTTGTCGAGATTAATTGCTCCTAACTCGCGAGCGCCCTTCCGTCCGTATCTTTCGAAGGGTTCGTACTCTTCGACGCGCGAGCTGTTTTGGCTCAACCAACGTGCTTACAACATCTTTCCTTTTTTTTTTTTTTTTTGAGATTATGACAACATTAGTAACCTTCCTGAGGCATACACTTGATAGTTTTTTTTTTTTTTTTCTTGTTTGTAAGGTGGTAGGCGTATATCGCTCTCCGGCGTTTTTGACCTCCTGTTCATGAAAGTGGAAAAGCTTGGCTAGGGGTTTCAGAAAGTTTGTTCATGCAGAAAGGGAAACGGGATGTAAATTTTGGTAATATTGACGCATAGGGGAAAGCACCTTCTGGGATGATAAAGGGTGGGGATTCGTCTTGGCTCTTGTGAAACGTTCAGGCATAGCGTGTGTTTGTTTGTCTGTGTGTGACGGGGGGGGGGGAAGGAGTCTTGAGGAGTTTATTTAGATGTAGGTAAAAAGGGTGTCACGGGTTTTGGGGGTTTGTATGCTATCTGAGGAAAGGGTTATTTGTTATTTCAAAGCGTTTGTTCACGTGTAAGTAAAATGGCATTGTTGAAGCTAGGGAGTTGTCAAGTGGTTTTTACAGGTTAGATCATGAGGAAAAAAAAAAAGCGGGACCGTGGGGGTGATATATTGTCACGGGTGGTGACCAAACAAAAACAGGAAATAAACAGAAAGAAATAAACGTTTAATGTGGCGAACTTGTGCAAAAAAAAAAAAAATAAAGAAGGAAACAGAAGAAAGCAGAGCGTCGCGGGCGTCGAAGTCGGCGTGTCAGCAGAATCGAGCGCTAGGGCGAGACTGACTCGACAAGGTCGCGGGCGGCCTCTTATCTAGAGTGCGCCGCTATCTCGAAGATTCGGCGAAAGCGGTTCGAGCGTCGCGTGATCGGGGCGAGAATGAACACGCACTTTCTAGAGAACAAAAGCAGGGATGAATGATAGAAGTTACGTGCGGTACATGAATAAACGGGAACTTTCTGGAGGACCCTGACCGAGCGTTGCTTTCTCAGCCTTGCGCGCGGCATTACTCCCCCCTTTAAAAGTGCATCGCCCCGATGCAGTGTAAAACAAATCAAAATAAAAAAGAACGATAAACTAAAGAGTTTTTTGGAGCACAAAAGGTCCACAGTCCTATCGAGCGTAGTACGGCTTCAGGCGCACGACGTGGACGACCTCAGGTCGTGGTGGGCGGCGTGACGATGTTCGTGTTCCGTCGGGCATCACCTCGTAGTTCAGCTCGCCGAGGCGACGAAGTACCTTGTATGGTCCAAAGTACCGTTTCAGCAGTTTCTCACTGAGGCCGCGGCGACGGATGGGCGTCCACACCCACACCCTGTCTCCAGGCTGGAAGTGAACGTCTTTGCGACGAAGGTTGTAGCGACCCGCGTCGACGCGTTGCTGGTCTTGAATCATGAGTCGAGCGAGCTGGCGGACTTTTTCGGCGCGTTGAGCAACCACCTGGGCGTCGTCGCTCTCATTGTCAGATGGCTCATGGGGCAGCATTGCGTCCAGCATGGTCGTTACCTTCCGACCATGTACCAGCTGGAAAGGGGTGAATCCAGTGGTCTCCTGAACCGCCGTATATTACGCGAACGTGACGTAGGGCAACACCTCGTCCCACGTCTTGTGCTCAACGTCGACGTACATAGAGATCATATCGGCGATTGTCTTGTTGAGTCGCTCGGTCAGCCCGTTGGTCTGCGGTTGGTATGCAGTGGTTCGACGATGGCCGGTGCCACTGAGACGAAGGATCTCTTGCGTCAGCTGGGCCATGAACGAAGATCCGCGATCTGTAATCAGAACCTCGGGAGCGCCGTGCCGGAGGACGATGGACTCGATGAAAAACTTGGCGACTTCCACAGCAGTCCCTGAAGGAAGAGCTTTCGTTTCGGCGTACCGCGTGAGGTAATCTGTGGCGACGATGATCCAGCGGTTCCCCGACGTCGAAGGCGGAAAAGGACCAAGTAGATCCATTCCGATCTGCTGGAAGGGTGTAGTTGGAGGAGAAATGGGCTGCAGAAGTCCGGCCGGCCTCGTCGGCGGTTTCTTGCGTCGCTGGCACTCGTGGCATGATCGTGTGTATAGGTGGACGGTCTTGGGGAGCTTCGGCCAGTAATACTTTTCACGAATACGGGCCAGTGTCCGGCTGTAACCAAGGTGTCCGGATGTCGGGTCGTCGTGGCAGGCTTGGAAGATCTCCTCTCGAAGGTCACTCGGGATTACCAGCAACCAAGGTGTGTTGTTGTTGCCGAAGTTCTCTTTGTAGAGTACACCTTTTCGGATGGCGAAGGTCGGCAGTACTCGTGAGAAGACACGTGGCACGGTACTCCTGCCCCCTTCCAGGTGCTCGATTAATGCGCGCAGCTCAGGATCGTCCCGTTGACGTCGTGCCATATCGTCGGTGTTCACTGCTCGTAGAAAGCACTCGTCGTCATTGTCGTCGCTGCAGCCGGAAGGGGTTTCGACGGGGGCTCTGGACAGGCAGTCGGCGTCGCTGTGCTTGCGGCCTGACTTATAGATAGGGTTCGGAGTTTTCGGTTTAAACCGATAAAAACCGATAAAAGTACGCCGAATCCATTTTCGAAAATTCGGTTTTAACCGAAAAGGGTCAGTTTTTAGGTTCGGCATTTTCGGTTTAAACCGATAAAAACCGATAAAAGTACGTCGAATTCATTTTCTAAAATTCAGTTTTAACCGGAAAAGGTCACTTTGACCTTCCAGTCGTACCGCAGAGCCGTGGAAAAAAAAAAAAAGTGGAACGACAGTGTCTATCGAAACGAGTCCGAATGTATGGGATACACGGATGCCATCACGACGTTTTGTTTTAATGTGCGCATCATCGATCGGAACGTGAAGTCCGAAACGGGTAATGACTTCGCCATTTACGAGCGTGTTTTCGAACTCGTTGTAAGGAAGACTGACTTCGTGGAAGCTCTGCATATTGTGTTGCACTTCAAAGCGTCGCAGCGTGTTTCTTTTGGCGGTCACAATTGGTTGATTGGCCGATTTTGGCTCAGGCAGTGCTTCATCTCATCAGCCTGCCAGTGTCCCGTGTTAGCGTTGAGTGGGTATTCTCAAAGCTCAGGGTCATAATAACAGGAAACAAGGGTCCGGATCAACGAGGAGAACCTGGAAAAGCTAAAGTACACGTGTGTGCACTATAATAAGATCACATAATCCTGATGCACAGAAGGTGAAGTTCCATGTTTTTTTGGCATAGGCTTTGTATCTGACTTGTTTGTACTTCTGAGTTTTTTTTACTTTTTCTTGTTTCTTTTACAGTTGCACACATTTGCCAAACAAAGTGTCCATTTATTTTTCAGTGTATCGGTGCCGTTATTTTTTGAGTGATCACAAATATCAGAGCTAAAAGGATCATCTGATCCAGTGTCGGTTGGTGTTTATTTTATATTCACCGAAAAAAGCCGATAAACTTTTGTGGTCATAAATATACGACGAAAAAAACCGAAAATTCATTTTTAAAATAAACACCGAAAAAAGTACGCCGAATTTTGAAAAAATAGAAACCGAAAACGCGGAACCCTACTTATAGACCACTGTCATGTTGAACTCTTGTAGTCGAAGACTCCATCGAGCGAGGCGTCCTGACGGGTCCTTCAGCTTCGCAAGCCAACAGAGCGAGTGGTGGTCCGTGATTACACGGAACGGGCTGCCGTACAAGTACGGACGAAACTTCGTTATTGCCCAGACGACCGCAAGGCATTCTTTCTCAGTTGTGGAGTAATTCTTCTCCGCCTTGGACAATGTCCGACTTGCGTAGGCGATGACTCGCTCGATGCCTTCTTGCACTTGGACTAGTACTGCGCCCAGTCCCGCGTTACTTGCGTCCGTGTGAATTTCTGTTTCCGCATCCTGGTCGAAATGTCCAAGCACAGGAGGAGTCTGGAGTCGTCGTTTCAGTTCGTCGAATGCCTGCTGTTGCTCCTCGGCCCATTCGAACTTCTTGGCGTCCTTCGTGAGATTCGTAAGTGGTGCGGAAATCCTTGCGAAATCCCGAACGAAGCGTCGATAATAGGCACAAAGTCCAAGGAATCTTCGCACGGCCTTCTTATCTGTCGGCGCTGGAAATGCCGCGACGGCGCGAGTCTTCTCGGGGTCTGGGCGGACGCCTTCGTTACTAACCACGTGGCCAAGGAACTTCAGTTCGTCATAGGCGAACCGGCACTTTGACGGCTTGAGTGTGAGTCCGGCGGTCTGAATGGCTTGAAGAACAGCTCGGAGTCGTCTCAAGTGCTCGTCGAAGTCAGCTGAAAATACTACGACGTCGTCAAGGTAGACGAGACAACTCTGCCACTTCAGCCCTGCCAGTACGGTGTCCATGACACGCTGGAAAGTTGCTGGCGCTGTGCATAGTCCGAAGGGCATCACCTTGTACTCGTACAGTTCATCCGGCGTGACGAAGGCTGTCTTCTCTCGGTCCCGTTCGTCGACCTCGATTTGCCAGTAGCCGCTCTTCAGGTCCATCGATGAAAAGTATCGAGAGTGGCGCAGCCGGTCTAGAGTGTCGTCGATGCGGGGGAGTGGGTAGACGTCTTTCTTCGTAACCGTGTTGAGCTGCCGGTAGTCCACGCAGAACCGAAGAGTTCCGTCCTTCTTCTTAACCAGCACGACTGGAGAGGCCCATGGACTGCTTGAAGGTTGGATTATGTCGTCATTCAGCATCTCTTGAACTTGCTGATGGATCACCTCCCTTTCCTTAGCGGAGACTCTGTACGGCGATCGATGCACAGGGCGCGCGTCGTCCTCAGTAACGATGCGGTGCTTGGCAACCGCGGTCTGGCGCACCTTCGACGACGTCGCAAAGCAGTCGCGGTATTCGGCGAGGAGGTTAACCAGCTGACGCCGTTCAGGGTCCGGAAGCTTAGGGTCAATGTCGAGCTGCGCTGGCGACGTACTGTCTTGCTGGGGCGGCGAGGATTCGTCAGTGATCGCAGTGATTTCGGCGGGGTTTCGGAGTTTCTCGACGTGGCCCACGGCTGCACCTTTCGTGGGGTGTTGCGTTTCGTTTCGGAAGTTCGTCACGAGGGCCACAGTCCGCCCGTCCTGAAGTTCAGCTACTCCCCTTGCGACGCCTATGCCTCTTCCCAGGAGCAATTGGAGGCTTCCCTCGAGAAGAACTTCGCCACAGGAAGCTTTATCGATCCCGACAAGTACGAAAACACTCGACCGCGGTGGTAGGTTTACGTGGTTTGCGAGGACTCGGACCGTGGGTGACGTCGCTTCGGGTTCCTCCGCTGGTGGAGCAGGTTTTCGTAGCGTCAGCCGGTTTGTTCCGGGGTCGATGACAGCGCCATACTCGCAGAGAAAGTCCATTCCGAGGATAACGTCCCTCGAACAGTCTTGCAGAACGACGAACTTGACAGGGCACGTTTCACCGTGGATCTCGACGCGAGCAGTGCATCTCCCGACTGGTGTGATGAGATGTCCTCCGGCGGTTCGTATTTGGGGTCCTTCCCACGGCGTCATGACTTTTCGAAGGCGGCGGGAGAGCCTCCCACTCAAGACTGAGTAGTCTGCTCCGGTGTCCACGAGTGCTGATGCGTCGTGACCGTCCATGACGACGTTTAGGTTGTTGGACACCGTTGCAGGGGCGTCGTAGCGATGCGTGGCGTCGGGAGAGTGGGAGCGCTCCGGCGTTCTTGGAGGCTCTTTACGTCGGTCGTCTTCGGCAACTCCACCTCCAGGGGTTGCCGCGCCTAGTTTCCCCGGCGAGGAGCGAGGGGCGACAGGCTTTCACGTCGGGGTCGGTGCATCGGCGAAGCTGGACGTCGTGGCGATGGCGACCGGAACTCTCGGCGGGACGCAGGCTCGGGGGACTGGGGTCGTCGCAGGTACTCGTCGATCTCCCGAGGGCGTTCACCACACCGGGGGCGCGGGTCGTTTGGGTGGAATCCGCGCAGCCCGAGTCGTCGGTATGGGCATCGGCGGTACACATGGTCGGCTTCCCCGCAGTGGTAGCAGAGCGGGCGTCGGTCGGCCGTTCGCCACACGTCGGTCTTCCTCGACGAGGGTTGCTCCGGGCGAACGTCGTGGACTTGTCCTTCCTGGCGTCGAGGATACTGTGGCATCGGAGGGTCTCGTCGGGGTGGCGCCGTGGTCTGGCGGTTAGCTTGCGGCGATCTTCGGGCCATGGCGGCGTAGCTCAAAGTAGGCTCCTCTGGCGTCGTCGTTTTGATGGGAATCTCAGGTTGGAAGGCTCGTTGGACTTCCTCTCGGACGACCTCGGCGAGCGACAGGGAGGACGAGCGATCCGTAGCGGGGAGCATCTTGCGGATTTCTTCCCGGACGACTTCTCGGATGATGTCACGGATGCCTGGGAGGTCGGTACCAAGGTCGTATCCGGATGTCGCCAGAGTAGTCACGCCAGGGTGCCGCTCGTAGTGTCATGCGCGTGCTAGTAGCGCACGCTCCATATTCGTCGCCTCCGTGACGAACCCGTCGACAGTTGTCGGAGGATTGCGAATGAGACCTCCGAATATCTCGCTTTTGACACCCCTCATCAGGTGTCGCAGCTTCTTCTCCTCTGTAGCCTGAGGATCGGCGCGGGCGCTCAGGCGAAGAACATCCTCAACGAAGCTGGTGATGCTTTCATTCAGACCTTGGGTCCTTGTTCGAAGGATGTCTTCGGCCCCCTCGCGTCGGTGTTGGCTGGTAAACGTCTTCACTAGCTCTTGCTTGCACACCTCCCATGAGGTTAAAGAAGCCTCGTGGTTCTCCAGCCAGTACCTTGCAGTACCTTCCAGCGAGAAGTAAAGGTTCTGCAAGCAGTGCTCAGCTGACCACCCGTTATGTCGGGCCACACGTTCATAATGTTGCAGCCAGTCCTCGATGTCCTCGTGGGTGTCTCCGTGGAAAGGCGTCGGAGTTTTGGGTGCGACGGGCAGGTATACGACGCTGGCGGTGGACGGGTTCTGGGACGACTGGCTGTCCATCGTTGGCCTCGTTGGCTGCTTAGTCTTGGGCGGAAGAGGTCCGAATTCCGGGTGTAGACCTTGGGTGCGACGACTGAACCGGATCTCGGAAGTGCTTTCGTCGGTTCTTCGTGGGCTAGGCGTCGGACTTGCACTGTGGGCCCTCGGAGGGGTACGCGGCAGGGGCATGCGGTACCCCGCACCTCCACCAAATGTCACGGGTGGTGACCAAACAAAAACAGGAAATAAACAGAAAGAAATAAACGTTTAATGTGGCGAACTTGTGCCAAAAAAAAATAAAGAAGGAAACAGAAGAAAGCAGAGCGTCGCGGGCGTCGAAGTCGGCGTGTCAGCAGAATCGAGCGCTAGGGCGAGACTGACTCGACAAGGTCGCGGGCGGCCTCTTATCTAGAGTGCGCCGCTATCTCGAAGATTCGGCGAAAGCGGTTCGGGCGTCGCGTGATCGGGGCGAGAATGAACACGTACTTTCTAGAGAACAAAAGCAGGGATAAATGATAGAAGTTACGTGCGGTACATGAATAAACGGGAACTTTCTGGAGGACCCTGACCGAGCGTTGCTTTCTCAGCCTTGCGCGCGGCAATATTGCCGCGTGGATGATCAAGAAGATACGCTTCTCCGTTCATCTATAAGATTCGTGTACACTGTTACCCTGAGCGTAAACGATAAGGAGGGCAGAATGACCTTGCCTACTCAGTCTCGCCCTAGCTCTTTCCCGAACGTTCTGGGTCGAATATTCGAGATGACGAACATAGCCAGCCGGCACCTGCCAGGTGGCGCCAGCAGGGTGAGAGCCCACGGTTATACCCTGCCTCGTTGTAAATTGGCAAAGGGTGAACGATAAGCCCCGCATTGCGTGCCGACGGCTTCGATATGCGCTACGTATGCGAGCGCAACGCACGCATATTGGAGCGTGACGCAGCGAAAACCTTGATACGTCTTCGCAGTAAAAGCGCACTCAGGTGGTTTGTAGTCACGTTCCGATTGTCCCGCCACAACCGTAGCTTCCGCCGTACTCGTATATTACGCGATCACGGCTTCCTGGTTCTACCCAGTATTTCTTGCTTCAGACGAGCTAAGCGGCGCCTCCACAGTACTAGCTTACGTTTGAACAATGCAGCCTCAAACAGCATTGCAGGTCGCCTCTAGTAGATCAAGAGCCGAGCGCCGTATCACCGATTCATTCTCTGGTTCTCTCTCCCGATAGCCAGCTGCTACGCCGACGTATCGTCGCTTGCTGCTGCCGTCGTCGGCGGTCCCTGCTGCTTTCTCGACGTGTGTTTTTTTCTTTTTCGTTTCTGGCACAAGTTCCTCCCCGCAATATATCTTTAGTTCTTTGCGTTTTCGCCTGCCCCATCGTCTGTCATTCGTGACAATATTATTGAGAATGTGGTAATGCGTGGAGAAAATATATATCATAGGTCCTTGGTAGTTTCTATCTACGGAAAGGGATATCGGTTATTTTATGGAGCGTGTTCACACGTAGGTAAAATCGCGTTGCTCAATCTGCGGAGGCGGCTAATGACACCCGGGACTGAAGGCGTCGTGCTTTTTAAGACAAATAAAATTATCGTTATTATTTATATTAATATTATTATTTTTATAATTATATTAATTCTAATATATATAATTATATAAATTTATAATTATAATAATAATAATTGTATCAGTATTATAAACGTTTCGTGGAAACTCCTGGTACATGAGGACGCCAACCTTTTTAATGTATTTGAATTGCCTAACTTTCAAACGGTTTACGTTGGTTCAGTTGTGTTACGGAACATTTGGAACACTGAATTCAAACCTTCAAGCTCTTCTACTCATGCCTTTCGTCTCGTGCAACCTTAAAAAAAAAAAAAAAAAAAATATATATATATATATATATATATGTGTGTGTGTATATTATTGTCTGTATTACATAAGGTGAAAGCACGCGTGCATATTATGTTCCCCGTATTTTTTCTCAACTACTCCCCGAACTTCTGACTTTTATTTCGCTTAGAAAGACAAAGAGAGTGTTTAAACGTATTACTTTGTGCTGAGTGCCTTCGGTTGGACTTCTTTTTAATGTAGCTATGCGTACTGTTTTATTTGTTTTTTTTAACGTGGGTCATTTTTTGACATTTTTGTACGCTTGGTGTTTTGAACATGTATAGCGTATTTGTTTTGTACAGCGTTCTGCTTCCTCCTCTTATAAAAAGCTTTTTTTTTTCTTTTTTCGTGCTTTTTTGTTTTTACATTTGGAACACTACGCTTTGATTCGTGTTAGTGTGTATGTTTTCTGTTAACAACAGGTATTTGATTTGGTCGCACGGCCCCACATGCACGCAGAATGCTACTTTTTGGGACTGTTAATTATTTTGTACGACTTGACTCGAAATCAAAATTGAATTGAGTCTATTTTACACGATATCGGAGATATTTTTTGAATAATTTTAAGCGTATGTGTTTATTTTTGGGCTTAGAGCCGCTCTGCAATAATATGCCTCACTTTTCAATTGTAGGGTCGCGTCACACAAGCCACTTATTGGCTTCGATGTGCCCGTTTTCTTAGGTTCCCCATGTCGATGGCAATACATTGATTTATTATTATTATTATTGTTATTGGTTTTGACTGGTTTGAGCATACATTGGAAGAGCAGCGTGAGTGATTTAAAAAAGTGTTTGTATTTGGGGTGAAAACGATGCCGATAATTCTGGGGACTTCACATATACTTCTAAATGGTGTAGGCATCTGTTGATAAGGTGTCATATATTGATGAATGTGGTGCATGGAACTCTTTTGCCGATTTCGATTACTCGTTCGTAACGTAGAAGGGAAAGAGTATGTGTGCTTCTAGGTATTTCTAGGGAACTTCTTTATACGTCGGGAAAAATGTGTTGGTGACTGGGGGGCGGGGACTTTAATGACGGATTTAACAAGTTTGTTCACGTACAAGGGTATGGGGAAATTGCGACTTCGATGGTCTTGTTCATGCATAGGCGAAGGTGTGCTGAAGCCAAGCTAAGAGTTTTCTCCGTTCATATTTAGCTATGGTCCCTTGCAGGTGAGTAGCAGTACAAATTCCTCGCACAAAACTTTTTGCTCACCATGGTTGGCGGTTTCCTCCTCTCCAGCGTGCGTTCGGCTAATATTCTCAACCTGCAGCGTGTTGTACTACTTCTAAGCTCTTGAATTTCGCGCAGCCCGCGAAATAGATTGATTGCGGTGTTGGCTCGTGGAAGTCGGCGAAGATTTATTGAGAGGATGAATATGCAGATGGAACGGAAGTGATATTATTCAGTCGAAACGAACAGTAATAATTAAATTTAAAAAAAAAACCATACGGGCAAGCTTATTCTGTTGGAGTAGAGGGGGAAAAAAAATGAATGCAAGAAAAACGAGTGGCTGTTGCTGGCTCCTAAATCTTAATAGAGCGGCTCCACGTATCACCTTTTCCAATTAGCATTCCGGATGATTAAGCCTTTCGGCTCGGCCATCATTCGAGTTAAATTAATATTGGAGGCCGAATATTGGAAACGCTTTTCGGTCCGTCTGCGGACTTCATTCTACGTATCGAATTTTTGACAGCCGGCTTTTCTGCGACTGATTTATGATAGTAACAGCGCCGACCGCCGGATGTAATGATTTTTATCTTTATGTTGCGTCCGTGTACATCGGATAATTTATGATTTTTTTTTAAGGTCTCGTATTCTTCTGGATGCCCATGCAGACAGAAAAACTCAATTTTGAGCCGCCAGATTTCTGGCGGCTCAAAATGGAGCCTTTCTTTCTTCAATAACTGAAAAAAAAAAAAAAAAATAGAACAGTAGGCATTTGGCTGCCGCTAATCCTTTGAACTCGAGAATAATAATTGTCCATTTACCCGAGAGTTCAAAGTTGTCGCCTAAGCCGGGCTCTGCACAGAATCCAACGTACCGACGCAATCCGAAACCGACGACGTCGTTGCGACGGGATGCGTTCGCATGGCTCAGTCAAGCTGTTTCGGACAGCTTTTTTCCGTCGCTTTAACCTACATTGTTTTCTCTCGAAAAATAAAGGTGAAAAATAAAGATATTATTATTATACTTTGCCTGGACGCTTCCCCCACACCCACGCGAATAGAGAGCGGGATCGTGTGATGAAAGGGAGGGAGGCGGCAGATTGGTCTGGCGAGTACGTGGCTCCCACCGCACTGTGAGCGCTCGGGGCTGAACAGAGCGTAGCGGCTGAGGCGAGAAGGGAGGGTGGGCGAGGCTCGTGGAAGGCCTCACGTCCAATTTCGGGAGCCAGCGTGGCAGCAGGCGCCTTTTTTTCCAAGTTTCTCGAAGCTGGCCGCTTGCTTGATTGCCGGGCTACACTCGGCGTTCTAACGACCTTTCTACTGCCGCCCCTTTGCCTTCTTTCTTTCTCTCTCTCTCTCTTCTTTCTTTCTCATCATTTCATTCTCCCAAACTCTTGAAATGAAACGGTACGGGTCAGATTGCGAGTGGGACCGTTTTTTGTTCTGTTTGTTTCATTCGTTGTGGTTGTTTTTTTTTTTTCTTCCCCGTTCTGAAAGGGGTCTCTGCCTATTAGGCATTCCTCTCACTTCGCCTTGCGTAGTTGGGCTTCCTAAGTTGTCTTGTCTCTTTCTTTCTTTCCTTCTTTTTTCTTTTTATCGTTAGACACGAACAGATGAGGCCGGTGCATAGAGCCCATCACTTTTTTTTTGTTGTTGAAATTAAATGCATGTCATCGTTACTCCCTATTTCTCTTTCGTTCTATATTAATGCTCATCTTGTTTTTCTTTCGCGCATCCAATTAATATGCATTTATTTTCTTTTTTTTTTTATTCGCTACAGTCAAGAATGAAACGATATGCGGAATTCGCGAGTGCCTCTCATCCACTTGCGTTTTGCGTTGTCAAGTTGGCTTTCAAGTGTTCACGCGTTTCCGTTGACTTTGCGTCGTCTAGGTTGCTCCACTAGTGGGTCTGGCGACGCCAGAGTTTTTTTCGAGGTTTTTATGCGAATCACGGATATTTATTTATTTATTTTACCCCCAGGGCCAAAGGCTTTACAGAAGGAAGTGGGACTAAAACACACACACACACACACACACAGGCATAGAAAAAATACACAACAGCAAAACGACAGGAGGGCTATAGTTGTGTGAAGCAATACATGTTAATCGAGGCATTTCTAAAACTCTTACTGTCAGTACTTTATTTTTACACTTAATGGAGCTGTAAAAATGTTAAAAGTCGTCTGCGTATGCAATGTAAATAGTAGTTTTATGCATATTTCATGTCAAGAATAATTTGCTATATTTAAATTTGCTCGTAAATACCCCTTTAACGTAGCGGTATAGACTGTTTTTTTTTACCTGCTTTGTTGTGGACACAGAAACACAGACACACACAATGGTTTGTGGCTACAGTGAACGCGCACGAACCCGTCTTCCGAAGGTCGAACCATTTGTAGACGTTCCATTCAGTATTCTGCGCCACCGCTGTTAGAGGATTGCGTAATTATCGGTCACGGTCAGGTCACTTAAAACAAAACACTGGTATTTAACACCAACTGCGGAGTATTTGCATATGTACGGGGAAGGTTGATTTAGTTGTGTCCTGGCGCTCCAGGTATATATGTTCTTTTTCCTCCTCTTCTGGAGACGTAGTGTGCAACCTCGGAAACCACAACAGTCCACGACCATCAGGCATCCGTCGCTCCGTCCGCTGGAAAAGTTTCGGACAGGAGGATGAAAATTAGTTCCAAGTTCGAGTTCTCCCACGAGTCGAAGTGATTAGTTCTGGAAGGCCACGCCGGCTTCTGTGAGAGGGGTTATGGGTAGCTTCTGCCCCGAGATTCGGGCGTCCGGCGGACAGGTGTCGCGCGCGGTGGTTGGCGCATAACCTAGGTACCGCCCCTTTCTCCCCGACTCGGGAGTTCTTGGCGGTGGTGAGGAGGAGGACGCTTATTGAGCCGAGTTTCCCCGTACGGGACAGCAGCCATATGGGGGGGGGGGGGGGGGGGGGGGGGGGGGTGTAGTGTTGGGTAGGGGGTAGAGGGTAGGAGGTAGGGTAGGGTAGATGCGTGTGGGTTTCGTAAGCCGATTTTTGAAAACCTTAATTGGAAAACCTTCTGTAGGAAATTGTGGCCAACTTTTTGGAACATCTTTCGGAATAGGTAGTTTTCAATTAAATATCAAAATTCTAATTGATGTGTGTCTTATGCCCAGGCAATTACAGCCCTTGGGAGCATTACGATCGCTTTTAGAGTTGAGCAGAAATTTATAATTTTGTAAATGTACCATAGGATTCGATCCAAAAGAAAAAAGAATTGTAGCGTTGAAGTTAAAAATTATCCGCGTCTAAAAGTTTAATTATACTGCTTATTGATATTTTACGACAGCCATCCAAAAATATTCCCGGCGAGCATTGCGATGTTTGTTGTTGTTCAGTTGAAATTTTAATTCTTGTATGTTTCGAGGCTTTGGTGTCTAAGGAAGTTGGAGATGTGTCTTTCGTCAAGATTTGGAAAGCCTCAAATAGACCGTTCCGGAAATACGCAGCGCCTCTCATCGTCGTTTTTTTTTTTTTCGGACTAATGCAATCCAACGTGCGGCGCGTGAAGTCTTGCACATAAACAAATATCAAATAGGGAGAGGGGGGGAAGTGTCGGTTGCGTGCGAAATTAATGAAGGACATCGGACACGCCCGAGCGGAGGAGTGAGGATTTATTGACCACCTGAGGATCTGTCCAAGTAACGCGCAACCGAAACATCGTTTACTCGTTGCTTTCTCGTCAATAAGCCTCCATCCGATTGCGGGCACCTCGGAGGGGATTCACACCCGCCACCTCTAAATACAAGGAACGGTTCACGTTAGTTTCGCATTTCATGACTTCAGAAAGCAAAAAAAGCACGACAGTGTAGAGTTTTACTGGACCGCTCCGATACTGCCCCGATAACGGTTCGAGGCTTGCGGAAATGCGGCGGCGTGGTATCGGGCACCGTTATCGCAGTCATCGGAACGGTCTACTAAAACTCTCTGCTAGGGAGTTTTATGTCACGTTCGTCTGGGGCGCGCACGGCACCGAGAAAATGTCGCCCCCAAGGCCACGCCTCCGTGTAGGTGCACCACATGACGCACTACCAGGCGAACGCGAAGCATCCCGCCGTGCGACGCGCTCGGTGCGGTCACTGCAAGAGCAAAACATGAACGGGTGGACGGTAAAAAATATCCGCAAGAGTGGGGCGGCGGCTCGCGCCACCTAGCGAGGAAGGAAAGTAACAAATTGTTTTTCAAGTGGATGGTTCAAGTATGTACTTGTTATACCGAAAATTCGCCCGCCAACGTAAAAACAAAAACACATGGACTATGAAACAGTGTTCACACATACGCGATTTTATTGTCGGACTGATGACAAACGATAGGTACACGTCCGGTGTGAAAATCAACAGAGGCGAGGGCACGCAGGGGTTGAAGGAAAAACAAGAAATTTAATTAGGCGATAAAAAGCCGCGCACGGCGACAACACGACAAAACCATCAGAACGAAATGCGAACACGGGTTACTTTAACAACACACTGACGAACCTTCGAGCAGCGGGGCCGCGAAAAAAAAAAGACAGTACTCGCGCAACGCGAAACAAATCACCGCTCGCGACACAAACTGCAGCCGGGAAACAAGTTCGCCGGTGCAAAGATTACGAAAGTTCCGAAAAGAAAATTCCCCACTGCGGGACCCAAAGTTCAAGGAAAAGTTCAGTCCAAGTCCGAAGACTCACCACCGCCTTGAATCCGACGAACGACGAAAGCTTCACGTGCCCGGCGTGGTGGACTGATTGCTCGGCGGCCGACGCAACGCAGCCACGCCAGCACCGCACACACACACTTCCCGAAAAGGGAAAAACCGACGTCCGTCGTCACTGCTGGAATCGTAGCCAGAGCAGAGGGCTTGGGGGAAAGAAGATAGCAACGCCGACACACGTTCTCTCAAGCTGTGGGCCGCCATGTTTCGCGAGACGAGGAAGACCGACGACGATGTGAGAGAGAGAGAGGAGGTGCCGAAGGAAGCGGAGAGCGTAAACTCAAGGTCTCAGTGCCAGGACCTGCATGGTCTCCTTCCGACAGTGCAGCTGGTGCAGCAACGCACCGGTGCCGCGCGCCGCATGAAGTCCCAGGCGAACGTAGTGCAGCCGCACCGACACGACCAGGTGAACGTGACGCGTCCGTCGGTGCAGCGCGGTGCGGTGCGGTGCGGCCCGGGCGAATGTGACATTAGTAGATCGTTCCGAGGACTCCGATAACGATTGGCGATACTCCGCCGCCGCCTTTGCACACACATCGTATCGCTTTAGGGTATCGTTATCGAGGGTATTAGGGAGTTTTAGGGAACCGTTTTCACACATCCGATACGGTGCGATGGGCCCTTCGGTACGAACGCCCCCACAATTTCCCGGGCAGCGCTGTGCAAATTTGGAATCGACGCAAGGCCTTCTGGGATTTTCCGGAAGCGTCTATTGCGGACTATAATCCTTTTTACCGGGCGAGAAATGCCGAGTCATTGCTGGGCTGTGTACGCATGCGCGGCGCACATGCGTCCCGGGCATCCTGATACCGTGTCTGAACATCGTGAAGTGGCCTTTTCGATTCGTTACTACCACATATTGCGCCTGCCTTTCTTACCGCTCATTCACACTGGAAGCGGATCCGCGTTCGCAAAGCGGTTGCGAACGCGGTTCTATGAAGATCCAGTACAATTGCACGCGCACTCGATGACATCAAGTGCGCGTGCAATTGTACTGGATCGTTATACAACCGCGTTCGCAACCGCTTTGCGAACGCGGATCCGCTTCCAGTGTCAATGAGCGGTTAGAACTGGCGGCGCGCTCAAGAAACTCTTGAAATGGAGTGCCGTACTTAAAGGAGCCGTGAAACGAATTTTGGGCTGGGATAAATGATTTTAGTTTGGCACTTTACTAATCGCATATCGTTTAGTTCGCCAAAAGAAAGAGGGTAGAAAGTCAAAAGCCAGCTTTTCGGTACCAACGTCTGAAAATATAGTGGACTATTTGGTACTTTCTTTCCTTCGAAAGCTCTCCGCCTTCTCACTATGATATATCCGCGGTTCCCAAAGCGCGTCAGCGGTGCCAACCTGACGTCAGCCGAGCCCAGCTCACGCATTGGACACGAGAACTGCGTCACTCGGACGTATGCGCTCGTCAACAATCCATCCGCCGACGAATATTCGGATTCGCGTTCGTGGCCAATGAGTGCCCTGACGGAACTTATCGTCACTGGGGAATGGCAAGTTCTATGGTGTGCATGAAAAAACGCGCTGGAAGCTAGCAGTCATCGCACCGGTGCCGAAGAATGTCACGACGACGTGATTCCACAATTCGCATTTGAGTTAAAGCTAAGGGGGAAGAAGTAGGAAAATCGTTTCATGACCCCTTTAAGTCTAGCTTATTCAGTCTACCTTACCGCCGCCCGATGGAATTTTTTTTTTTCAACATATAGAGTAAAGATACTTGAAGTTCCTCCGCTGGTGCAAGCACGTGCAATGCCAAGCTTTTGTTCACGACGGAAATTAAAACATAACCGCGTGGGTAGCGCGTGCAAAACCCGTAGTGATGTCAAAAGTAGCGCAAGGTGCGTCGATGCACGAGGCACGTGCAACGTGCAGCCCTTGAGAAGATCATGTTGACACTGTGCAGCACTGAGCAAGATTTCAGACGCCATGAATTTCCCGGAAGTGGCTCGCCGCACGTGTCTCGAGCATTTCCACAACAATGAATGGCTCCACTTTTCCCAAGATAGAGGGGCTTTATAGTGAGAAAAACAGAAGCGCGCCTAGCAAACCTCTCACCGCGAATAGGATGAGCGGTGCTCCGACTTACCTTCGCCGTAATCTTCCACGTGTCCCTCGCGTCCTCTCGCAAACCCGCCGCTTCTTGTTTGTTTACGGATGTTATTTCGTGCCCAAGTCGTTGTACACCGACTCAACTCTTGGACGTCGCGGCACTGCGCGTGCGCACGCGATTTACTTTCCGGGAACCTGGTTTCTGCGCACGTGCACCACCCAGACCTGGTGTGGGCCAAAGCCGGCTTGTTGGCAGCCAGCTTGTTGGTCTATACTTCTCGCCGTATTTTGCCCCCATGGGAAACCGTATTTTGCCCCCTTCTTATTTACAGCGGAGCTGTCCAGGGCTAGTTTCCCCTGTATCGTGTCCTTTCTCAAACAACCGATGACACCAAACTCTGGACATCTACCGCCATCTATGAGCGACGGCGGCAACCAGACAGCCGGATTGCCTGTTGTCTGGTTGTACCCGTCGCTCATGGATAGCGGTAGCTGTCCAGCTTTTCCACTCTGGCTTGCCGACTTGCGGCCGGCCATCACTCAGTGCAGCTGGTGCAGCTTCACTGGTCTTCCTTCTTCACCAACGTGAAAAGGCTGAAAGTTTTTTTTTTTTTTTTTTTTGCTTATGTCATTTATCGTGTCATATTACACGGCACTGTACCACGTGACCTGCGGTGGCTACTGTGATTACACTCCACTTCACGCTAGGGAGTCCTGGGGAACCCTTTTTTCACATCCGGTACGGTTCGATGGACCCTCCGCAAGGAAGTGCGCATGCTCTACCACAGGAGACTCCCATATACGCAGTTCATACAATCTCAGAAAAAAGGATGTATTATTACACCCTTAATACACCCCAAAACTTCAATTCGACGTTCAGCGCCTTACAGTCGAACAGGCGGCCCCATATTTTACGAGGGGCTTGATTGCCGTGTGGTACAACTTCTTAAGATAGCTAATGTACGTATTATTGACTACAAAAAAAAGATTATCGGAGTTTTCTTGGCCCTACTGCAAAAACTCCATGTTTTCTTTTTTTTTGGTCTTTGATACGTACTTTAGCGATTCAATAATATCGCCCCTCGTAAAATTTGGAGCCGTCTGTTCGACTGTAGGGCGCTGTAGGTCGAAATGAAGTTTTGGAGTGTATTATATGGGACAAAAGGGTGTAAGGTGATACCCTTTTTTAGACTGATACTGGAAGCCGTCGTACCGTATCGGATGTGAAAAAAACAGTTCCCTAAAACTCCCTATGAAGTCCGTATTCAGTCAACGCTGTATAAGATCCGATGGAACCAATCGAGCAACGCCGGAATTTAATCGTCACGGCCCTCTTTGTCTTTGTGTGTTTGCTATATCACTGGCCAAAGCAATCACGCACAGCGAAGACGCCGTGGTCCTGCCTCCTTTTTTGTTTTTGTTCCGCTCGTGATTGGTTCAGCCAGTGATAGCAGACCGACAAAGAATGAGTGCCGTGACGATGCAGTTTTGTCACTGCTCAATCGGCAGCATATAGGATCGTACAGCGGCAGCATATACACTCCGTGCGACGCGACTGGCGCGCCGCCGCGCGGCAGGTACCGAAGGTAGGCAGTGAGAACTTCAGAGAAAACGAAACCGAAACCACGCCGCGTACGTTGGTGCGCATTGAAGTCGGAGCTGTGCAGTTGCGCTGGGTTCACAGCATGTAGTGCTTCAATAGTTATGCGCCGTATCTCGTGGGAACAAAGTTTCACAGTTTTTCACCTCGCCGATGTTTGGTGGGACAGCGACAATGATGGACCCGTGCCGTACGACGCGAGACATTTGGTCTCCCGAATATGTCTGCTACTCTGTCGGCACGACTGACATATTCTACACTGCCGCTTTGCGCTCTGCGTTTGTTTTCGTACCAGTAACGCCTACATGTGTTAGCGCCGATGGGACGATCTGAAATGCCATCCCACACTCG
Organism: Ixodes scapularis; assembly: GCF_016920785.2. NCBI lineage: Eukaryota > Metazoa > Arthropoda > Arachnida > Ixodida > Ixodidae > Ixodes > Ixodes scapularis. Next base: position 32,369,938 of record NW_024609883.1, on the reverse strand, counting down.
CGGGTATGCAGTGTCAATTTCGTTGGAGGAGTGCCCTCCAAAGAAGTTTCGTCCCCATCGTACGTGTCGATGATATTTCCGGACAAGTATGGCACGCAATCTGTACTTCATGAAGAAAGATTCGAACGGTAAAAACAAGAGTGACAAATATGAATCTAAAGAAAACAACAATCAAACTCGAAATCACTGGAGAATCGACGATTGAGTATGGAAGTTTATGTGGTGTGCTTTCTTTTTTGATCAGCCTCCTTTTAGATGTGGAAACGCTGACTCCCCGAGTTCTGTAGACAAATTTTTTTTTCTTGGCTTTAGAGCCACCTATCACAAAGTTGTTCGAACTGGAAGTACCGTCCACTGGTCCCTTCCTACCTGTAAAGTGTGCACCTCCCACGATGAGTGGTATCATCTTTAAAGCCTTTGACGGGCAAAACTGGTTCCCATTTAGTTACGCGCCTCCCAAACCACATTTCCACTTGGTTTCGCTATGCTACCTTTTTTTGGTATAATAAGTGTTGTGTCGAGTTACGGTTATGTCAAAGTACCTGTGCGCCGAAAATCAGCACCTCGAACAACAGGTTATTACAGAACAGCCGACCACAAAGGCCCTTGATGGTCAAACCGTGTGTTGGCCAACAACTTTGTTTTCTCGGCTTTGGAACCACTTTTCGTAAAGTTGTTTCAATTGCAAGTACAGTTCACTAGTTCCTCCCAACCTGTAAACTCTCCACCTTGTTTTCTCGGCTGTGGAACCACTTTTCGTAAAGTTGTTTCAATTGCAAGTACAGTCCACTAGTTCCTTCCGACCTGTAAACTCTCCACCTCCCACGCCCAGTAGTATTCTCTTGAAAGCCCTTTCATGGTCAAAACCGGTTCCCATTGAGTTATGCCGCCCAAATCAAATTTCCACCTGGTTTCCCTATGCCATTTCTTTTTGGTATAAAAGTGCTGTGTCACGTTCCTGTCAGGTACAAGCACCTGTGTGCCCAAATCTCCGCTTTGCACAGCCCGCTATAACAGAACATTTTGGGTCCAATATTGGATATCCCCTACTGCTTTATTTCTTTATTCGTTAGAAACATAACCTTCACACCTGCTGTCTTAAAGAAACTTGGCACACTTCGTGCACAAACTTAGTGAACATCTCACTCGCCTCAAAATATCATCGTTCCAGCAGTCCTACGTTTACAGCGACGAGCGAAATAAATTTCCCACTCAGAGCAATTATGGTAGCGGCCGTCTTGCTTTTCGGAAAATTGCTCCAACTCCTTTTTCGGCCGCAACTAGGGAAATTACCCCTAATAACGACTCAAACTCAATATAGAAGAAGTGGAGAACAGCTAAATGCCCCTCTGCCCCAGCGCTCGTGCAACGTCACCCTCAACGTATCGGCTTAACAAGCAAAAGTTTCGTCCGTGCGCGCTTCCGCCGCCACAGCTTGGCATGCGAAAAGGCGCCGCAGGCTGCTGAACGCACCTCACTGCCGAACGCCAGCTCCTCCGCTAGCAGCGCCGCGCGCGTTTTTCAAAGCGCCCCCTATAGTTCCCGCACGGAGCGTATAGGATCGTACATACGTCATCCCTTTTTGATGCCTCGCGGCGCTGTTCTCCTCCGTGGTGGAGGTCCGGAGGCTGCGTACTGTCAGCACGAAAGCTCCGCAGGTGGGTGGCGCAGCCGAGGAGGGAGTTTTCTGGGTTGTTGACGTCAAGGCATCCGTCCGCAGAGTTCTCCTTTGTGTGGATACCCTAATGTGATCGGGTTTTGAGCGTGCGCTCTGAACAGCACCCTCAAATATGGCGTCCTGTGAAGATCGTTCCTCACTCCTATTGTCCCATAGGCGGCTCTCTCGAGTAGCTGTCGAATGACGATGAAAATGCCGGTAAATACGATCAGCAGCGCGTTTGACCGACCTCCGCCAGTGCCCTCTTCTCCGGTTGCGCGCGAAGCAGCTAGCTGTTCCTCGTTTGTTTACAGATTACGGTCACGTGCCCGACTCGTTCATTCTTCGCCGCATTTTCCCTCGTGGCTCACCTCGATGGCTTTTTTTTTGCTTCTCCTTTTTGTACTTGGGTCATCTGTTGTTGCTGATTACACGTCAGTACCACGTGACCTGCGGTGGCCACTCTGCGGCTAGACGACCGGCTCCACGCTCGGACCGGCCTCGAGGAAAATGCGACGGAAGGGTGAAGGGGCTGTGTGTATATATGCTGATGGATGAACGAACATCGTGACTGGGGAGACTGATGGATTGGGGGGCTGCCTTTTCCCGCGGCCGCTAACGTAGTCTGGACATCGCGCCTCGGCTTCCTCAGACGCGCCCTGCTGCCTCCTTTGTGTGTCGAGGGGGGAGTCTACGATTTCTTTTCCCGACGCGATAGCTCACTCGCTGTTCCTTCCGTTGCCCCGTGCTTATGCCGTTTTGTTGTCGGAACCCCTAATGGAATATTTTGGTGTAAGTCAGCCCCCTTCTGAGGTTTTGGGGAGTTTCGTGTTTGCCCGTGTATAAGCCGCATGCGCCGTCTTGTTGCTCGCAGGCACGATTGAGACGTTGCGCCTCTGATGGGCGTTTTGAAAACTACTAAAGTGTGGAATCAGGAATGGAGCTCGTCGTGCCTCTGGGGGGTGTCTTGGGGACTACTAAAGGGGTGAATGTGACCAGTCGCAGCTCTCGTGGGCGTCTTGGGAACTACTAAAGTGGGAGTGCGACTCGTCCGACTTTTGGTGGGTGTCGTGGGAACTATTGGAGTGTTGAATGCGACTTAAAGTTTTGGAGCAGGCACATATGTATCGGGGGCCTGTCTTCGCTCTTTCTCTTAGCCCTCCAAAATGATTAAGAAAATAAATCATTTCGGCACATTCAGTGGTTGTTGTACCGCTGTTCGGCAATCGCGCAGTGTTGTACGCGTTCCTCCAAAACGGAATGAAAGCTCGTTCTCACACCTTTTCAATCTCGGAACGAGCTTGCGTTACAAAAACAGCGCGTTTCGTTTTTTTTTTTTTTAGATTATTGGAACGTGTTGTTATATAACGTTAGCTTTGCGTAATTTTATAAAATAATGTGCTGGGCAATCCGTACTTAAAATAATTCGAGCAAGGGAAAATATGCACAGCGAACTACGTGTCCTCCCGCACGATCGCAGTTGTTCCAGCTTTTTGTTTTCGATTATATCTCGTGCAATTCCCCGAAGCCTAAAAGCCTACTAAATTGTGGTAAAAAAAAAAAAAAAAAAATATATATATATATATATATATATATATATATATATATATATATATATATATATATATATTGTGAGCCAGACGGCAAAACCCGCAATTCGGTCTGGCAATCATCGTGCCCACGTGCTCAAGGACTGGCGCGTGCAGTTGTTCTTGGTCGCCTCGGCGCGTTATGCCGCCATCTAACCCAGTTCTCTCTTAATTAAACCTTTTTATATTCTTATGTGCCTACCGGTCCTCACATTTGGCGCAGTCGACAGCCAACAATGCCAGGGCCCCCTACCGCCACTCGCCCGACCGCACCGCCTCCTCGCCTTGCCTGAATTTACAGTCCGAAGTACGTAACCCGCCCTGCCTCCCTTCGTACTTCACCCGCCCGCAAACGCAAGCCCGCCTAGCGCCCGCCAGCCACAATGCCACTTATAAATTGGGCCGAAGCTACGGCCGACGACCTCGCCGGATTTACGGTGGATTTTCTCCGAAATGAGCGACTTCGTCGGAACCTCGAAGTTACCGGAGCCAAGGAGGACATCATCCACCGCCTCCTCGCTGACATCGCCCAAAACAGACCGCCAACGCCACCAGCATTGCTCCTTCCCGACCCTGCGACTTCCGCGCATTGCTCGCAAAAGTCATTGCCTCTTCAGACTCTTGACCCAGCGCAAAGTACGCAGCTGCTGACAAGTTTGCTGCAACAATTACTTAACATGCCTCAACGCCCAATGGCCCCCGTTCAAGTAGCGACTCTCCCAGATTTGTCCGCGTCGCTGCCGACCTTTAGCGGCGACGGAGGCATCTCCGCCCGACACTGGATTGAGGAATTGGAACGAACACAAGGACTGGCGTCCTGGGAACCTTCGACGCTGCTCGCAGTCGCCCTCGGGAAGCTTCGTGGCCCGGCAGCCGACTGGAAAGTCGTCACTGGCCGTCAGTGCCCAACATGGGATAGTTTCAAGATCGCGTTCAAAGCGCAGTTCAACGACAGGTTAATTATCCCTCTTGCAGTGGCAGCAGAAGGTTACCTCTCGAGTACAGTGACGTGGAGAGAGCCTGGTGGACTACTCTCTAGCAAAATTAAAGCTCATCTCCAAGTGCCCAGTCGTTCTGACCGACGTCCAACGTATTGAGTATGCTATTCAAGGGGTTCAGGACGGACACTTGGCGACATCCATTGCTGCGCAACGCCCTCCAACAGTCGCTGCGTACATGGACATTGTCACAGAACTTGACCGGACATTGAGCCACTCCAATCTTCGACCGAGCCGCGCAGAGAACTCAAACGCCAAGCCGTATCCGGCATCTACGCAGAGTTCAATCGGAGCAAGCATATCAGACAGAGCTGACCACATGCCCGCATCGCCGTCACGCATTTCATCTCTCCCACCAGATGAATAGGCTGCTCGCTACCGTATGATCACTTCCAGACATGGAGCCCCCGCCTACCGTCCCGGCCAAGACTTGAGCAACGCCGTGTGCTACAACTGCCGACAGAAGGGTCATCTCTCTGCCAAGGGTACTGAAGCAAGGACTTCACGTAACCGTCAGCCAGCTAACTTCAAGGCCAGTATCCCTTCGATGTCGGGCCTTCAAGACCCTAATTCGTTTGAGGGCTCACTAGTCCAGTGTGCAGTGATCCAAGCCGACATTCCTGCCATCGGCAAGATTGACGCTTTCCCGGACAGTGGGTCCAAGCTGACCATACTGTCGCTCGATGTCGTCAAATCCTCAACCTTGCTACCGTGGACAAAGCCACCCATTGCTGTCGTTGGTGGTGGTACGGTCGTCCCATCGGGTACACTGTGCACCCGCATCTCTGTAGGACCCATCTCTGCAATCGTTGAGGTGATGGTTCTTGCACGCAATCCCCTGCCATTGGTCCTCGGCGAGGATTGGTTTGAAGCAGCCCACGCAGAACTTCTCGTGAGACCACCTAACCCGACTGAGATTCGTCATCCCAGCACAGGCGTTGCCTTGTTGTGCCAAGAGAAGGTGTTGCCGAGGATGTCCAATGCTGTTATTCTCTGCACCACGACACTACCACCAGCTACACCGACAGTCCCAGTGACAGGAGGTCTCCAGCTTGAACCTCTTCAAGATGCCAACCAGCCACCGTGGTTCGCTTTGGCATGCCATGAAAGATTGCTTCAGCAAGGAAGTGATTATCAAAAGACGTCTGACACAAGTAATCTTCAGACCAACAAGACGAGTTCCATTATGCGTGATGCCCAGATTGGAAGACAGCTACAGCCAAAAGAGTCCGCCGCAGTTCAACATGTCCTGCAACAACACATTCCCATTTTCGCCACCAATGATAACGACCTGGGCCTGTACGAAGGAACCGAGCATGTCATTGACCTTATTCCTGACTCCGTTCCTTACAGTCGTCAACCCTATCGGTACGCGGCTGCGGCGGCTGACAAGCCAGCGACGTCTGGTTCTTCGACCAAGAGCCAGTCGCCGGCTTCGACGACGTCGAACCTACTGGGCCCGCCGCCGAGATCGGGCATCTTCCAGTGCAGACCCAAGAATACCGCGTTTCCGATCTCCGTGAGGTCATACAGGACCCCGGACGACTGCCTGCCGCTTCTGCAGCCCAAGCGAGAAACCGCGCAGACCAAGGCCAAGCCGACTAGCATGACGATCCACAGGTCTCAGGAGGTTCCCGAGTCAAACTTGTGGGGTGCCAAGCTGAAGAAACCGCCTCGGATGACAACGACCGTGAAGCCAGAACGTTCCGCGAGCTCCACATACAGTAACGCTAGCAGCAGCAATAAGACATTCACGAGGGCACCGGCCGCCCTTCAGGAATAAAAAAAATTGGGTTGTGTGTGTGTTTATACAGCCTAGAACTTGGTCTGCCTCACAGGGGCGACGAGTCTCCCAGCTGTAGATGAGAAATTTAGCCAGTGCGGTACAGCCGCTAGCCTGGGGTCTTTAACGTGCATCACGCAGTAGTGATACACGACCGCACGCCGGTACGATGCTCATCCAGATCGAAACGGGCAGGGGTGGGGCTCGAACCCAGGATCCCTGGGTTCTGCAGCGCGAGCTTTCGCTCCACGTGCTCCGAGCTGGTGCGCGGATTATTCAGAATAATCCGCGAGTCTACAGTTCGATCGTGCTCAAGGATTTCAACGTGGCCGGAAAGCAGGGCCTAGCAGAAAATACGTCCGGAGACAGAGGCCACCTGGTCATGGCGACGCCTAAGCGCGACTCGCCACCCAGAGAGCAGCGCAGGCCGGAAAGAGAGCGTCACAAGGCTGAGATTGTGGGCTCCAACTTCATCGTAACACGGGAGGAAGCTAGTCCCGACAAAAAGCAGGAAAGCGCTTTCGACTGCTCTAAAGCCTTTGCCGTCGAGCGACAGGCCTCCAAAGTCAAAGAGAGAGAGTCCTCAAAGGATATCTCTGCTGCTAAAGAACCACCGATACCGACTTCAGAAGAGGAGACTGCGGTCTCGAATCAATCTTTAGAGGCTGACTTAAAGACAGGCCAAGGGGCTGAAAGCCTTAGCCCGGTGAAAGCAGACGCGTTCACCCAGCTTTCAGATAATTTTGCCACTGATGTTGGAGACAAGCTCGTTTGTCCCAGAGAGCAGACACTAGCCAAAAATGACATTTTGTCGCCAGCTGATAGTGAAGACGACGGAAAGTTTCGAAGTGTTTCGGTTCAAATCCGAACTTCCGACACGCCGTCGGAGATGCAGCTTCTTAGCCCGGGCACGGAAACAGAAGGCAGCAGCTCTGATACATGGACCCTGCGCTCTTCCCCCTTGAAATATCCATCCCCGTTACTTCACAACCTGGTGGAACGAGTGATAAAGAAGCCATCGTTGAAACTGTTGTGAACCCTACCTCCCACATCCCTTCAGACGAAGAAGAGCCACCGTCAACTTCTAGTACGCAGGGCCACATTCAGCAGCCTAGATGGATTGATGACCATGAGGAATGAACAGTTGAAGAGAACCAGGATTGATTAAAAGAGGGGTGGGATGTGAGCCAGACGGCAAAACCCGCAATTCGGTCTGGCAATCATCGTGCCCACGCTCAAGGACTGGCGCCGCGTGCAGTTGTTCTTGGTTGCCTCGGCGCGTTATGCCGCCATCTAACCCAGTTCTCTCTTCATTAAACCTTTTTATATTCTTATCTGCCTACCGGTCCTCACTATATATACATACATACATACATACAGAGAGAGAAAGAGAAATGAAAGCCGTTTCTCTTTCCCTTAGAAACCCAACGAGTTTCCGTATCGGGTCCACCGATCAGAGCGAACGGGAACTTACCTCAGTTCCTCATTAAAGGAACGCGTTGCAGAAATGTCGTTCCTTGGTACGCCGTTCCGTAGAACACTCCTATGGCGTTTGTTAGTTCTGGTACGAGCGGCTGCAATGTAAAAATTATTGGTAGCACTTTCGTGGCATGAAAATGCAACGCTTCGATGTCGCGTGGGTACCACAAAATTAGAATTACACGCGCATCAGTGACCTAAACTTGTATTATGGTGCGTGGAGCCATAGCCTCCTCCACAGGAAGTACTCACTGGCGGCCATATCCGTGTGCGCTGCTACTGTGCGCGTGCTGACGACGAGCTTCTGCAGTCTTTTTGGAACGTGCATTTAGCACCATCAAAGTTGCCGGTCTTAGCAGGCTATTAATGTGGGCTCGTTCAGAGCATGCGCTCTAGACATCACCCACAAATATGGCACCCAGTGAATACTCCTTATACTGACAGAGCTTGGCAGGTCGCCACGAGACGCGGCCGCCGAAAGTGAAAAAGTATAGCGGCAGACAACGGGTGAGAGGAGAGTCATGTAATGGGCACCCCGCTGCGGCGAGACGCCGAAACACTTGTCCCGAGCGATGGAATGTCTGCTCGTGCTCCTCGCGTTCCTCGGGCTACCGCTTCTTTTCTCGTCGGGTTTGAAAACTATGTTTCGGGTCCTCGCCGCTGCAAAAGCTGTGCGCTGAATACCAGGTTCCCCGAGAAATGCTCTGTGCTACCAGATCCTCGCGCTAGTGTAGAGGAGGCTACGGTGGAGCGCGTCTTCGACTGGTGTGTTTAGCATCTTCTACGCTGACCATACATCAAAAGTATTCCCGAAGTGGCAACAAATGGCGTCACAGCAGCCGAAGTACCATGGTGTTGCATGTCGTGGTCCTGGCGGTTGGTGTTAGAAATGCTAACCAGAAGTTGCGAGTAGCACGCGCGAACGCGATTGTCGCTGTCGTCACGGCGTCCCAACTTTTGGCTGCCGAAGCTTTCGTGGACTGCCACGCTGGAGAGCGACCTGCATCAGAACAGGCGTCTGCCACCTACGCCACAGCTGTTCGGACGCCGCCGGGATCGCGACCGGCGACAGCATGACACTTCTATGACGTCATCAGGCGGAATTCGAGGGACCACTTTTTTGGACGCGGTAAACACACCAGTCGGAGACGCGTTCCAGCACCGTACTCGTACTGCTGTTCCGCATCGATCATCCACACGTCCGCCATCTTGGTAGGCGCCGCCGCGCACCCATGTGGGTCGTGAAGGGTTCGAATAGCTGTTGTGCGTCGCGTTTCTGGCAGGCGTCCTGGGAGCCGCTGGACGGGATAGGTTGGCCGTACTCCTTGCAGGAGGTGCTCGCGTATAACCAAAACCACGTAGAATAATGAAAGCCCGTGCACTAGCGTCTCGACGTCATCGCAGTGAGTTCGAGCGCCGACATAGGTTGGACACGATTGCATCCTCAGGGTTCGGCGGGGATTCGTCTTGCCCCTCAGTGCCTCGAAGGACGCTTGGTGTTGGGCGCTCGGGCCCTGTTGCTGAGTACGCTGAGGTAAAGGAGGCAGGCTTTGATCGTTCTGGTGGCATGGGTATAGCTGTTGCGCAGTGACGTCGCTGGGTTTGCCATTACTCCGGGCCATTCTTCCGGCTGGGCCCCTCTGTGGTCAGGGCAATGCGCTGACGGCCGGAGGGGGGGATCGGTGGCCGCGTGTGTTAAAGGGATACTGAACCGAAATTTCGAGCTCACAAAACAAGGCTGGACAGATAGGCGGGACGCTGCAGAACCCAAAAACATCACTCATTCAGTGATATCTTTAACGGATCGCCGACTTTTTTTATGAAAAGTGCGCGGTTGAACACGGCCGACGAGACAACGTCACGTCACGACTGTCATTCCCTCTCCTCCTCGCTTCGTCCCGTCGAGCTGGTGAACCCAAGCGAGGAGGAGAGAAGCGAGACCGCTCCCCCTCATTCTCATATTTTCCAGGAGGAAAATGACGTCATGACCCTTTCTTGATCGCGCCTTTTTTTTTTTTTTTTTTTTCTAAACGAACGACCATTTGTTTGAGATATCGATGTATAAGTGATGTATTCCAGTTCGTAGCGTCCCGTTCAACGCTTCTGCGACCTTATTTTGTGAAATCGAAATTTCGGTTTACTATCCCTTTAACGCACCGCAGCTCGAAGAAGCACGCGGAGCGAGAGGTCGCGCTGCAGAACCCAGAGATCCTGGATTCAATCCCCGCCCCTGCCCGTTCCGATCTGGATGAGTTTAGTACCGACGTGCGGTGGTGTAATCAGCGTGACGCGCCCCAAGGACCCCAGGCCAGCAGTGGCTGAATTGCTTATCTACAGCGAAGACGCCTGACGCCCATTGGAGCCAACTTTCCACAGCACAAATACTTTCTTGCACAGCTGGCTGGGCGTTATCATTTGTCATTACGTCTTACACTGTGCTTTGATTAAATCCCGTCTTTTGTGCACTTTGCCAGTTGTGGGGTGCGCGCACAATTCCCCAAAGAAGACAGTGCAATCAACCTTAATATCTATTTATTTACATTTTACTTCAAAGCGGAAATCTGGTTTACTCTTCTTGCCTCCAGACCGACTCGTTACTCTATTCTTTTTTCCTTTTTCAGGTATCTCTTCCCCGCTCTCGGTTTCTGTCTTCGTCAATTTTGCGATCCATGTTTTGTTTTTTGTTTTGTGTTTTTTGTGTCTCTTCCCTCGCTCTCTCTTTCTTTCTCTTTTCTGTTTTTTTTTTTTTTTTTTTTTTTTTTTTACTTGTCCAGGGAACAGACCTCTCAAACTCGAAATCCTTGGTCTTTATCTACGCAAAAAGAATTTCTTCAGCTCAGATTTTTTTTTTTTGTGTGTGTGTGTGTGTGTGTGTTTCGTATTTTTGTTGTTTAAAACTTTCCAAGCTGGTTAATTATTTTCTTTAGTTATACGTATTTGCCCACATCTCCTCTGAGATTGTACCTTTTGTAATCTTTGTTCAACTTATAATTGCCTCGTTCGCTTTTTTTCTTTTTTTTTTTTTATTGTAGGTTTATATTTTTGGTATAACTCTCGTACGAATTTTTGCTTCTATCTGACAGGTCGTCTGCTATAAAAGAAAAGATTTTTTTTTCATTGTTCTTTCCTAATTGTTTTGTTAAGAATATTTTTAAATTGCCTGAACTGAATTTTGTTTTATGAAATAATATTGAAGCGGCACTAAAACATATATTTGCCAGATTATAAGAAACCGGGGTTCGTCCGTTTTATTCGTTTTTTTTCCCCCTCTTCGTCTCCACCGGACGTCAGAGATTTCTGGCATTGCGAAAGCTTACTGCGAGTCGAATAATGCAGCGACGAAGCATGACGCAACTTCCTCAGTTGCCAGTTTTGTTGCCGTTTACTCGGGCTGCAGTTTATCACTTGGTCCTTCTAATGAGCAGTGTCGTCGATACCTCGACATCGTACGACGTCCAATATCACGTCGTACGAAATAAATGGGTTACGTGAACAACATGAAACATCGGCGATGTGTGTATCTCTTCAATTGTAGCCTTCAGATGTTTCGAGAAAGATCGGATGAAGACATACAGAAAGAGCGAAGCAATTGACCGTGCACATCTTTTTCTCTACGTGTACAACAAAGCAATGCGAGCAATACGCTATTAAAGGCTCGCTACCAATAAAGAAAACCGTGATATAGGTACCCGTTTTATTAGATATCGGAAACCCACTCGACGCTGTCTGGAAATATGAAAATAAACTATAAATAAGGAACTATTGGTTTGCAGCTTCGCTGGTGATACACTGGAGACGGAAGCATAAGCAAATATGGCGACCGAAGAGGAGGAAATATCGGTGGTAGAAAAGAGGGAGAGATTGCCCATTTCGTGGACACGGTCGTTTTGCCGGATCCTGGGAACGACCGTATTCTCGCAGACCAGGAAAACGGGACGAGGGGAAGCGCACGAGGGAGATGGAGAAGCAGCGCTGCGAAGGCTGGTGTAGGGATATGGGGAAAAGGGAGTATGGGGGGGGGGGGAGAGAGAGGACTCGATTTCGCCTCGTGTCGAAGCAAGGAACGCGTAGCCCTGTTCCGTGGTCACAGCTGCAGGGTCCATTGAGACTGTCCCTTCGTATAAGGCTGTGATATAAGCGAGGGAAACGGGGAAGAAGGGGCGAGGAAACACGCCTAGGGATGGGGAAGGGTGACTCGCAAAGCTAGGGAAACAGGAAAGGGTGTTCCGGGGCAGGTCTTTTTGTTGCTATTGTTGTTGTTTTTGGTAGAGAACGGCGAGAGAATAAATGACTGAAGTGCAAGGAAAATGGTTCTAGTGAAGCAGAGCTTTGCCTTACAATATATCTGTGCTTGTGTGTGTGTGTGGGGAGGGGGGTTGCTGCTGCTGCTGCTGGCTGGTGGTACCACTATATATTATGACGTTTACATGGCAGCGATCAGCGGCGACTTGGGACCCTTGTGTGTCTTTGTAGCTCGTTTTGTTTTACACGTCGGAAGGAATTTGACGACGTTCGTTGTTTTTTTGTTACTATATTTTTTTGGCGCCCGTTTGTTTGTAGTTTTATCGATACGAGGGTATGTATTGGTCTAGTGTATTGTCTTGTTGTGTCTCGACCTTTTCTAGTAGAGCCTCTTTTATGCCTGTCTGCTGGAGTGCAGACACGCGTAAAAAGGTGCCCTAGTTTTCCACGTGCATCAGGGGGAAAAAGGACGAACAAAACACGCAACTCCAAACACTGCTGACATTTTATGAAGCAAAGACCTCCCAAAATAGGCCCACGACTTATCAGAAGTGCGCGCCTAAAGTAAATACAAAATAATTAAGTCTCCGTTTTTGAGCATCGTTGTCTCTTTTCCTTGCGGAGGAATTGTTTGTCTTCTGCAAATGACGAGCTTGAATTGTGGAACAGTTTAAATTTACGTTCGCGCGAAGCTACCAGCACGAGCATGTTGCGCTGAACCAACTGAACATTATTTGCACTGCACGAGCGCGCGTTCTTGGTAGGGATACTTGAAGCCCGGAGCATGGTGTTTCTAGCTTGTGCTACCTACTTTCTAGGCTTCGTCCTTAGACCGCCAGGCACCGTGAATATACAGCGCCTAGCGGCAAAAACAGAAAGCTATTGCGTATAGGATTTCGCTTTCGCGGTTTCGTCTAAAGACGAAACCGCGCAAGTAGGTTCGAAAACACGCGATGAAGATCGCGAGTAGCGGCAGCCACTTGCTTTGTGGTGCTGTCCTCGCTTAAGTGTACAAGAGAAGGATACAAGAAGAACCCCTGAAACGCTCAGAGCCTTTTTAGTGCGAACGCATTAACTGTCCCATGGAGCGAACCGGCATTATCAGCTCTTGAAGCCGCGCCAAACGGCACCTAAAGTCTCCTGTCCCATGGAGCGAAGCCTGTAGTCTGTAGCAGCGAAACGGAGAATAAATTCCCCTTGCCTGGCGCGCGCCCTAGTTTCAAGGAACGCCACTCTATGGCGCTGCGGGCCTCCGCGTCGGTAAAAGGAACACGTTGGAGCGCGCTCGGCCGATTCTGGTCTTCTGTCCGCCGACGAACGTGGCGCCGCCTCGCACATCTACATCGTCGGCTGCCGGAAAACACCGCGGAACACCCCGCGACGTTCAATTGGACATTCATGCTTTCGCATTTACAACTCAAAAGTACTTCGGTGTACTCGAATTTTTTTTTTTTTTTTTCCTTTTGTCATGATTTTACGAAAATTGTGAAATTTCATAGACTTCCGAAGGTTTTTGTTTGGATTCCTCGGCTCGCGAGGGTCATCGTATGGTAGTGTTGCGGCGTGAAATGATCACGCGGGAATATCGCTGGCGTTGGTGGCGCCTGTTCCCCGACTCCCCATGGTCCCCGATTTGCTTAAAATTTTGCTAAACTCGCCAAACAACATCGCCAAAATAGTATCCCAAATATTAGGTCAAAATAATTTTTTTTCACGAAGTTATTGAATTTACAATTTTGGTCCTCATCGTGTTTTTCAAACTGAAAGTCTCTACTGGCAACAACGAAAAAGTGACGTCAGTGGAAGGCAGGGGTTAACTTTTTGGACTGTAGAAGTTGTTCCCAACTGATTCGAAGCAGTTTCATGGCGTCAAATGAATGCTTTGAAAGCTCGCTCCAGTCCCCGCGCTCCAGCACGGAAGAAATGATTGGCATATTCTATTTTTTAGACTGCTCGCCCGACTGGCAGGCTTGCCTTCCACTGACGTCACGGCAGTGAAAAGTGTGGGTATATTTGAATGTTGGTTTTTGCATCATTTTCATTTGCCGATTTCGCAATAACTATTATGAATTTCGCGATACTAAATAGTATACCGGAAATGGTAAAGGCCGGGGAGTCAGAAAATACAGTTAGTTGAGGTAGCTCAAAAAATCGCCGGAGTACCCCTTTAACCGCACATTTTCCAGGTCTTTGTCGAAATTGTAAATGTGTACATCATTTCAAGGTACTTTCAAAGAAAATTAACGAGCCGGTGACCATCAATTATGAGGGAAACCTTTAAACCGATGAACGCGTAAAAAAGTAAAAAAAGGGACAGACATCCTTTGTGTGTGTGTGTGTTCCTCGGTCTTGGATATCTGTTACCATGAACCATTTTACCACCCTACTCCCTGTTGTATGTATGTGCTTGTGCGAGAGGCTCACTCAAGTCAGACATTTCGAACACTCACTCGGATGCTTACTATTATTATTATTATTATTATAATTTACGACTTGATGGTAAAACCAGCGATATCGCAGTTGCGATATCAAGCGCCGCAGCTTTCCGCGGCACTGTTTTCGTCGCACGGGCGACATCGAAACTGGAAAATCGCGAACAAAAATCGCATCGTGCGAATCAGGCTTTGAAGCAGACGAAATTAGCCAAGGCTGTCAAATTTGTTGTACGTACACAGCTGCTCGTGTCTACCTTATTAATATGGCGTCTTCTGTCTTTCTTATAAATGCCAGTTGTTCCAGTGGAGCACAGTTGCGGGCGCTTTAATTGGCATCCTGTCACTGTGCATAGGTGGGTGTTGTTGTTGTTTTTTTTTCTTGGGAATTACTAATTTATTTAGCAGCTTTGGTTCCACTTGGCTGAAATAAAGTAAACGGATACACAGAGAAACACGCGCGCGAATAAAGGAGAGAAAAAAAAAATCGAGCTCTACCTCATTCAGTGGCGTTAAATATTTACGCGGGGCGCTCTTTGTAGTTTTGAACGCGAAGTTGCAAAGTTGCCACACTCGAAAAAGCTCGCTTAGCTTCATCTATAGACTCTAGAGCCTTGTCCGCCGAGTGCCCTGTAGTTCCGTTTCACCGAGCGCTGTCGCTTTTACGCGGCCCTTTCTATTTTATTTTTTGTCTCAAATCGTTTCCGCGAGCAATCGACAATGAACGGCCCTGTAGGGGTTCTTAGAGTAAACGTAAGCGTAAAATAAAAAATAAAAAAAAGGAACAGTAAACTCGGTTTGCGCTGGTCATTTTACTGTTATCTCTGGGGCAAAAGAAACGAAAAGCAGACCAGGGAAAGAGAGAAAACGTAGGGACCTTTATTCTTCGTTTAATATGTAACGGTGGTCCGCAGCGGAGGTTACATGCCATCCCCGCCTATCCACCCCAGCGCTGCTAGGCGATCACGTGCGTTCCGCAAGTCGGTGCGCTTCCTCCCGGAGGTCACGTGACGCTCTCGAGGCATTGGATAGGCTTCGATGGCTCGTAGCGTCCCTCTGGCGTCGTAAGCTGAGGCGGGATACAGCTTGGACGAGGCAGCCGTCGTCGAGACAATCGTTTGCTCGTCCATTTTATTATTTTGTTGGTGGCGCTCTAAAGCAACCACTTTACGCTAAACGGACTTTATGTGAGTGT
The DNA here is from genome assembly GCF_016920785.2 of Ixodes scapularis. NCBI lineage: Eukaryota > Metazoa > Arthropoda > Arachnida > Ixodida > Ixodidae > Ixodes > Ixodes scapularis. The sequence goes on along the minus strand of NW_024609883.1, from coordinate 32,354,563 downwards.
TACGCCGTTGCTGTGGTTTATGGGTGGCCCTTTTGTTTTTTTATGTTCGTTGTCGGATTGGTTTTTACGACGTTCCGCCTAGTTTACGTTTTCTGGTACGTCCTCGCGCCCCGAGTTTCGAAAATCCCTCGATGCTCACAATCGGCTCGAGGTCGCAGACGATGTAGGGGGTTTTTCTCGTCTGCTCCCGCGAAGCCTCTGGTTGAACGTTGGATGTCGCGAGTCGTTGAAACGCTATTCGTGTCTGCACCCGCCCCTTTTTTCTTTTACTCCCATTCATTTCAAGTCAAAACCGGCCGTATGCAGTCAGGTGGAGCCAGTCAAGTTCTACCAAAAGTGCATAGTCATTGTGCTCGTTGTCTTTGTGGGTTGCCTATCGTCGGCTCAACCAATCGCGTACAGGAAACAAAGCGCAGGATCACGGCACATTCGCTGTACACTTTCAGAAATAGGAGGTGTAGTACTTACACCCCCTTGTCTCGTATATAACACTCCCAAAACTATACGATTCGACGTTCATTCCGCCGACGTCGAACCGACAATACCAACTTTCACGTGCGGCTCGATAGTCGAGTGAAACATTGTATTGAAATAGCTAAAGTACGCATTAAAGACTAGAGGCAACGTTATTAAAACACTCAGTTGGGAAACTTGCCGTCGAAACCCGGGCCGCTGGCGTCCACCGAGACCGAGCTAAATGCGACAACAGCGCCACTCTTTATCATTTGTCTGTACTGTGGTCACCTTGAGCTTTTTGAAAGTTTGTTTTTGCGTAAAAACAAACGAAAAAGACTCTTTTTGTATGAACTTTACTGGAGTTTAGTACCAAAAGAGGGGCGCGTTATGTTTTTAAAATCTTTAGTTTGCAGGGTTTTGCGGCACAATTAATATTGTTTTTATACAACCATGCCTCAGCGGGCCTTTCAGGTAGCACGTCCCGCCATAGGTGCATTTTAACTTCGGTAGCTCAACACGGCGCGTCCGCCGGGGAGACGGGGGTGGTGGCACCCCTGTAACCTCTGCCGCTGTATCTGTTCTTAAAGTCAAAATAGAAGTCACGTGCAGTTCCTTGAGTGGCCGCTGTGGGAGCAATGGTGGCGTTGTGTTCGTCATTAGCTTGGTGCTCGGATACAGTATGGGGCCACTTTTTCAAAGCTGTCTCTATCGGAGTTTCCCAACTGAGTGTTTTAGCAACGTTGGCAGCTGGCTTTGCCTCTATCCACTAATCACTCGAATCAGAGCTCATCGCTATGACGTGCCCGCGCGCTCTCGTCTATGTGCATTAGCTATTTCGTAAGTTATATCACGCAGCTATCAAGTCGCTCGAAAAAGTTGGTATCGTAAATTCGGCGTCAGTAGACTGAACGCCGAAATGTACGAGGGGGTGATCAGAAAGTTTTGCAACTCGGCTATAACCAAAAATCTAACAGTGATGTCTCGATAACCGTGGGTTAGCTCATCCCTCTAGCCAAACATGTTCGCAATGTCAAGACTTCCGGTTCCGCTTTTGGTCTGCACCAGACAGTTAAACATGGCGTCCTCTCCCGATTTCAAGCTTGAGTACAGGAGCGTGATAAGGCTTTTGTGAAAAAAACGGAGTTCCGCCAAGAAAATTCACAGTAGAATGGTGAATGTGTATGGCGGTGAATGCCCTTCATATGCGACAGTAACTCGCTAGTTCAACGAGTTTAAACGCGGTCTTGTGGACGTGCAAGACGACCCGTGGTCAGGGCGGTCCAGCACTTCGACCGATTTGGATCATTCTGCCCGAGCTGAGAGCCTCAGCGTGAGGAATCGCCGAATTAAAGTGTCCGAAGTTGCAACAGAATTTAACACTTCATATAGTAGTGCTTTCACAGTCATTCATGAATGTTTGGGTATGTGAAAGGTCTATGACGATCGGTGCCACGGAACCTCTCTACGCAGGCTCGACAGCACCGCTTGCATTTGTCAACGGAGCTCTTGAGCACCTATGAAAGCGATCCAGAATATTTCTCGGCCGCTTTATGACTGGGGATGAGACGTGGCTTTACCGGTGGGACCCCGAAACAAAAGAACAGTCTGTGCAGTGGAGGCCATTCGGGCTTCCCCCTCCCTTCCCCTCCAATCCAATAAAATTCAAGACCCAGCGCTGTTGGAAGAAAGAGATGGCGGCAGTTTTTTGGGACGCAGAAGGGATCCTACTGGTTGATTATCTGGAAAACAACAGGACAATAACCAGGCGAATACTATGCCAACGTTCTCCACAAAATGCATGAGGCCATCGTGGAAAAACGACGAGGATTGGTGACAAGAGGCGTCCTCCTCCTGCATGACAACGCCCCCGTTTACAAGTCTCGCTTCGCGCAGGCTGTCATTCGAAAGTATGCTTTCGAAGAGCTTGACCACCCACCGTACTGTCCTGGTCTGGCCCCTAGTGACTTTTAGAGCGCAGCTCTTAAACGCCCGTTTCCGGCTCAAGCGGCGTCGCCCTCGACGTCGCCGTAAAGGCGCATTCACACAGCGGAAAGACGCGCGTCGTGGGGGAAATTTTTTGCTTATTTTTGTATTGAAAAAAGTCGCGCGCCGAGGAGGACGACGCAGGGAGACGACGCCTCGGAACCCAATTTCTCCCTCAACGCGCGCGCTTGAGCCAATCAGCGAGCGTCCGGTCGTGACGTATCGCCCTTTTCCGGTTAGGACATGTTTTCGCTGTTTTTTTATTTTCGAATCACAATGAAGGCGAAAAGGCTGAGAGCTCGGGGGATTCGTGCACTCGCCAAACGTGGCTCGAAGTATTCCAGCGTGGAAAGAAGCAAGCCGATTGGAACATCTGACTGTGAGCAGTGTTTTATGTGCGTGTACGACGCTGTGAAGCTACTCTTCATCGTTTGCGCGAAGCTGCCGCGAAAGCTGCCACCGAAGTTCGCGGTGTGTTCCGACCTCCGACTGTGCGGGAGCGATCACTCCGAATGTGTTGTGTAATTTTGTGTACACCCATCACTACGGAGTACAACAGCCCTCCATCGAAAACACTCTCGCACAGGCTGCGTGCAGTGTTAAAGGTACGAACGCGAAGGCTCTGGGACGCGCCGGCGAAGCACCGTGCTTTGTTTGCACAAAAACGCGGCAAAAGAGCACCTGAAGCTGCCCGTTCGAGTCCGTGCCTTTCGTCAATGCTGCATATAACCGGAGTGTAAACGTATATATAATCATCACCGTTGTCCCTTCAGTGAAGACGGTTGTCTCCCACCACATATGCAATCGCGAAGGCAAGGCAACAACAATCGTGCGAAGCAGACGAATAAACAATTCCGTGTTCTCTCGACAAACGTGAGATTCCCCGAGACGACGCCGCCGTCGGGTGGACCTGTGTGTGACTGCTTCGTATTTTACGACGCCGGCGTCAACGTCGACCGCAACGCGCGTTTTTTGCTCAGTGTGAATGCGCCTTAACCGCGAGGCCACGTGACCCCCTGAAGTCATGTGACCTCACAGTGGTCACGTGATTTTAGGGGGTTCACGTGACCTCACGAAGGCCACGCTGCCCCAGTGGCGGAGTCGGAGGCAGGATGACAAGGTGAGGAGGACGGAGGAGGGGTATACCCTCCCCTCAGTACCCTTCCCTCCTCCTCCTCAAGAGCTGCGCTCTAATTCGGCATTACAAGGAGTTGTAAACGCCTTTCATTTTTTTTTTTATTCCAAGCTCTAAAAAAAAAAAAAAGAATTATAAACCTGTAAAGAACAAAGTTCGATGACTTGAGTGCACTGCGAACTGCCGTAGATCAGTGGCTTGACGAGCAGGAAGAAAGATTTTTTTTTTTTTTTTTTGCGATGTACCAAAAGCTTTTAGAACAAATGGGAAAAGTGCATTAATGTAGGGGGGGATTTTGTTGAAAAATATTTTTTTTTTTTTCAAGGACCTGGTAGTTTTTGTTATATGCGAGTTGCAAAACTTTCCGATCACCCCTCGTAGTTTTGGGGCATTGTAGATGGGGGAACAAGGGGTGTAAGTACTACACCTCCTATTTCTGGGGGTGGATTGATTTTAACCAGCGGCGGCAAACGCAGAGACTGTATTTTTGGCGCTCTTTGATTGGCTGCGTCGGGCTTATCGCCCGGTCGAAAGATACCGAGTCGTTGGGCTGTGAACGCACGCGTGCCGTTTCGTATTTTATGAATGAGAGCCACTGCGCACGCTCAGAACGCCTTCCACAGTCCAGTGGGCCAAGATGGCAGCGCGCAGACCCGAAAGCTTTATGAACCGAAAGGTTTATAAAGCGTCTATAAATTAACATTTTTTTTTTTTTTTTGCCTTCCATTTTGATATTAGGCCGCGCCACCTATAATTCGTTTCACCGTAAGTCTGCAGCGTAGCCGATGCTGCGAGTAGATCGGGCTACCCGAGCAATGACAAAAGCACGATATCACGACATTCGTCATTTTTTGTTGGTTTGTTTTTGTACGTGGGCTGTCACCGGCTAATACCCCATTCGCACGATCTTAAAGGTACTTTTCGCTAAGGGATCTTTATTCTCTGCGGCCAATTAATTCACGATCCTCCGCTGTGCGCTCGCGACTCAAGAGCACGGGCTGATTCGCCGAATGCAAGCGGACCTATGTTATAAAGGTACCTTTATGGTGACCGTGTGAATGGGGTATAAAGTTAGTCGCTTAATCGAGTTTTAGTGGCCGCTCGTGGCAAGACTTTGCGCCCCCTCCCCTGTATTGTTTGTATTAAATTTCTGAACTGTCTAAGTGTGGGAGACAGGGGAGGGGGGAGGGCAATTGGCCCCTCTTTCTTTCCTGTTTCGACGTCACTACCCGAAAACGCCCAAGTTTTGAACGCAATAGGCGATTTCTCTTTCTCTCTTGTTTACTGAAACTTTTTTTTGACCGGTCCCCGACGTCGATATTATATATAAACTCTAGTTCATAAACACAATACGCCAAAATAAAAAAAAAAGAAAATAAAAATGTTTTCTTATCGGATATGCCATCCAGACGAACACTCGTTTCAGGAGCACTTAATAATCTCGGGACGAGTTGACATCACGGGACACTGTGGCTTCACGCGGTCAAAGGTCAAGCGTGACCTACTTTATGTTTCTTTCCGAATCCCCCCCCCCCCCCCCCCCCCCCCCGCCTTGCTCCCTCGAGCAAAATGCTGGTTCCAATAGTTCAGAAAATTTTAACGAGTTTCGCGGAACACGGATGACCCTTTTTCACGCTCGCATTAAAACACCCGTCCGACCCGAAACATACATCACCACAACTGAATTATGTGCAGGATTTCTTTCGTACACGCTCCATGCGCCTGTGTGAAAATTTTTCCCTGGGCCTCACTCTCGGTGCATTACTTAAATCACGTTTAAATATCGCGCATCGTGTAGAAGAGAGTGCTTTCCCAGAACGGTTCCCAAAGTCGTTCGTTTTTCTCCCAAACGGGAAGGAAGCACACGTCAAGTAATGTATACAACCGCGGCAACATTCTTCTCTTTTGCCCTTTTCTTAATCTCCCCAAAACCATCGTTTTTCTTCTTTTATGTCCGCTGTAGATCTATCTGCCTTGTAGATCACCCTTCCACATTTGCTTTCTTTAACTTCTCCCGTTCATCTATATGTTGCGACTCTCTTTACACGATCTTATCTATTTCCCCTTTTTTTCTTTTCGACTGTCCTCTCTCTCCTTTCACCCCCGTATCCCCACGCGCCTGAGCGTAAGTGCATGGTGCTCCCGTAGTGGCCGATTCACACTATACGGACTGATCCGCCGACGGATTGATCACGTAACGATATGTTCGCCATTCGTCCGTCTTTCCAGCCCGTTCACACGAGGGAGTCGACGAGCAGTCGCCAACGAGGACGGACCTAACCTGTTCGCCCCCCCACAGCGCCGTTGTCGAGGAAAGAAATCGGCGTTTGCTACCGCGATATTGAATTGTACGCCATTGTACGTACGGATCGAGGCAGAGCACCTTGATAGGCTTCGCGCGGGCATTGCAGTGGCACGAACGAGGGTCCTGCTCGAGAAGGCTTCGGCGGAGAAGTGACGAAGTTCTGGGCTCGCGGAGGGGCGTTTGGAGATGCCTTCACACACTCCGCGCTCGTGCACAAAGGTATATACACCAGAGCCGCAAGAAAGGTCTTGCTCGGTGAAAGGCTGATTGGACGTGCGAGAATTGCCGCGACGTGCTAGACATGTTTTGACGGGAGCTTCTTGCCACGGACCCAAGGGGTACCTGAACCTGCGTCGCGTCAGCCGGGCAAAGTTTCTGCTGTTTCTTTCACGCGTGGAATCAAGAATCGCGTGACAAAATGAACCAGCGAACGCACAGAACACGACGATGCGCAGTTTTAATTTTAATCGTCAAAAAAAAAGAACATTGTACTGTTGCCGCACTATACGCTTTTCAATTGAAGCTCCCGCCAGAAATCCGCGAGTGAGAAGGCGCTAGACTTTATCGGTCCGTGCGTTCGCGGACGAGGCGCGGATCGCAGGAACCGGTGACGAGACGGTCACGTGGTACACGGCCCGCGGACGAAAATTGCGATTCGGTCCGTCGTGTGAGTCGGCTCTTAGTACCAACACATCGGGCACTCCTCGCAAAAATAAAACGACGATACCTAGAATTCGGTACTTTCTCTGCGGTTCGTCGTCAGATGAGAAGTATAAACATAGCCACGCTGTACGCACTTACACTTTCCCCAATTTTCCCTATTTGTTTCGCCTTTCGTAAGAACCGTTATTTTCTCTTTTTTTTTGTTTTGTGCCCCTTTTTTCGACATTCCTTTTTTTTTTTTTTTGCTTTTTCTTTTCACGCTTCCACACTTGTACTTTATCCCTATTTATTTCACCTTCCGCGAAACCCTTTTATTCCCCTTTGTTCTCGTTATTTTTCCCCTTACTCTCGCGCCCCTCCTCATTTTTTGCATTCCCTTAGCGTCCGCATCCTCGCACGCGCAGACGCCACTCTCACATACGCGCACCAAACACAGAAACTCATTGGCGCACAAACAAATAAACACACACACACCACCTATTTACACACGCGTACGCGCACTCCCACAGGCGCACACACACGTACGTTCGTGCGTGCGTGCGTTTCTCGGGGACGTCGGCGCCGACGCGTTAGACAGCCCTTGTTTCGCGCGCGAGAGAAGCACACGCGAGATCGGGCCCCCTCGGCTGCCGCTGCCTAGATTTCCTCTGGGCATTTTAATATGAATAATGCACGTTCGCCGTCTCCGCCTGCCAGCGAGGCCGTGCCTCCTTCCAGTCGTGCGCGCGCTGCCTGTCCCACCCCTCCCTCCCTCTCCCGACTACGCCGAGATGAATGACGTTCTGGTCCCGACTATACACTTGCTCCACGCTTCCCTTTTTTTTTTTTCCCCTCACTCCCCCGCCGGCCATTTTCCCTTCGCTACTTTTTGTTTGGTTGTGGGGATAGTACCGTCCGTTACATTCGTTCATTTGTCTCCTCGATCTCTCGCTCGTTCACCCGTCATTCGCGTAGCCTTCCCCTTTTCTCGCCGTCTCTTCCTTCTTCCCTTCGTACTCTTCTTTCCCTTTTTTTTTCCCCAAATTCTTTCTGTCGAATTTATTTCGGTTCCGAGTTGCGTACGTTACGTGTGTTCGTATCTTTTTGCGTGCTTTCTCCGTTTTCGTGCTTGTTTATTCATTTTATATTCTCGTTTTGATTTATTCGCCGCGCCGCCGATGTGAGGTCCCCCTTTTTGGCTTCTCGGCGCCCCTTTGCGCGACTGTCCGTCGGTTCGTTTTATTTTATAAGATTTGTTTTTATATGGAGTTATATATTATTTTTTTATTATTATTATCTGAGAGTGTGTTTCGAGTTTGTAAGTTATCGTCCTGACTGTCAAGCAGTCATAGCTCCCTTCTCTCATTCTTTTTTTATTTGTTCGGGTACACCGCTGTCGTCGCCTTGCCGATGCAGTCTGCGCGGTTGTTCGTCGCCGCCTTTGTCGACACTGGATATGTATGTGTGTGCGTATCCGAGGCTTCGGCACTTCTCAACTAAAATGATGGATATATATATATATATATATATATATATATATATATATGTTCCTTTCTTTTTTTCTTACAACTTGTCGAGAGATTCACGGTGTGATGACAGCGTTTCCGAGTTGTGGGATTGTCGGCGTGTATACGTCGGTAAGACGAAGCGAAGGGTGTATTGTCTTATCGTTTCCGTCGTTTTTCCCGTGCATGCGTTGGTTGGGGTCTGCGATGCGATTATATTACGCGCATCCAGTATACGTTAGCGCGTGTCAAATTTCGGGAATTGGATACCGTAGTACGTATTGCGTCCGGAAATCATCTCCGCGTTGTTTTCGCCGACCGACTGTGTTCTGTGAGCTGCCGGGGCTCGCTGTATTATTCTCTCATAAAAACCAATTTTGAGCCTGGTTATTCTTGTGCACGTTGTCTGATGTATTTCGACTTGACTTCACAAAAAAAAAAAAAAAGTTTTTTTTTTTTTTTTTTTTTTTTTTTTTTAGTGGGGGGGTGGGGGAAGAATTCTTTGTTTTGTTTTAACGAACGTCAAAGGCCTGCGTGACAGATGTAGATGTCTAACCGTGCACGTCAATAGGCCTTTCCGCATAGATACGGCACCTAGCCATGGTCGTGTGAACTAACTTCGGAGGAAGGCAATCGCTTCTTTTTTGCCGCCTTGGAGATGGGCCGACGCAAGCTCTGCGCATGCGCGGAGCAGCAGATTTGGGTGCGTTCCTGGCGGTTCATGTTGCCAACGGGCTTTTACGTATCGTCTGCTTAGGACGGCCATCTTGATTCCTCAAGGGGAGGAGCGAGCGATCGAAGCTGGCTCTTGGAGCCTGTTGCTTCGGTGGAAACTGTTTTCCAAGACGCATCACTCGCCAATTATTCTTGTTTTAGCGACAGTTGTTATTGGCGGGGTTTCGTCTGTTTACTGTGTGGCCCGCTAAATTCAGCAGGTAAGTCAGAGTGTCATATGACACTATGAGGTCACGTGGAGCCTTTCCCCGTTACATTTAGTGGAGACATCTTGACGTCACTGGGCGTTACCTGACAATGTGACATCACGAAACGTCCGATATTGTCACGTCACACTTTATCGAGTGACGTCACATTTTTCCCGCTGAATTAAGCGGGGATTAAGCGGGGAAATGTGACTTCACGTGACAACGTGTTATTTGCACCTTCGCGAAATGTTGAACAGCGTCGGAGAATGACTGTTTGCAGAAGAGTGTGCAGCACTGTGCAGACCAGCAATTTTTGTTTTTATTTTATGGCCAATGTCACGGGTATACAAACTTTAGATTCTCCAACCCATTCCAAAGAGAGCACATAATCTGCAAATGGCTGTTCCTTTCTTTTAACCCCCCCCCCCCCCCTCTTCCCTCCCCCGAAATGTAAGGCGCAAGCAGTCCTTGATTAGCGACGGTTTCCCGAGCTGGGATGCTCGCTGTTAATCCCTTTAGTATAAATCCGATATTCGGGTTTTACCGTGGCAGAGTTGTTTAACCTAACTCCCTTTTCAGCCCTGGGTTCCTTCGCCCATTAAATCTGGCTGGGTTAACCATTCAGATTTGGCTTCGTCGTCGTGCATCCCTCTTATTCGCTGACAAAATCAGTCCCTCGAAAGCCGCTTATGGACGCCAGTCGATGGGGTGCGACAGGTCTTCGTGGACGTCTGCTTCGGCAGCGTTCGAATGCCACCGTAGTCTCTGGCAAGATTGGAACGAGCTTGGAGTCTGCTCGCGCAGCGTAAGCGCAACTGAAGGCAACGCGCTGGAGGCATTCCAAAGATGCAGAACGAGAAGGCGCCCTGCCGTTTCATCCTATCTTTGACTATAGAGGGTTGCCCGCCTATGTGGTGGAACCGACCTTTGACTGTCGTCTGACTTTCCGGTGTACCCAGCGTTCTGCCTGGGTGCGAGCGCGTTTTGAACATTTTTTCGAGTTGCGCGCACTCGTGGACTCTCCTCCTACTCAGCGGCGAAGGCACGCGTGTGATTTGGATGAAAAGGGGGACTAGCGAAACGGTAGGTCCTCGTGTGGGGGAGGGGAGGGGGGGGGGGGGGGGGGGGCAACCGGTGCATGGTTTACGCTTGCGCAGAACCTGCCTTGGCTGCTCTCTCCACGCGGTCAAAAAGCGGCAAAGACGTTCCTCTGATGTTAGTTCAACCCATCGCAGCTAGGTGCCGCCTTTAGGCGAAAAACACCGCCTAGGTGGCGCCAGCGGTCGCCTGATTTAAAGGGTTCAGTCGTGTACATGCTTCCATCTAACCATTCATTAAGCTCTTAAACACAAATAATACATGTACCCAACGTTGCTCTTGATTCTTGCAGATGATGATGACGCCGTGTCTCTGAAGCTCATAAACACAAACAACACGGGTGCACGTAACGAGACAGACAGTGAGAGGATTTCTGGAGCACAACGAGCATGCACCACGTGACAACAAGCGTCGTACCGCGTTCCACGTGGCGGCGTGTGCTTTCAGAACACCTCTGATTGAACACATTTCGTTTTGGGGCATAATAAGACAGGTAGGAAACGTCAGGAAGTCAAGGTTCAAATCCCAGAGTTCAAATCTTGATTCGGCGGTTTTGTGAAACATTGATTTATTCGATCAAGTACGGTTCATTCATCTGCATAATTTCGATTATATATATATATATATATATATATATATATATATATATATATATATATTGGACCTTGTCTTTTCAGTCCGCTAATTGACCGGGCTTTAGACTTCTAGAAATAAAAAAGGGAAAACTGATTTCTAGCGGAGACTTCGAGTCTGTGCAGAGTTCAACTCGCGTCAGCGTCCGTTTGATACGTTGTGGCAGCCTTCAGACTATACGCGTGATAGCTGTCAGCTGAGGCTTTCATGTCAATTCGCCGGTTTTCTGACAATATTTATTTACTTTAATTATTGCAGTCTTGGGTCGCTCGACAGTCATCCCTAGATTTACTTATGTATTTAAAAATCTCCCGGTATCACGTCGACATATTGTAGTGTCGAGACTCTTTCGATTTGAGAAAAAGAGCGACTATTCAGAAACACCGAGTGTCAAGTCCTACGAATAATTCGTAGGCCGGCGTTTCTACGAATTGGGTTTCCGTCATTGTGTGTAAAAGAATTGTATCTTTCTCGCTGAAAGGTTGTACGAAGCAAGTCAGCTCGCCGTAATTACCGCGCTTATGTAATTTATTAGGTTACTACAAATTGCTCGTCTCGTATAATCCGATTTGCGACGGTTTGGCGTTACTCGAAATGAATAATTTGATTATAGTAATGGTATTTTCTCCGATTCCCGCTCTGTCGGACGTTCTGCCATTTTTCGCCCGGGGGGGCCTACGGGAGAAGCAATTTCCGTAAGTCATCGTTGATGGATCTAAGCCGCGTGGAACGTTTTGAGATTGATCGTTGCCAGGCTACGCGGTCAGGAGCGCTGTGTCGTCTCATTTCCGACTTCCTGATCGGTCGACCTTGTGGATGGTTTCCAACACTCCGTGCGCCTTTCTCGCCAGTTGATCGGTTGTTTGAATTGATGCGGCACGTCCGCTGCACGTATTTGGCTTAGCTCGTTTTTAAGCTGCGGATACACTGCCGTACTTCGTTTCACCTTAAGGCTCTGTTATACTCCGACGCTCACCTCAGCGAACGCAGCGTAGCGCAGAACGCGCGCCTTTTAGTTGGCCAGCGAGTAGGAAGCCGATATCTGCGACCAATCAGAATCTGTGTGCGCTGCGCTACGCCGCGTCTTCAGACTGCCTTTTGTACGATGTATTACATTTAGTTACAGTTTAAGTACATACGCAGCCGACGCTAGGAGGTAAGGACACCAATCAAGCAGCGTAAAGGCGGAAGTCACTAGGCCCTTTTTGTTTATGATTGGTTCAGCAATGATAGAAAGTGCAACACGACGAACACCGTGATAGTACGCTTTTGACGCGGTCTTAAGTCTGAACTTAAGGCTCTATTACACTGCGACGTTGAGCTCAGCAGCAAACGCGCCCTCAAAATGAAAAAGAAAAAAAAATATTATTGCTATTATAACGTGACCCGAGGCAGCGTACATTTCCCGCACTCGGGGGAGGGAGGGGGGGGGGGGGGGGGGAGCATAGCAGAAGTGAAAAGGCATTGGAAATAGAAGAAATATCAGTTTATGTTTTGACTGCCCTCCTCCTCACTGCCCAGGTCCTTCCGTTTACAATCCACTTGGCGACTACGCCCATAAGCAGCACGGCGCCGCTTGTCTGGTAGTTCCTTTTTCTTCGGCGTGAGCTCCTCGGCAACCCACAAGCAAAGCAAGCCATGTAGCAGAAGCACCAACGCACAAACACCAGACCACTCTGGAACAGAAACTAAAAAATTCGCAGGCAGAAAAAAGACTGCGGAGCCCGATACGCGATCACTTATTCTTGTTCTGCTCCCACCGCATAAGCAAACACGTCGTGTTGCACGATTACGTAAACACGGTCGGTGGTCTTGGCTTGGCTTGTGTTGACTTGACGTGGCCTGGCCTGGCTTGAATTGACAAGTGCACACATTCCCGCATGGCGCGCTGCGTTTCTGCGGCGTGCGCGCTTTGTACAAACACAAAAGCGATAAATGTTTTCTTTATTTTTTTTTTTAGGTTTTCTATTTGCCCCTTCATCTGACCCAATAGTTAATAAATTCCCCCCCCCCCCCCCCCCCTTCTTTTCCCACCCGATCTCCTGCATTGAGCCAGAGGGATGGCTTTTTCCAGACTCGCTCGCCTCGTGGCTGAACTCTATTCCGAATATAACACGAGGTGCGTCTCGGAGCACGTAAAGGCTGAACTTCATGGAGCGAATTATGCGACGAATAACTTACGAACGACGCCCGACGGTACGCTCTCTTTGCGCGCGACGTTGCAGCCACAGTGCTGATCCCAGGCGCAGAGCAGACACCGCCGGGCAAAATTTCGTCGATGTTTCAAAGCATATTTGTCCCATTAAATTCAGCCTTAATACCGAGAAAATAATATAAAAAATGCGCGTTAAATTTTTGCGAATACATCGTAGAAAAGACAGTCTGCATAAAGCGTCGAACCCGAGTCATGGAGAAATCCGGGCTTCGAATGCCGCATGGCAATGAGTTTAAGGAGAGAACTCGGGCACGCGACATTCGAACCACGGATATTGCGGTGACTGATGTTTGCAGACTGTCTTTTTGAATGATGTATAAGCGGTGTCACGCCGGATCAACTCTTCTAGAAATTTAAGAAAAAAGAAATTGCGAGAAAAAAATATGTCTCCCATTCCACCCCAAGGGGAAGAATTGAGCACATGTAAGATTGCGCTAAAAATTGAACTAGTAAATATTATGAGCAGACGGGTCTTCATCAAACACAACGCCCTATTGCTGTCGTCCTTTTTGTTCCTACGATTGTGTGTGGTTTTGGACCGGGGATCAAAAATGCGATAAAATTTTCACTAAAGGAAAGAAAAAAAAAGTTAGGGCGTAATTACACTTTGAACTAAAAACAAATGATTCACCGTGAATACAGGTTCACCTTAGTTTTGATCTACCAGTCAGAACACACATCTTTATAAAGAGACGACTAACACACTGTCCCATTCCTAAAAAAAAAAAAAAAAAAAAAAAATTCTTACGTGGTGCGTTGCCCATTGCAGCAACAGGTATGGTGTACAAAGCCTAAAAAAGCGGTGGTTAAAAGCAGCCTATCAACGCCTCTTTTCAAGTTTAGCTTACGGTACGGCGGTTGGCCAAACCGTTTTCGTTCGAGAATCGAGGAAAAGACGAATGTGTGCTTTACTTAATTTTTGAGCGCCTAATTAATAATTGGGGGGATCGGTGGCCGAGTGGTCTAGCGCACACCAGCTCGGAGCACGTGGAGCGAAAGCTCGCGCTGCAGAACCCAGGGATCCTGGGTTCGAGCCCCCCCCCCTGCCCGTTTCGATCTGGATGAGCATCGTACCGGCGTGCGGTCGTGTATCACTACTGCGTGGTGCACGTTAAAGACCCCAGGCTAGCGGCTGTACCGCACTGGCTAAATTGCTCATCTACAGCTGGGAGACTCGTCGCCCCTGTGAGGCAGACCAAGTTCTAGGCTGTATAAACACACACACAACCCAATTATTATTGAGCGCCTAATTGGCAACGTGCACCGACTCGGATCGTGCACACCACGCCGAGCGGGTACACGTCATTACGGTTGAGAACGTGTAGCCCTATACCATGGCGTCACCGATCTGGCAGTTCATCTACTTTCTTTTTTTAACTCTTCGCCGCAGAATTAACACTGACCGTCTCACTCCTCCCAGCGTCCCGTTCCTCCCCACTCTCCCCTCTGAAGCGAACAATAGGGAGTCTTAGGGAACCGTTTTTGCACGTCCGGTACGGTACGAATGGCCCTCCGATACGAACGCAGTTGGTACCGGAGGACCCATCGTGTACCGTATCCGATGCGCAAAAGCAGTTACCTAAAATTCTCCATTGGAGAGTTTTCGTAGGCCGTTTTCCCACCTCCGCTATACGCTCTCCGCAACGGAGGCGTCACTGTACTGCGCGTGCACGGCGCTAGCCTTGCCTATAGAGTCCCGCATCCCGTAGCGGATTGCGGAGAACGTTGCGGGACGGTGAAAACCATCTACGAAAAGTCCCCGTTGGCGCAGCAAACACCGTGCCTTTTTGAATGATGGACGAACGGCGGGACTTCGGCTTTAGCCTCCATTCCTCTAGACGGCCCTTCGGAATCCGGACCAAATGCCATTATATGTATACGATCGTGGAATCAGCTCCCGACTCGTGGCTGTCCGCGCGTCTGCCCGTGTGTTCCCCCCTAGCACACATCGCGACATTGTTAGTATGAACAAGTAATTTCCTGTATCTTGTCTTTGTGATAAAACTGAAACTTATAGTACTAGGTCGGTGTATAGTTCACGTTCGAAGAATCAACTTACGCGGTAAACATTGGTTCTGTTTATTATATAGCCTGTGTCAATAAACCTTTGAACAAGCGCCGCGATACCGTATCCGCGCGGTAAATTTGTCGCACACTGCACGGGCGTCCTCGTGGTGTCTTTTGTTGCGTGTCGCTTCCTTTTCAAGGCATCCCCCAAAGAATTAACTTCTACCATCATAGAAAGGCTTTGGGTAAATATCAGCGGGGTATTGTACCAACGCATAGGGAGGGGTCCATTACTCGAAACACCCTGTCTCCATTTGTACGTTCTCAGTGTCGGCGTAGTCTGGTCTGCGTTTGCTCATGTGCGTCCCTTCCCCTCTTTTCAGGTGAGTTTTGGCGTCTCCGTACCACCTTGCTGGGGCCTCTAATGGTAAGCTTTTAACTGCGGAAGAAGACGCATATAACGTCCAACTCACGCGTAGTTGTACCTTCAAACTACAGGTCGTTCTTAAACGCTATACGCACGTAAATATTTTTGCTTTAGTGCTGCGCCAATTTTGCCAATGACGCAATCCTGCTACATGTAGCGCCATATCGCCATTTTACCGAAGAATTGCGCCATGTCTGCGCCGAGACGAGATGTAGCAATAAAAAATAAAAATTGAAGTCCTATCGGAGCGCGTGGGCGGTACCGCAGTATTTTCCGCGACGCAACTGTTACGCAAACCGAAACTGCGAGATCGCATTATCATCATCATTGAAAGGAACAACGTTAGCAACATCTGAGACCAAAGCCGCAGAGGCTAAGTGAAGAACCATCCCACTGAGCAGCCTATTTAAAAAAAAAAAAAAAAAAAAAAAAGTTGAGCTTGTGGATGTTTTCGATGTTGGCCCGCCCTGTTCCCGCGCGGAAGCTACCAGCGAAGTTAAAGCTAGCGCGAACCCAATGCTTTGTGCATTCCTGACTCGCGCGTGGGCCCGTGCAGTGTGGGCACCGTTGTGGGCTCCATGCGCGCGCTTGTAGCTTCGGCTGCGCTCGCACCGAAGCTGAAACGAAGTATAGTTGAGTTGCACCAAACTATGGATGTAGTGCTGGTAAAGCCTCGCCGTCCTTTTCGGAGCACTAAACACTGCGCGACACGCGCGACTGCGGTGTCTGCTCCGCGGCTTTCGCTTCTCTGCTGCGCGTCGGTGCATGCCAAGGAGCGCACTCAACGGGTTAACTCGCCGTGATCCGATCGTGACTTTGCCAGCACATACAAAATGGATCGGAATTTTTGAGCGAATATCAGATACCGCAATATTTGAAGCTGCTGCCCGAAAAACAACTCTGATCTGAACTAAAACATTCCACAGGAGTGAGGGTCGTTAGATGCTGCAGCAGATACCTTAAAAGAAGTGCAGGCCGATATAACTGAATATCCTGTACCATCAGAACTCAGTGTGACATATTTAATTGTATTTTTTATCTGACAAGCAGACAAACTTTATTTAAAAATATTTTTTTTTCTGTCTACTTTGTTGAATTTTACATATCCTGTCTTAAAAATGCGACAGGCGCTGTGTTCCAATAATAGAGATGGGCTTTATATACCAATGCAGCATTATTTCATTTTCAAGTAATATGCCAACATATGCCGGACCCTGCTCCAAAAGGGCCACTACCTGCTCCAAGACAACGTTTCGCCTGCTACAAGGCCTGCTCCAAAGGTCAAATGGCACTTCCATCACTGATATATATATATATATATATATATATATATATATAAGCAAGCAATTAGCGGTGTGCGGTGCATTTCTTTCTTTTTTCACGAAGATATAGCTTTAGGTGGTACATTTATCATACTCAATTTTTAATTTTAAAAAATTTAAACTTTTTTTTATGCTTTGCCATTTACATTTTGTAACATAAACGCTGGGATCTCCTGGGCCTGCTCTTAGATGTTCTTCTCTAAGAAGCTTTCAAGTTTTTGAGTCTCGTTCTAACCTCCGAGCCGAGCAGTCGACTTTCCCCGGGCTCCGAGAACTCCGCAAGAACGAAAACGTGATCCAAGCGTAAACATCGAGCCGGCGCTCGGCGCAGCCGGCCGACCTCCCGGCTTGGCGCGAGGCACGGCCTGGTCCCCGATTTTGCCTCGCCGAGAAGCTTGAAAACTCCGAGAACCTGGTCAGGTCTGGATTTTCTCGGTACTGTGGACGGCCAAGTAGCGTGTTTCTGCGCGCGCTCCTCATCGACGTGCAGGCTCCTAACTCAACCAGCGGAAAATGGAAGTTCAAGTAATCGGTGAGGACATCACACCAGAAGAGGTGACCGCCGAAATGGGCTGGCGCACCGCCCGTTCCCGCCGTCCCGACAAGAAACCTGGCCAAAACTCGTCTCACGACGACCCGCCCCAATCGCAAGACTCCCGCTCTCGCTCTAAAACCAGGAAGAACGTTAAATCTCAAGTCCTCAAGGCCGGACGTATGCCCCAATTACCCAAGAACGAAATTAAGATCATTGTGAGACCTAAAGGGGTGCTAAATATCCCCAAAGTCGGCAGCCCCACAGTGACTGCAGCTATTTTCCAAGCAACACAACTTAGCCCGGAAGAAAGCCAAGACGACACGATCTGCCCGAACGTTCAACAAAACATCGTCGTGATCAGCACGCCCCGACCGCACAATGCTGACAGGTACGTGCGCATGAAATCTATCCACGTCAATGGTGTCACCCACGAAGTCAACGCATACGAGGCAGCCCCGGACAACACTACCAAGGGAGTTATCCGAGGTATTCCCCTCACCGATAGCGCCCAGGAAATCGACGCGAACATCATAAATGCCCGCAATCCATTAGCCCTGGCCGCCAAGCGCATCGGTTCCACCACGACCATCGTAATCGCCTTCGACGGACCCAGTGTTCCGCACTTGGTCCGATACGGCGCAACACTGATCCCCTGCTGCTTGTACCGAAAGCAAATCGACATATGTTACCACTGTGGCCGTCTCGGGCACGCATGGACGTTTGTCCATTCCCCAACAACAAGATCTGCAGGGGCTGCGGCGCCCGCAATCCTGACCAAGACCATCAGTGCACCCCCAAGTGCACGCTGTGCGGTGGACCCCACCCCACGGCGGACAAAGGGTGCACGGCCAAATACAAAACGCCATACGTCATCCGGAAACGCCTCTGGGAACAACGCATGGCACAGCAATCACTCCCTCAACCAGGTGATTTCCCGCCCATAGACACCAATCACCGCTCCCGCTCCCGCTTCCGACCCAGAGCAGGCCGTTCCCGGTCAAGATCTAGGTCGACCCCAAGAGTCCGACAAACTTCGGAAAAGCGACTGCCGCCACCACAGCCACGGCAGAACCACCAACAACAGCAGCCGGGACCAGGCCCGCAGCCAGACCAACAACAACAGGTGAGCTGGGCAGATAGGGTCTCCCTGCCCTCTAAGCCTCAACATACGGACAGTGGCAGATCCGCGCTAGAACTACAGCTAGCCCAAATTCAGTCCGTGTTGAATCAGGTGTTACTAGAGAACAGGAATCTTAAAGCAGAAATCGCTCAAATAAAGACAGAGAAAGTAAAAGGCAGGAGCCGCACACCGTCAATTACCAGCGGGAGGACACCAACACCGCCCCCCCTTACACATGCGCAAATAGCCTCGGTTGCTGCGGAAGGCCCGGTGGTGACGGCACCGCCGCAAAAGCGGAAAGCCGAGGAAAACCCGCAACCAAGAGACGAACTACTCGAAAGTCTAACGGAGCTCGTAAAAGCGCAATTCGATGCACTTAACTCAAAGATAGAGCTACTCGGACAGCGCATGGACAGAATGGACCTTTTTCCAGTAAGGAGTGCCCCATGACGGTTTCGCCGCCTACTACAAATGGAGGGCAACCGGACTAGCCTTCCCCCATAGGAACAGATTAGTGTCGCAAGAAAACAGTGCCCCCCAAAAATGGCGAAAGGGCGGTCAAGGTCAAGTGGAAAGGGTGCGCGCGTGCGCAGACGCTTACTGGAAAAAGGTCCATTGAACTTAGAACTACAGCCATCGAAAGTACACTCGCGGAGAGCCGTCCCGCAGCGGCGGGACCAATTAAGAGCACAAAACCTTACCAAAGGCCCGTTGCCGCGGAGAGTAGCAGTGACAACAGCAAGGCCACAGGAGGACCAGCACATAGCAACTAGATATGGCCCCGAACAGCAAAAATACAGAGTACACAATTCGGCAGTGGAACTGCCGCGGGTTTCGCCGGAAACGGGGAAACCTTCAGCAATTCCTCGAAAATTCTTACAGTAACGATAAAAAGGAGGAGGCGCCAGATGTCATCGCCTTGCAGGAGACGATGGGACTTGCAAAATTAACAGGGTACAAATCATATGCCGCAGCCTCTGACGGAGGCAAAAGCGAAACGCTAGTTGTAACCCTGGTAAGGAGAAACTTAGCGGTGATACAGCACGAAACCACGGTAAAAAACGTTGAGCACGTCCTCTTAGAAATAATACCATCAAGCAAAAAGGAAGGCAGCCTCTTTGTCCTAAATCTATACAGCTCTCCAAAACAGCGACAGCGGTTCGGGCCCCTGCTTCGCAAAACACTAGATATTGCCAAGAGAAACACGGTGGTGGTCGTTGGGGACTTTAACGCGCCGCACCCCGCATGGGGCTACCGAAGGGGCTCCGTCAAAGGGCGGACGCGCAGCTCGTTGGACTAACCCTTGTCACCGATCCCCAACAGCTCACGCGCACGGGTAACAGCGTGAGCATAGACACGACACCGGACCTCACTTTCACAAAGAACGCACCGGACCCTAAGTGGGTCAACACGCAGAAGGACCTGGGCAGCGATCACTTTATTATTGCTACGACACTCAATACGGGACCAACAAAGAAACGGGGCAGAAAACTCACAATGGTAGAATGGGACACTTTCAGACAGATACAAGGGAGCGAGCGCGAAAGCTATCACGAAGACGAACACGAAGAAGCACGAAACAGTACCACATACGCTACTACAATTACAGACATAGAGCGATGGACAGCGCAGTTACACAGAGCTGTCAAACAGGCCACGAAAGAGATCCCTGAGGAAGCTGGACTAGAAACAGCCGACAGCAAACTCCCCCATCTGTGGGAGGCTCGTGACAGCCTACAGGAAAAGTGGAGAGGCCAGAGGCTGAATCGAAACCTGCGGAGGAGAATAGCAAGGCTCGACAGAGACATCGAGGACCACGCCAACCGCCTGGCCCGTCAACAATGGGAGTCCACATGCAGCAGCATGGAGGGCCAACTCGGGCTGCGCAAGGCGTGGAACCTACTTCGCTGTCTCTTAGACCCCGACAGTAGCAAGACGTTACAGAGGCAGAATCTCAACAAGATCACGCACACGTACAACGGTACAGACGAGGAACTCTTACACGAGATGCAGAACAGGTACATAGGCACTACAACGAGGGAAACTCAAGAAGACTACACGGGTAAAGACAACCCCACGCTAGACGAGGAGATCACAGAGGCCGAGGTGAGGGCTGAGATACTCCGACTACGCACAAAGTCAGCGCCGGGCCCAGATGGCATCACCAACAAGACACTCAGAAACCTGAACGACGAGTCGATTGAAGCAACTACGAGATACATGAACGAGTGCTGGGTGCGGGGTGAAATACCGCAGCAGTGGAAGACTGCGCAAGTGGTCATGATCCCCAAACCCTGCAAGAAACTACAGATCGAGAACCTCCGGTCCATTTCCCTGACTTCCTGCGTGGGGAAACTGATGGAGCACGTCGTTCTCACGAGACTAAACAACCCCATGAAGGACCGGGGACTGTATCCACACACAATGATTGGGTTCAGACCGCATCTCTCGACGCAGGACGTAATGCTCCAAATCAAACACCAAATACTCGACGCCCGGGGCAGGACAGCAGGGCTGAAAGCCATCCTGGGCTTGGACCTCACCAAGGCCTTCGACAACGTTACACACAAGGCGGTTCTGGAGAACCTTCGGGACCTGGGGGTAGGCCGCGAAGCCTACACCTACGTTCGGGACTTTCTCTCGAACCGCACGGCCAAACTCTCGATAGGAGACATAAAATCCGAAGAAATCGAGCTAGGCAGCAGGGGTACACCGCAGGGTTCGGTCCTGTCTCCCTTTCTGTTCAACGTAGCGATGATCGGCTTGCCGAAAATCCTAGATAAGATCAAGGGCCTAAACCACAGTCTCTACGCTGACGATGTTACCCTATGGGTGACAAGCGGCAGTGAGGCTCAAATAGAAGAAACGCTACAGCGAGCAGCGGAGGCAGTCGATCACTACGCGACGGAAAGGGGGCTCAGTTGCTCGCCGCAGAAATCAGAGCTCCTGTTGGTGTATCCCACCACTAGAAAACAGTACGGAGGGGCACCAAGCATTACTATAAAAGCGAACGGGGATGCGATCCCCATCGTGGATCAAATCAAGGTGCTAGGACTCCGGGTGCATGCGGGGGGCAGAAACAACGAAACACTAAAGGCGCTGGAAAATAGCACACAACAAACAATTAGGCTGATCAAAAGAATTGCCAATAGGCGTTACGGCATGAGGGAGGCCGGCCTAATTCGCTTAGTGCAGGCCTTCATCATTAGCCGAGTCGTCTATGTGGCGCAGTGTCTAGTATTCGGGGTCGCCGAAAAGCGCATAATGGAAGGACTGATACGAAGGACTTACAAGCAAGCAATTGGCGTTGCCATCACAACACCCAACAACAAGCTCTTAGAGTTAGGGCTACATAACACTTTAGATGAACCCGTAGAAGCGCACACCATTGCACAATATGACAGACTAACACAGAGCCCCACGGGGCGGCACATTCTGAAGAAACTTGACATCCACTACGAATCACAAAACGGAGCTAAGGGAGACATACCAAAGCGTATCAGGCGGGACCTCAAAATCCCTCCGCTGCCCAAGAACATGCACCCGGAATACCATAAGGAGAGACGGGAGGCAAGGGCTCGCAACATGGAACGAATATACCAAGACGCCGAGGACGTTGTTTATGTAGATGCCGCAGAATATCGAAATTTCAAGGGCATGTCCGTCGTAGCGGTGGGCGCGGACGGGGAGCCCCTCGTAAGCGGGACCGTGGCGACGGACAACCCCGAGACAGCGGAGGAGGCGGCCATCGCACTAGCGGTGGCCTCCACCAAAGCTAAAATTATTATAAGCGACTCGAAGATCGCCATCCAAAATTTCGCGAAGGGGCGCGTCTCGTCAGAGGCGCTCAAAATTTTAAGAACGTACGGTGACCATCACCAACAGCGGCAACGCGGGACGATCCAAATTATTTGGGCACCCGCGCACTCCTCGCTTCCAGGCAGCGAGGCGGCTCACACAGTAGCTCGAGGTCTTACACGCCGAGCCAGTGAGCCCGCCCAACCGGGAACGCGAGGAGACCGCATGTTTACCTATCGAGAAATTACGAACCACTATCGACTGGGACGGGCCCGGTACCCACCGGCTCAACCTGAACTAACTAAGAAGCAGGCAGTGGCCTGGCGCCTTCTCCAAACCAACATGTACCCGAACCCAGTGGCCTGTAGCCGGTTCTACCCGGGAACAGTTTAAAAATACGTGTAGATTCTGTAAGAATAAGGCGGATCTGCCACATATCTTATGGGCATGCTCTCAGGCGGCACCGACCATTGATGGCCGCAAACTCCAAGACCGCGAGCATTGGGAGGCCCTACTACTCAGCTCAGACCCACAAGATCAGGTCTGGGCCACCCGGCTAGCCGAAGAAGCCGCCGAGGTCCAGGAGATCTCGGCCGTCTTCTAGGACTGCGGTGGATGAGACGGCTGCACCCGTCACCCCACTGACAGTGCTGGGACAATAAAGTTGTATTCTTCTTCTTCTTCAAGTTTTTGCATGGTTTCGTACGTGAGTAGCAGCACCGACTCGACGGTCTGCTTCTGCTTTTCTTCTACACATAGAAAATAAAAAAAGTAAAAAGTTTTGTTCTTTTGCCCTTTGTTTTTCAAAAATTTACGCTACGAAACTTTGAGTATGATAGATGCAACACCTGAAAACACCTTTCTGAGAAAAAAAAATTCATTCTGTTTATTGACACTTTCACAGAAATTTTCTTACCCTCGAGCAGCGCTCGGAAACAGCCTGAAAAAAAGTACTATTGACCGTCGTCGTCGTCGTCCGGGCACGTGCAGTATCCTCCCATTCCGCATGTTCGATGTGGTTGTCCGTTGCAGACACTCTTGCCAGGTTTTTGTGAGCGACAGTAGAGTACGGACGTCGATCCGCGCTTCCATCTGAGCAAACATCATCGAGTGTCCGAGATGCGTAGCTGTGCATTGAAGTGAACATCTTGGGAAGAAACAGCGGCAAAGAAACTTGGACAAGAGTTAAGGAACAACAGGACAGTACGGCGCTGAACTAACAACTGCTGTTTATTACACAAAATGTGAAGGAAGAGAACAAGACGCATCTTAACCAAGCAGCATATTATGTCATGATAGGCCAATTCAGTGGCTACGTAATGCCTGTCATAGTCGATCGCAGGTACACGAATTCTTTTTCAGATTACGCCACTGACAGTCCGCTGACGCATCTCCCGCCAAATTCTGAGATAAAAAAAGGCCTCAATAATTTCCTTTGTCACTCTGTCTCTATGTCTATCGAAAACAGTGACTTCACTAAAATTAGGCTGGCACTTGCAGCCCCTGCAGTGTTAAGGTATAGCAACCCCCCAACTGGTGGCCCTGAGTGAATACGAATGCTCTCTGTCTATCATTTAGGCAGCGGTCCGTCTGTCCAACGTACATCTTGCCACACGACAAGGGGATCTATAGACCACGCCAGACACACAAACCGCAAACGGCATTACGTGTTTTTTGGTGCATTTCTTTTTCGACCGCTTTTCGGCAATAGCACCGACCTTTGCACATATCTGACCCTTTTTCTGTGGGGCAGAGAACACCACCGGGACACCATAGCGTCCTCCGACTTGTTTAAGGCTATGGGAAACCTGATGAAGATAGGGCACGACCACGATTCTTTTTTTTTTTTTTGTCAAATTCAGTCTACCAGCTCCCTCCCTTTAGCTTTTTTTCAAAAGAGAGCTAGCCACCTCAGTCAAAAGGGCAGATAGAAATCTTGACAGTATCAATGTTTTAACCTGGCCGTTAAAGCTTTCCTTCATCAGGTTGACGCAGGACTTTTTTTAGAGCGGACCCGAAGCAAGAGACCGCTATACTCCTCTTTACCAATTTAAAGTGGCATGACCTATAATCCAGAATGGCCTTTTTTGTGCGTGTACTAAACAACCAACAAACACGTTTTTCATCAAAGTACAACGAAAGGTCAAGGCATTGGAGAACCCCTTCGTGTTTGTTTCTTCGCTCTTGTCCAAGTTTCTTTGCCGCTGTTTCTTGCCAAGATGTTCACCTCAAACCAACTAGCGCAACACGTCACATTGTTGCTGTGCATTGAAAATTTTGCGCCCATTGGACAATCCGCATTCAGATCTCGGGGTGCTTGGCCGACGAAGCCCGAGGAAGTCGAGTGATGATCTGAAAATGTGCGTTTTTTGGGAAGCGTCTAAATTCCCGCATTCCGTCTCCGAGGACAGCTGTCCCTGGAAGCGGAAGTCGTCCCGTCCCCCCGAGCAAGTGTTATCAGGTCCTCTCACCCGTCAGCTTTGTGCTTTCATCCACAAAGCGACTAGAAATTCGGATGGAAACGGGCGAATTGGTCAAATGGCTCGCTGGCCAATTTTGCACTTCGGATACTCACTGTCGTTCGCTAACATCAAAGCACGCGGGATTTCTAAATTTGCTGAATACAATAGTTTTCGTTCCATTCAATGAAAAATTATGGAGGGCTCCGATCTAACCTTTCCTTGCCATAACTGCGTCGCCTGTGCGTCATTGCCCAATAACGAAATGATCTTAGTGTAGGAGATCATAGAAAGTTTTAGTAGATCGTTCTCATGATAACGATAACCGATACTCCGCGCCGCCGCCTTTGCGCACGCATCGTATCGTTATCGAGGCTATCGGAGTTGTCAGAACGATCTACTGAAAGTTTCTGGTTTAACAATCGTTTTGAATTTTCAGCTAAGCAAGCTTTATCACTTGTGAAAACTTGAGGTCGACCAGTGGTGGCCTTATGCCTTCACTGAATCCTAAGTCTGCAGACCAGCACAAAAACATAAGACGCTCCCGCAAGCACGAATATCGATCTTGTCCAAGCATTGGTTTCAGTGTCTTAAAGAGGCTGTTTCAGGGAACCCCTTTTTCGTATCCTCAACGTCTGCTGCCCCGGGCAAGTAAGTAAACGTACAAAATCTGTAGACAAAAAAAAAAAGGGGGGGGGGGAGGGGGAAGAAGTTATGGGGGCCCCTTAAGACGACGATGTTTCATGTCGCCCGAGGAGCCAGAAGATTCTGAACTTGAAGTCGTTTTCGAAAGCTTGGAAAGGACCGCCCTCAAATGACGGTGTCGTGATTAATGGTATTCATGCAAACGACTACGCACCCTCGGAGCCGTAGAAAAGGGAGTCTGAGAGAGGGCGCCAGAAGAGCGAGGGAAGCGATCTCGGCTGAGAAAAAAGCGTCCCGAATAGGGAGTTGCATCAGGGAGAGCCGAGAGAAAGGAAAGGGGAGTATGGAAAGGGTGGAGATAACAAAAGATCTTCAGAGTGCTAACTTGGTAAGGCGACGTTATATACTAAGGCCTTTCCCTAGTTTCCCCATACGTGTTCGTATACTCTAGGAAAGGCGGAAGGCGAGACGAACGACTTCGAAAAAAAAAACAAGAGGTTGCTAGGGGCAGCGATGGCTGAACCTCCCTATTTGGTGCCGTGGAATCACAGATCTGACGCCTGCTGTATAATGTATCGTCCACACTGTTTCTTGAGACTGTGTGTCTGTGCGTGTTTCTCGTAGACTACCGTTCGTCGCGTGTGGCGCCCCTTTTCGCCTGACGATGTCTTAGGGAGAGGAGGGAAGAAAGAGGCGAAAGAGAGAAAAGGGAGCAACGGCGGCCCGGAGCGGGGGAGTGGGAGCATGTGGCGGAAATGCTCCCCAATTGAGGGGTCGACGCATGACGGATGGATGGACGTGCGCGGGAGCGCTGTTGTTTTCCTCCTCTCCAGAGAGAGGAGGAAGGGAGACACGTTTTTCTCGTGACGTCGTTTTCGACGGAGATCGGGAATGGGGAGTCGTCGCTGCTTGCTTCCAGGGAAAGGGGAAGGAGGGAGGCGGGGGAGGCGGAGAGGGTCGATATCACTTTGGAAGAAAAGGGCGGTGGGAGGGAGGGAGACATCGCAAAAGGGCCTCCGTCTTCCTCGTAATGATGTCTGATGCGACGACGGAGACTGCAGCTATGTTGGCCGAGGCGCCGGTTTTGGTTGCTTCGACTTCTCGGGGCAAAGCGTGCGGGCCGGAAGTGTATTGGGTGCGAGCGGGACAGATGGATGATTGCGGGCGCTCCGTCGTTCCGGTCATTGGCTTTCCTTTGTTTGTGGCACTGTTTGTTTTGAAGCTATCTCTTTTCTTTGCATTTACTCGTTTATACTTGTGTGAATCGGTGCTACCGCAGACAGAGACGAGCGTATCGTTCGAAATAATGAAAAACTGAGATAGATTGGATTTATTTGGAGCGCAGTTGACGACGCAAGCAGGCGAAAATTGTATTTATCTGTTACGGAGGATCACATAATCAACTAAACGCGAAGCGTTTTTATCTAGGTATATGGCATTGTTGAGGAATGCGTCTGCATCATGTTCTCATGCCCTAAATGTTTTGGGACCTTCTATCTACTCTTCCCTTTAATGGAGTTTCGTTTGCTTTAGCATCGTCATCGTTCGGGAGTTTGTGTATTTTCTGACTGTATTTTAATGTCGTACATGCGAGAGCAGTGTGCTGTCAAGACTAACACGAGCGTCCTCAATACTAGGCATTTTATTTGCGTATTGTTAGTCACAGGACGACCGAAAAACACCGTTGCAGGATGACGCACCACGTTTATTTACATTCTTCGGGAAAAACGTGTAACAAAAGGGGCCAGGTCGCGCAACAATTTACAGCATGTCGCTGGACCTTGACACCAAGGTATTAATATGTGCCGGTGCTCACCAGCAATTGATAGTTAGGCTGATACACAGGGGGAGAAAATTGGCTTAGAAGGGAGGAAGGAATCGTATGTTAGCCTTTTTAGACTTAGGCTAAGTAGCGAAGCCACCGCCCGTTGCAGAAGGTACACCCGCCGGCAATATGAAGGTGAACACCTTACCTGGTTTCTGGCCTGTTCTACGGCTCCCTAAAGCTATATTAACTCTCAGCGTCTCAAATGGTACGTGGCTTGGGGGTCTAAACTTTGCGTTCTAGCCCTCTTCTGGAACAGGGTTTGTTCCAAACTTGCAGGAGCGTCAAAAACAAACAAAACACCTTCATATCGCTCACGGGTGTACAGCCGTTAACACCATCCATCCATCCAACACGCAGTTTCATATCAACTTTGTTGGCGACGCGCATTAGTCAAACGCGTATTTGCGGTCGCTCTACTATACTGCTATAATCTACCATAATTCGGCAGTCGAATGCATTGCTAATTATTAGAATAATGGCCCGGCCACACTAGCGTCGCGGAAGCTTGCCGCCCGCCGCTGCCTGCCTGCCAAAACCATTTTTCACCCTCAGCGGCTCGCCGCTCGGCGCCGTCCAGACAAACGGCGCCCGCGCGGTTGAGGGCTCGCCGCTTCTTGCCGCACAATCAGGGGGCGATGGGAGGTGGCGTAGATAGGGACGTTGCGATGCCATGTCAACGCGCAAACTGTGTTTCCGCGCGTCTTTCACGTTGCAAATGAGCGTGGCGTAATTTCGTTTCTTCTGCAATCCCTATTTCCCCCAGTGTGTCTTAGAGGAGTGGTTCCTTGAAACTGTGCGTCATTTCCCCTTTTTGTGTGACAAGACACAGCCAGATTATCTAGATAGGGACGCTAAGAACAACCGCTAAGAAATTATCGGAGAGGAATTCGGAAGTTGTTCCGTGGCACTTGTTGCATGTCGGCTGCGTTGTGACGGACGTCGTGTTGATTTAGTGACACTCTCGAAAGAAGTCTTAATCTCTTGCGCGCAGCCGAGGCAGCAAAGCACTGACCTGTGCATCGGTGTTTCGGTAGCACGAACTTGACCGGATTCAGAACCTGCGCCTCCTTCCCTTCAGAGCGCGGCGACGTCGCAAGATCAACTATCGGGCTATGATGATCACATTCACGCTGATCACCAGGTCATTATGGACACCTGCCATGTAGGCAGCGAGTCCGGTTCTGACGCTGATTCATGTGGAAGTTGAGAGCCGAAGCGGGGGAACCTAACGAAAGGGCGCGAAATCTGGCGTAGGCGCGCGCGCGATCTCGAGACCGGGAAAACAAAACGAAGGCCAGTGTGGCCCGCTCGCGTTGGGACGCCGGACGGCCGTGCCGTCCATCGGCGCCGACTGGCAGCGCTGTAGCCGCTATTGTGGTCAGGCCTCAAGAGTGTCTTTCTTTTGCCATGTAAGCGATGTCATCTCCAGCATGATCGGTGGATCTGATTGGTTGGCTGGAGCTGATAGCGTGGAAACTAAAAATAAAGAAAAAGAAGGAAAAACGATTGTGGTGCATTGTAGGCCAAGCAGTGAGCTTTCGAGTCGATACGGCCGGGCGGTTAAAGGGCAACTGCGCTCAATTCCGAACATTTCGGGATAATGAGTGATTTCGCATTTAGACGCTCTAAACGACCCTACAGCATTTGCTTCGCGAAGAATGGGATATATATTCTTAAATGTAATTTTAAACACGAGCAGAAATCAAAACCGAAACTCCGGCTTCGTCCGGCAACATTGGCCTCGGGCCGCCAAGAACATGGCTATCACATGGTACGAGATGCCATCTGATCCTCCACGCGACGACGGGCGGTATTGGGGCAGGTGTGTTGCAGGCGTAAGTGTCGTCTGCACCGAACTCTTCACCACGTTTTGGTGTCTACGACGTTCGACGACGTCTGCACTACTGCGGCATAAGTCTGCGCACGTAGCGTCCGTAGTGCAGGCGAAACTGCAAGAGGCAATAATCACAAACGGTGAGACAACAACGGCGGTTGTGACGCGGGACACGGCGGTAACGGCGGGGCGGCCGGACGGCTCCCAAGGAGCGCGCTGCGCATGCGCGTTACCCCAATCGCGTGGACACCGCTGAGCGCAGAAAGGAAACGTTGCTGACGTCACCCGTACGCTTGCCCAGAAAAGTAAATGCAAGCAAAAGGGGGCCATAGTGATGACGTTTAGCTCAACGTCGTCTACGACCACGCCGTAGCCTTCAGTGCGCTGTTGGTTGCGCCTGAATTCGCCCGCTCGAGTCAGCCGATTTCATTAACTTTGCGAGTTGCATAGTTTGCCGGGCCGTTTAAGAAACCTTTAGGCGGATATACGTCGTAATATTTGGCTTGTGGTCTTCCTAGGTGATACTGGGGAGGACTGCGTTGTTTTTTAAAAAAAATGAAGCGGAGTTGCCCTTTAACCCAGAAACTGGAGTTTTGCATGCTGAGTGTCGTTATACATGAAACACGGCACTTCTGACCTTTCCAGCGCTTATCACCTAGGCCAGTGGTTGTCAAGTGGTGGTCCGCGAAGACGTTCTAGGCGTCCGCGAAGCCATGCCTCCTAAGTAAGGCCGTCAGTAAACGGTGTATTTTGCGTGTATGTCATTAAGGAAAGTCTTCTTCAGCCCTTAGTTATATCCATTTATTAAATTATTATCATAGTTAACTTGTATATTTCCCTTCCCTCATTGCGAACGGGTCCTCGATCCATTGTGTCTGCCGAGCACAAGGGGTCCGCGATACGTCAACGGTCTGAGAACCACTGACCTAGGCGAAGAATTCCGAATCACTGGGCAGCGAACGCGTGCGGCCGTGTCTTCTGCTGGAGCGGAGCTGGTCCGCACGCTCGGGACGCCTTCCATGGCCCAAGACAAAAATGTCAGCCCACAGAAGACTGTTATTGAAATGGTCATTAAACCGTTTTCTTTTCTTTTCTGCTTTTCTCGTGGCGGCCGCCATCTTGAATTTTGACGTAGCTGAGCTGGGGCAATATATAGCGAATCACTTCATTTCCCGATTCGAAAGAGAGAAAAAAAGACATTTGTTGTATGTTTTACAGCCTTCAAGTTGTCTGCCTTCACTCAACGAGCAACTTGTCTCTTAATTGTAGATGAGCAATTTAGCCAGTGCGGTACAAGCGCCAGCCCGGGGTCTTTAACGCGCACCACGCAGTAGTGATACACTACCACGATGCTCGTCCAGATCGAAACGGGCAGGGGTGTGGATTGAACCCAGGATCCTGGGTTCTGCAGCGCGAGCTTTCGCTCCACGTGCTCCGTGGAAGGCGCTAGAATCTAAGGGGTTTGTGCAAATAGTTCTACTCTTTTCTTGGCTATACTTTTTTATTGTAGCTATGCTTACACCGCCTACTCTTTTCTTTTTTTTTTTTTTGCCCAATATAATTTTGTTATATTTCAACATGGCAACCGTTAAACGAAAATGATCTATGTAGGAAATTTATTCTATGCCCCTCCTGTTGAAAATGACGTCCGGCGTTCAGATCTTTTGCAGTTTGGGCCACGTGATATTTTGCCGCAAGAAATAATGAAACACTGGAACCCGTAATATGCGAGAAAATATGGGTCTAGGACTTTTCGGTGTAGGGCGTTTCAGTGTAGGACATTTCGGTGCGGACTTTTCGGTGCGCGGACATTTCGGTGAACGGACTTTTAGGTGCACGGACATTTCGGTGCACGCCCAGTCAAAATCACGAGGTTGTTTTATTTTTTTTTTTCTAAATACAATAAGCACTATTTAAGCTATAAATATATCATTTCGAACTTCATAATTTTCTATACTTGGTCATTCATTTACGGCCACTCACTGATATACCACCTTAGTGACTTTTTTAGGCTCAGTACCATCCTACGTGAGGATTTGAGACGTTGGACTTTAGGGTTCGTTTGTCGGCGTCTCTTTTCTAACGTAGGCACTAGTCGCATCACGTGTCTCGGGTAATTTTCAACGATCTCAAGCTTATTGCTGTTGGGGCCTTTCCCACACAGATTACCAATAATGAAGCCCACACCTTTACAGAAGGCGCCTTGAACGCCTGTATCGACCCAACGCGTAAGAACCATGTGTAGAGTAGTGCGTACGTTGGAAAAGTGACACCGGCAAACAAAACATAAGGAGGTAGCGGAGGGGTTCCGCTACCTCCTTACCTGCGTCGACAGGTTTACCCGTTGGCCGGAGGCACTTCCAATCCAAGACATCCGAGCGGACACCGTGGCTCGCACCTTCATCCAGGGCTGGATTTCCCGATTCGGCGTCCCATCCACTATCACAACCGACCGGGGACGTCAGTTTGAGTCTGCACTTTTCCACCAACTACTCTCACTTTTAGGAACAAGCCGCATTCGAACAACAGCTTACCACCCCATGGCAAACGGCCTCGTCGAACGCTTCCATCGTTCACTTAAAGCGGCCCTAATGGCGCAACCTGAACCAAACAGATGGCATACAAGCTTGCCCATCGTACTTCTCGGATTACGAGCAGCTTTGAAGAAGGACCTTGGCTACAGCCCAGCCGAGCTGGTATATGGTTCAACTCTTCGCCTACCAGGCGAATTTTTTGCATCCGCCTTACAAGAACCAGCTCCCGATCCCATGACATACACAAACCAGCTTCGAACGATAATGAAAAACCTCCGGCCCACGCTCCCACGCACACAAGATCGAACTGCAGTTTACGTCTCGAACGACCTCGACAACTGCAGTCACATATTTCTGCGAAGAGACGGAACCAAGAGGTCCCTGCAACCACCGTACTCTGGGCCTCACAAAGTACTTTCCAGGGCAGCTAAAACTTTTACCATCGACTACAATGGACGGCAAGAAACCGTTTCTGTTGACCGTCTGAAGCCAGCTCACCTAGAATTTCTTCCTAATGCAAACGACGCTGCCCATCCTCATATCCTCACCGCTCGCCCAACCACTGACCCCTGCTGCCTCCCTTCAAGTCAATTCCCCCGAAGTCATTCGATGCGAACTAATATACTGCCCTACAACTTCAACCGCCACGAGCCCTGCGCGCCATTTCAAGTCAACCGATATGGCTCCAGACACTTAAGAGCCAAAACGTCTGCGCCTGCCCTCGCTCGCGCCACGAGCGTGATACAGCGCAAACGAAAAGGACCTCGACAAGTTTCGTGGTGTTTAGCACCTACTCACATATGGGACTACACTCTAAGAAAAAATGGAGGAAAAAAGTAGCAACGGCGCGCCTTCCTCCCTTCTACCGACGCGCCCCCAAGCGGACTCGAGAAAAGGGGAGGAACGAAACTTTTTTCTCCTTCTCCAGGCAGACGGGAGAAAGCTTTCGCCCTCCCGACTCATCGTCTTTCGGTTTCGTTTTTCGAGCAGGTCGCGCACGTTGTTTAATAAATAGCTGTTGAGTTGATTGAGCTTCAGCAGCAGCGAAGGCCGCCTGTAATTCCGTCTTCCAGTTTAAACGTCCAGAACATTTCGGTTGCATAGACATTTTTATCACTAATTTTATCAAACGAGCAAACGAAGCCGCTAGAAACAGCGAAGTTCCGGAGCAGTGCCAGCAGCGCCACGTACACTGGGGGATGGCCGTCTCCGGATTGCGTGACTCGCGCGGCACGGAACTACAGCCACTGCAGGCTGCAGCACTACAGACTACAGTAACGAAAGCACGCGGAACTGTGTCGACGTTTTCGACGTTATGGAAACCGCAGGAACCGCGTCCAAGACAGGCAGGTTTTGCTGCCGGCTGCCTGGGTGCCTTCCCCCCTGAGTTCGGTTCTGTTTTCCGATGCCGAGTGCAACCGGCGTTCAACGTGGTTTTGTGTTTGTGCGTGTCAGCAACATAGCTGCAACATCGTGATGATAGTGTTGGGTTGTGAACAGAAGACTGGAATTATCGCCGATGTGACCATGTGTTCGCGTATCAGTGGTGTAACAAGAAGATGAGATCGTAAACTGTTGGGCATTGATGCCGCTGGTCGGGTTGTGATCGGAGGGGGCGGGGTGTCGCAGGTTGACATTCCGCTTTACATTAAAAAGTTTAATACCACTTGAGGGATTACGTGCAATCGATCAACGTGCGGATAGTCATGTTGGAACGCTGGTCTGAACAGTAGAAGCTCCTATCGTACAGTGGCCAATGTGACTGCCGGAATTGTCTTGTCCCCGACAGCGATTGCGCTCAGGGGCAAGGACTGAACAGTACGAAATCGTGACGTAAAGTACGTATATTTACAATATGGAATTTCGGCATTAAAAAACAATAGTAGGTAAAATCGAAAAAAAAAAAAGCTACCCTTTATTTTGCTGTTTAAATATACTACGGTTCCTGGAGAAACTGTCCTACAAGTGGCGCGCTGGGATGAGCGCTAGAAGTTTTCGGGCTCGCCACGGCGTAGTTCCGTACACTTAAACCTGCCGCAAGTCGCGGCTTTGACTGCATTCAAGTTGATCGAAAAGCAATGGACCTTTTCCATATACCGACGGCACCAGGCGGTGGCTGCGCGAACTAAAAAATCGAGGAAGTGACCTGCGCTACCAATCAATAATGGGAGCTACGTTACCAGTTGCTTCGCTCTCTGAGCAGCGTCGCGTGCCCTAGAGCACTATATAGCTCCTACGGAGCAGAGTAGCGCAATCCTTTGAACCCCGTGTTTTGCCGACAACATGGCCGACAGAACGGCTCGGCGCGAGTCACGTGGTACTCAGGGTTCCAGGAGGCGGCCCGCCCTATGGGAGAATACATGGAGACCGATACAACATGGCTGATTAAAAAATGAACGGCGAGTTCACACTTTTCAAAACTAGTCTGTCGTGAAGTTAGTAAAGCACTAAACACTTTATCAAAGTTTTAATAATATCGGATGCGTGTGCAAATTTTGAGAAGGCAATTTCCAAGGCAATGGCGTTTGAAGCAGACGATTTTTGCTCGCAGCGGAGATGGGCTTTTCGGGTTGGCCGGAGCGGGTCACGTGAATGGTGTGACGTCGCCGTGTCGTCTGCTGCATGATGCCGCTCAGGCAATTTAAAAAAAAAAAAAAAAACTCACGTCCTTGCGGGGCACGAAACTTAGCGCAAATTATTCTAAAATGTTCCATTATTATGTCAAAAACGATTGCCATTCCGTACATTGCCACATTACTGAAGAAACAACGATTTTCTCACGTTCTACATGCATTTCTGACCGCAGTTGGAACCTCCAGGCGTTCGCCGCTTGTCGCCGAGAGGCGGCGTTCTAGATTGCGCTACTCTGCTCCGAAGGAGCTATATAGTGCTCTAGCGTGCCCAACGCAACGAGGTAGGCCTAGCGCGACTTTAAAGAAGGAAATCCGTAGCGTCCACCCAAACGTCGTGTTTTTCTTTCCGTCCACTTTCTTTTTTTGTGAAACACAATTATATGTATGCTGCAATTACGCGTTCTACTCGTCGATTTACAGCCTCATTCCGAATTTCCTCGATTTTTTCGTGCCGACTTCCACCGCTTGGCATCGGGCGCTCGCGCGTGCGCAGAACGCTTCTCGGAAAAGGTCCATTTCTCAGTCCGTGAAGCATCACTTCCAGCTGACTGAATATCCGCTCTACAGAGATTAATTCAAACGGCAATTGCAGCTTTGCGCGAACAGCACAAATAGAAAAACAAATAGAAATACAAGCTACGACGTGCCGTGTGGGGAAACAAACTCATGGCTTCGAACCGCATTGGAGCGGCTTGATTTATTGTCTTTCAAATAATTACGGCATGATTGAGCGTTTACTTTTTAATAAGAGATTCAACCCCTGAGCCATTCAAAATACTTTCAGAGGTATGACATTGCAGGGAAAAAATCAACATGCTGGGAATATTTTTTATTACTTAGGGAGTCACCGAAAAGTTCCGCACGTTCAAAACGACCAGTATAAAAGACGGAAACGCAGAGCACGGGTATAGTGTTCGGGTTAGTGTGGTGTTCCGTTGTATTGATATTTGTGTGTGCAGTGTATGTGCTTAATGTATGTTCACGTGATACTTGTAATAAGTGTATGGTTGTCATGTGTGTATAGTAGAGGGTCCTCAAGCGCAGTAGTGGCCTGAGAGAAGCAAATAATTTTTTGTAGAACATGAATTGGGCAGTACCTAGCGCCACCTAGCCTAGCTACTTGCAATTACTCTGCTTGACCCCGCCATCTGGTGGCTAGCGATTTAACCTTCTTTCACGCTACGCGATAAACAGCGGCTTCGAGTTCGTTCTTTCGAGAGCGGCTTTTGGTTTCGCGGAATGAGTTTGCCCTTCTCCGTGATGTGCGGTTGACGAAGGAATTGTGACTCGAGGAACACCAAAGGTAAGACGCAAAGTGCGCGAAGTAACTGGGTATCTGTTGTCTCCGTTTAACATCGCAGTGCTGTCGACGAGAAGAGTGAGTAACTGCTTTGGAAACGCAGGTTTCTGTACCTGTGGGGGGAATCTGGCTTCGGAAATAAACACGGTTTGCGGAAAGCTCGTGTTACGCTTTCATTTGCTGCTGCTTTCGTCCCGTACAAGAGACGTAGCGTTCTCATTAAGCCTTATTGGGCTCGATTTGCTCGATTCGGGGCCGCCATATTGAGATGCAAGCGACGGAGGAACTTTGCTCCCCTGCTGCAGGGACGAAGGTTTCTCCCTTTCTAAAGGAACATAGGTTACAAGACCGTTCCTCCCCTAAGGGAGGACTATCCGTACCCTTTTTTCTAAGAGTGTAGCACAAATAAATGTCTATCTTCTTCTGTTGCGGCGCAGCGAAGGGAGGGGAAGGTGAGTATTTGTGGGCATTGGCATACATTGACCGCCCACAGATGAAAAAGAAGAAAGGGAGAAGGAAGGAGCTCGGGACACGAGAGATCAACGGGCTCTCAAGCCGCGCGCTCGACCGTTCCGGCAAGCAGTGAACATCACCGACCCGTTTATCCTTGTAAATAATGTACATAAATATGTAGTGCCAAGACTTTGGTTCCTACACGTCCAACGTATCCAGTCCTCTCGAACGATGGTGCTGCGCCTAACAAAGTCACTTAAGTCGTACATGAGTAAGTGACCGTAAATGGATGACCAAGTCTGCAAATTTATAAAGTGCGAAAAAAAAAATCATTTCTAGCTAAAAAAGTGCTTATTATTTTATAGAAAAAAAAACAACAAAAAAACTTGCGATTTTGAATGACTGTGCACCGAAATGTTCGTGCACCGAATTATCCGTGCACCGAAATGTCCATGCACCGAAAAGACCGCACCGAAACGTCCTACACCAAAACGTCCGGATCCCAGAAAATATAGGTGAGGCAAAACAAGAATGTGTAACAATCGCGCATTTTTCGTAAACACCTTCCAGCGGCGTGGAGAGATCAAAGCGATGTTTTACCGCACACCAAAAGTGACGAAATTCAAGATAGCTGCGCCTTTGTGAAAAAGCTGTATACAAGCACCATGCCTGGAATTCATCTCTTCCGCGCGTCTTTGTTTTGTCCGGTTTATTTCTGCCCATTGACGTCACAACTGGAGAAGGTATCGGATCCTCGCGACCCCGGCGATGACGCGACAGCGGATGGGAAATCTAATGTTCTTAAATCAACGCTGTAATGGAATTTGGCTGCTCATGAAGTAGTCCTTACGAGATTTGGTTGGCGGAGCAAGAAACGATGCTTTTGGGATCTCGAAACGCGTCCGTCTCGATAAAATAACGTAGGGCTGACTTAAGGTTCACGAACAGATATTTCTTGGGTTACCACATCGAGGAGGAGAGTTAGTAATGCTCCGCGTGGACCCGGACTACTTTTTTAGTGCGGTTATTGAGGTGAATACGAGCACAGAATGCACTGAAGCCGCAAAACAAGCCACGCTTCAGATTAACGGAACTTCCGCCATCTTGGTGCTTGAAATCATGGTTGCCAGTTATCTCAAGGCCTTGTCTGGAATTGGAGGAAACGCTTTTCGCTTCTCCGTGAATATTAAAATAGCTCGCGACAAGGCAATACGGTATCGCCACAGCTTCCTGAAACGGTATCTAAAGCTCGAGCAGCCCAATTTTTGGATTCGTAACTATCACTGATTGCACCCGCTCTGCACTAAACACCAAAATGGCGGCGCCCGTAAGACAGTCGGTAAGCAGAGTGTCCGTGCTCTAAGCGTCTCGTATTGAGTGACTCTATAGTGTAGTATGCTGCGGCAGACTGTTGTGGTCGAACTCGGCCTTCTTTGAACAACATTAACATATGTTGTTTCTTTTTTGTTTATTTTTTTTGTAAAACAAATGTGTCGACGCCGTGGTCGATTTGTACGGTCATATAAAGAGTTAACTGCTCTGCCTTCAAGTATCTCTTCAACTCCTCGACTTTCTTTTTAAGCTGTGCTGTCGTAGGTTGTCGAGCCCTAAGCGTACTCAATAACTGATTCATGTCCAAAAAAAGGGTTCAGGTTCTGCAAGTTTCACGAGTTAAGAAAGTTCGCTGCAAGTTTGGTCATTCTGCCAAACGTGTTTAAATACGGTAGCGCTATAGGGTGGGGGTGCTCTTAGTTTTGGTGGTGCCTATGACAGGGTTTTGTATGGCAACATATTACGTCACACCATTGTCTGTTTGTGACGCTGCACGAGCTTTCCTTCAGCACCTACCGAGTACAAAGCCTTCGTGCTGAATTTTCTGGGTCACCAAAAGAGAGGAAGCGCGCTTTTCTGCCCTCTCCACTCATGCTCGTTCCGCGCGCTCTCTCTACATGTTTATTGTCCTCTCGTGCCCTTTCGACGCTTCTCCGCTCCGCGTGCATTCTCACACCACCTGCCTCTGCTCCTCCCGTTCCTGCGTGCTGAGTTCGTAGCTCAGTCAGCAGCGCACTCGGCTTCCACTCCTGTGACCAGAATTCAATCCCTGGCACCGCTTGCGGTTTTTTTTAATAGTTTAGCGGTTAATGCCTGTTTACATTGTTGCAACCAGACGTGTGTCTATCTCAAATACTTTAATCAAGATAATGTATTTCAAATACGTTTTGAAGTATCTTGGTATCTTCCAAATACTTTTGATCGAGGGTATTTGATACTGTATTTTCATTACATTTCTGAGTATCTTGTAGTCATTATCCCAAATACTTTCTCGACATTTTGCCATTATCCGAGTTTTTCGGTATAAAGTGGCCTGGGCGTAGCACGAGCAAACGTGAACATTCTTTCGGGCAATCAAATCCTGTTGCTAGCTCCGATAAGGTACGATGGCTTAGATTGAGCTCGTGAAAAGGTCGCTTTTGTGCCGATTGTGGCTCATATTTTGCCCCAAAGTTTGTGCAATGAAAGTTTTCCTCCCTCGCATTCCCAATGGCGCCTTTTGTTTAATAGAGCTTCCCCCAAAATATCCTCAAACAAAAGGGGTGGTTCAACGAACCACGAGCAGGATGACCTCTCAAAACGCCAACAAAGCGTCCCCCAACGTTGAGTGCCTTTCTGAACGCAGCCTACTTGAAGAACGTGCGACCAGTGCTGTGACTACTATGTGGGCTCTATTTGTTATCCATTCACTCATTTCCGTATTCCAAGTTCGTTTATTGTGAACTCTCCATATAGGGAATATGAATTGTAGTTAAACTACGCGTCTAAGGTGCGCCGGAGGACGTGATATTCAGCGATGTCATTATAGCTAAAGCAATCTTTTTTCTTTGTCCCAGAAATGTTTTGTAACATGAATCAGTGATATCCTGCTCCTGATAGTTAAACTGCATAGAATAGCCCTACAATGTTGGTTTTTATTTTTTTTTTCTTGTTTTATTTTTGTTTCGTGCTGTTGGGTGCTAATAAACCATTCTGGTAAACCAGATTTGCACAGCTGTACAATTGTGTTTGTCGCTAACGTCGATACAAATTCCGCAATTCGGAAGTATCTTCAAAAGTAATTGAATTTCATTTCTATGTATTTGTACTCCACGCAAGATACTCTACAGTGAAGGTGACTTGAGTAGTATTTTGAATACTTTATGAAGCGGGTATTTAGTAACTTAAGTTAAATACTTTTACAGAGTATTTTGTCCAACACTGCTTGCAACCGAGTAGGACCGACTGACACAAGGCCGGTTTTTAAGCCTCTTGCGACGGCTTGGACCGGGTGCGCTGCTGCGGAGCAGGTCCTAAGCCGTGGCAAGGGGCTTAAAACCGATCTTGTCTGAGCCGGTCCTACTCGGTTGCAAGTGTAGGAACGGGCCTTTACTAACTGATCGACCACAGTTCGTGCTTACGCGGCGCCTGATTTTGGTTGTCCTTTAAATGGAGCCCCACAAATAAGATTTCACATTGAAAATAAAATAACTATTTTCTTGGATGTACGTAGGTTTTCCGTTATATCATTGTTCTAACGGGACGTTTCCGAGCTGTAGGTTCTCCGATGAACTGACAGAACACCTGGCCCTTAAAGGAATGGTGAACCGAAATTTGGATTTCAAAAAAACAATGCAGGAGATGTATGCGGGACGCTACAATCCCTACAATACTACTTGCAAGGCGGTATCTCGAATGGACGGCCGTATTTTTGGGAAAAGAGGTCGAGATTGAACCAGGCCGACGAGGCGCGTGACGTCAATATACCGTGTTTCCTCCTCTCTTCGCTTCACTCCCTCAAGGCCGCGAGGCGGAGAAAACGCGAGGCCGTTCCCTCTCCTTCTCGGAGAAACATGACGTCAACATTCCTGCCAAATGCGTCTCCTTTTTTGAAAAATACGGTCATCCGTTCGAGATATCGCTGTATGAGTGATGTTTTGGTGTTTGTAGCATCCCGTTGCACGCTTTTTCTGCGTGTTTTGGGAAATTCAAATTTCGGTTCAGCATCCCTTTAAGCGGAATGTCAAGCAGGGGAATTCTTGTTGAACGTGAAGAACTGCCGAATCAACCACCTCGAAAGGTCGAATGCGCCGCTCTCCGCTAATTTCTAGACGCCAGGAAACCAGTGTAAGGTGACGTGGCCGCAGTTTCGTACGTTTGCGGTCCAGACCGCTCTTGCCTCGGCGAGCTGCCGGCATTCGTAGCTGTTTTTCCTATTGCAGTACGCTCTAGTACCTGCAGACGTGGATGGGGGTTTCCAGTGGATAGATGGACGCGCGCACGGCGTGACTGTTAATTGGGTGGCGACATGCGCTACCTTCCGAGTATTTTCAATTTCTATTATTGAACCCAAACGCGCCCTTACGTCTCTCTTTTTACGACTAAGTCGTAATGCTCAAAAGACACTGATTAAGTTTACCTGCGGTGCAAAGATCCGGCATCTGTTCATTTCTTCTGTCTTTGAGACGTACTAGCTCCATTGGCTCTGTGTCCAAGCTTAAATCTAGCTTTATCAAGTGCCGTACAACCGTTAACGGTTT
Source organism: Ixodes scapularis (assembly GCF_016920785.2). NCBI lineage: Eukaryota > Metazoa > Arthropoda > Arachnida > Ixodida > Ixodidae > Ixodes > Ixodes scapularis. The sequence goes on along the minus strand of NW_024609883.1, from coordinate 32,314,202 downwards.
CGGAATCATGAATTCGTCGACTACTTTGACTGGATACTCTCTTATTGTCATTATTTGAGTGGCTGCTTATTTACGCACTCCGCATGTAGCACGGGACTCGCGTAGGCCTTGGCAGAAAGAGCTAAGTCCACCTACCTACTTTGTGTCGCCTGGCACGTTCGAAGACTCACGTATCGCAACTCGCACAGAACGGACTTGTAAAAGCCGCGCGGCTTTTAGAAGTTCAAGCTCATAGTGCCTGTCGCATGGGACGTGGTGCGTGAATCAATTGTCGAGATTTTAATAAATTGCGCTCCGAAGTAGAGGATCATAAAACTATCGCCGCCTCTCTTCGCCAGATTACCCAACAGTGTTCGCAGCTTTAGCGCCTACCTCGAGCGTTGATGTGTTTGAACGATCGGCTGCTGCTTGACCGAACATCGCACATTTCGCAAAAGGGGCAGCCTCTTTGGTCTAGAAAAGTCCAAGCCTGTTTCCAAGCCTCTTAAAAGGACACAAAATAAATGCTTCTCGGTACCAGCTTTCTTTTGAAAACTGAGGCAGCCACTTTTTAGAGAGGCGCCGAACATTTCAGGCTGTGTAGACACAGCGTCAAAAGCCGGGCAACGAAAGTGGGGAGACAGTTCATTTTGTTCGCTTTCGCGCGCACTCGCGCGCATCGAAATGTACTGAACACAGCCCGTCCCTAGTGTATCGGAGCCGAAATTGTCCTTCCATTGTATTCTGTAAAAGTTCTATTTCTCTCGTACGCTCCGCGCAGCCTGTTTCGAAAGGAGGCCCCGAAAATAAAAATAAAAATATATGATGGGACTGGTGGAGCGTGCCATTGTGTCCCATCTTCGTTTCCATTTTAGAGGGCATTGTACACAACACGTTCTTTCAGCTTTTTGTCCAGAAAGAGACGCAGGCCCGACAAACAAAACACACACAAGCTAACGTTTTCTTTTTTTTTTATGTTTTTTTTTTTTTTTTTTTTTCGAACGTCGCGCGGAGTGCGCACATACAACCACGGCATCAGCAGGCAGTGTGTATCGAGAGCTGCACTTGTCTAAACACGGGGTGATATCATTCGAGAAAGAGTACAGAAAACGAACGATGTAGCAAAACACAAACATAAAATCGGCTCACTTCAGATTCCAAGTCACGTTCTTGCTTCTTGCTATACGCGAAACGCCGATATCCGGTAGTTCTTGCTTTCTTCGACAAGTCCCCCCGCCCCCGGATATTCACGTGAATTGGGCTTCGCCGTTGCACGCAGGACACAACGGATGAAAGTTGAACAAAAGGGGAGAGGATAAAGGAAACAGCTAACACGGTTACAATGCGGAAACTTCCCTTCGTAAGCACGCACAAACACAGGCTGGAGCTTGCCGCCCTGGAGGAGGGAGTTTTCCGCAGCACTTGGCGCACCACGGAGAAGCCGACTTCTGGGCGTGGTTGGCTTCTCCGCGTTGCTTGCTCGCACGGCGGTGAATCCAGTCCCGCGGAAGAGTGGCCACTTTTTGGAAGGTTGGCTTTCTCCGGGAGCTTGGGAACGATGCGTGGAAGCTGGCTTCACGAAGAGGACGACGTAAACTATCGTGGTCAGCACGGTGCGGCCGACAGCTTGATGTTGAGATCGGCTGTGTGACAAGGATTCTTTAAAGGCATATTTCTCGACACGAAGACGAGCGGGACGTTGACAGCGTGACCGCTATTTTATTCGAGCAGCATCCTGCTTTAGGTCCGCTTTGACGAACTGTCTCGCACGCTCCCTTGGCTTGTTTGGTACTCGATTACGGCAGGCGTTTCCGGGTAGCTTGGAAGCTGTGCGGGAAAGGCGGTCTGAGGAAACTGTGGAAGCTGTCTCGAAGCTCATCTTTAACAGGTCAGATGGCGCATGTGAACGTTGTGGTCGCACATTGTCAGGCCATGCACTATTTCCGAACTACTTCCACCTGGCCTTTGTTGAAAGTGATTGTTCGGGACGGTGAGCTGTAATCGGGGGTAGTTTTTTTCGCTGGTAGCTGCGAAGCAATGCCGGCAAGCTGGCTTCACGAACGCACACAGGGAGCTGTCGAGGCTGCCGTCGTCGATGCGTTGATTCCGTTGGTGAGCTATGCCAACCACAGCTGGTTGAAGGGGACCAAATGTATTGAGATTCCTTTTCATGGGAATTATGACGATTTGGCCCGGCTTCAGCCAGCTAAAGTTGGTCATTTGCACTGGAGCGACGTGTCTCTTGGCTCGCTGGGTTTCTTCCGACGTTGTGTGAGGCTCCGGCATCTCGACCACTTCTCGTTGATTGTTAGTCGATTAGTCGTTCACTTCACTGCTCGCCCAATCTGACCCCCCTTCGTTTCACCTTAAGATGCAGCGCAGTGTACGCTACGTTTCATCCCAACCTATACAGCGCTGTGGACCGGTCACGTGATTATCGCCCCGCGGGACGGTGCGCCCTTCCCGAAACCCACATGACACTCGCACGGCCTTTGATTGGCTACAGTCGCTGGTAGCGTCGTCTGCAGTTTATCGTAAGGTGAGGCAGAATGTCCAACTCACATCCCCCGGTCGCTTCACGTACAGTCTTCCTGCTTTTAATTCGGTTGCTCACGTATCATTATTGAAGATTTATTGTTAGGGGCGAAGGTTGTTATTGAGTGATTGTTGCAGTTGTTCTAGTGACAGGTTGTTGGTATAATGACACCGTTTTGGTTCTTGTTAGTGCTTGGTAATACCAACGACTGGGGTCGTATCTTGGTACGAGAAAATGTTCGTATTTTACCTCGGGCTCTGTTAAAGTCGTGTCAATGAAGTGCGAGCCAGGAATGAACGGAGATGTGTTTCTAGGAACTGTTGGGAGAGCAGAAAGTTATCCTTAGTAATGATCAGAAACGCTGACTGCAAATGAAACAAACGAACAAAAAAAGAAGCAGAAAAAAAGCGAGAGGAAAGGGGGGAGGAATGGGGGAATGTCGTAGAAAGGAGAAGGGCGGCGACCGAGCAAACTGCTTCCTTCCTAAGACCTCATCCGAGGCGAGTGCTGACTTCGCATAAAATGTCCCATAAACCTAAGCATAGAGTCACACGACCGAAGACCATTTGGGACTTCCGAGCTCGTAGTGAAAGTGAAGGAAAACTAACGTCACACAGAAGAGCGAATATGCGAAACGTGCAATACGTATGCAGTAGTGTTTGTTTTTAGGGTTTTCTTTCGTTAGGTTCATTAAACTTTCGGAAACGGTAAACTTGCTCTCTATTACTCTTTCTCTCTCTTCGCCATCCATTTGCTTATATATATATTTGCCGCCATATTTGCTCTCTATTACTCTTTCTCTCTTCGCCATCCATTGGCTTTTATATATATATATATATATATATCCCGTGAAACGCAATTCCGCTTCCGTGTCAAATGTTTTTTGTTTGTTTTTTTTTGCGTTTTTTTTTATTTTAGTGTTGGGATTTAAAGGCATTTGCCTCGCGAATATATGCGCGTTGTCTTCTTAGTATATTTTTGTTTCCTGTTGGTGTTATATTGCGCGGTTTGGGAAAGGCTGAAACGGCGAGGAGGAGGACAAGTGGCCAATTATATGCAACACCGTCTCGCGTCGCGCTTATTTATTTCTTTATTTATTGTCCCCTCTATTTCTTAGCTTTTTGCCGGCATTAGTGCTCTTGGCAGGAGCATATAGGACGCCTATAGTGGCGTTTAGGTATTCCTTTGAAGACGCTCAGACTGGGCGTGCCCGTACATTTTTTTTCAAGTGAAAAGAAAGTGATGTAATATTTTTTTTTTTTTTTTTTTGTTAGACACCGAGTACGTTTATTCGGTGTAGAACCCCGCTTAAGGAACTCAGAGCGCGGTGAGTTCCTACCGTGTAGCCGTCGCTCCGTAGGCGCAATGAGATTGGCACGTCGGGCGACAAGAGCGCCAAAGAACCAATTACGAAGCTAAAAGCGTATAGACGATAAGTAATGTTCTGTTAGTCTTAATTGAAAGAAAAGCTAAAAAGGTTCTTGAAAGGAAAAAAAGAAAAACGAGTTAGGGGTGAATTTTGAAGTGTTTTTATCCCGTAGATCTTGAATATCACATTCGTTTTCCCCGAAAATGTAACCATAAAACGCGAGAAAACGAGAAGAAAACCTCTGACCGGTCCGTTACGCCACACCCAGATATTTTGGGCGGCCAAGCGCGTCTTTCTCGTGTGATGCGCAGCGCGTGCAAGTTGCAAGCTTGCATGGTATATTCCCCCGCACTGACTGACACTAGAGCCACTAATGGAGCTGCGCTGAGAGTATGGGCACTCCGTTCCCCGACATCGTAGTGGGAGCCGTCATTTTGGTGCTTGTGCAGAGCAGACTTAGCTGCCGATCGCCATGATTTAAAAGCGCGACTTCCTCAGGTTTAGATTCGGTGTTAGGAAGCTCATGCAATATTGCTTTGCTTTGTCGCGAACGGTTTCAACGTGTGTGGAGGACGGGAAAGCGTTTCCTCTGATTTCACAATAAAGCTTCAGATAACTGACAGCCATGATTTTAAGCCGCAAGATGGCCAAGTGTCGTTACTCTGAAGCGTACCTTATTTAGTGGCACTGACACCAGTCCTAACGTCTTTTTCTGATTTTTGTTTTGTGTGTGAAAATAGTGTCGTGCGCGGGCGTATAGGGAGTATTCACTGGACGCCATATTTGTGGGTGCTGTTTAGAGCGCATGCTCAGAACGAGCTCACATCAATAGGCTGCTAAGACCGGCACTCTTCATGGTGCGGAATGCACGTTGCAGAAGAACTGTGGAAGCTCGCCGTCAGCACGCGCTCAGCATTCGCACACACAGCTATGGCCGCTAGTGAATACTCCCTATAGCTTTAATGGGCGCTGAAGATGCCCAAAAGCGGAGATTCCGAAAACTCCGAAAACCTGGCGCTCCGGGAACGAGGGGCATCGGGGGTAATTTGAAAATAATTTACTGCAGCCTACGTGCACCAAATTGAAAAAAACAAAAAAAAAATCTTTGTGATATTCGTGATCCCGGAGGCCCAACGAAGACTACTTAAAAAGTGTTTTTCTTTTTTTACACAAGTACAGAATCGCATCAGTTTCTGTTTTAACAGTAAACGCGGTAATTAAAGCCATTTTGTATACACTGCGCACGTTAGACTTCAGATTTTCTAGGTAATCGAGTCGACTCAACATGTATTGTTTGCCACCTAACTATTCCCAAGTTCACTTCGAAGCGAACAGGACATAGGTATGGGTGTCGATTCACACTGGCGATTAAATCACGAAGAGGAAAACGCGAAAAGGAAATTAGTGGAAACAGAAGAAAACAAAGTCAGTCCTGCGGACAGTTACGAATTGAACGTGCGAAGGAAGACGCCGTTTGTTGTAATGGGGAAAGCACGTGACTAACTGAATTTGCAATCAAGCGTTGTCTCTAGATCCGATAGACAAGGTATACGCTTAGGGCGTCGGCACTCGATTCTTCGATACTCTTGCGGGCGCCGCCATCTTGGTATTTAGCAGAGAGCGGCCGCCATTTTCGATCCTTACGATTCGAAAATGCGACTTCCTGTCCTTTTAATACGGAGTCGCGCAACTCAAGCGGCGTCGTTCTTGCTCTGCCGCGCAATGTTTTAAATATTTCTGGGAGGCGAAACATAGGGGTTGTTGTTGTTGATGATTTTTTTGCGGGATTTCGGATTAGGTTTCGGTTAACCGGCAACAGCGGTTTTTAGCACCTAGGGTGTCGTTAGTCTGAAGCTTACCTAGTGGCTCTATAGCCCGTTTTCACCTTGCGACGGTCCGCATAGGGAGCTACGAGTCGTCCCAGTCGATCCATTGCCGCGTGACCTTGGACAGGGGCGCGTGACCTCCGCAGCTACGCTTGGGGATCTTAGTCACGTGATTGGCTGACAGCGTTTGGATTGGCTGAGATGGCCCGTAACGTACACTGCGGTTCATCGTAAAGTACAAGAAAATTGTCCCTAGAAAAAAAAAATGACGACCTTTGTTTGATTCCGTTTTGAACCCATCGGATACCATATTCAAGGATATGTATATTTTTAGAACTGTGGCGCGTGCGGTGATTTTCGATAGAAATGAGGAGGAAAATACTTTACGGCGATTGCTATTGTTGCGCCGGCCTGTGTGCTCGGTTTCAGTGTACGACGTTACGCAGCGGACGCTACAAGCCTTCGGAGCCCAACGAACGCCGTGTTAGTGTCAGCTGATCTTCCGGAAAAGAGTAGAGTCGCCTGTGGCGTGGAGTAAAATGACATGTTTCTATCGCCGGATGGGCTGGGTTAGGCCGTGGCATCCGTTGTAAGACGAAACAGAATATAGATGTTCGCTTCGAAAACGTTCAAGTAAACTGCAGTTGTAAGTTGAAAGAATGCGCTCGTCTGTGTTTCTCGTCCGTTCTGTGTTTATTCTTTCCTATAGGGTGTACTCACTGTTGGCCATAGCTGTGTGCGCGTGCTGATGGCGAGCTTCCACAGTTGTTATGAAACGTGCATACCAAACCATCAAGATTGACGATCTCAGCAACCTATTAATGTGAGCTCGTTTTGAGTATGCGCTCTAAACAGCACCCAGAAATATGGCGTCCAGTGAATACTCCCTATTGTTGCCGCAAACTCCTCGACAGAAGATTTTGCAGGAAAACTCTTGAACTAGAATCTTGCTAGTTGCGCACACCCTAGTCGTCGATGACGGTTCTGCCAGTTTCAAAAAAACTGCCCGGGGGGAGGGATCCCTTTGGCTCGAGGCTCCGACCCCACCGACTTGGCGCTGCTCTTGGAACGCGCGCGAGGGGGCAGAGGAGGAGGGTGCAAATGACGCGTCCGACTGCGCCTATTTTAGAGCTGCGGAGCGAAGAGCGCCCGGTGTCGGTCGGACCGGTCTGTTTAAAGACTTTCCCCCGGCGAGGTTGTTCTCGGCGAGAGCCTGGGCGCTGAGTCAGCCGCCCCGGCTCCGCGATACCCTGCACAGGTGTGCTCGGGTTACCCTGCACCCCTCCGGGCTCGAGTTTCGAGCTGTCGATGACGGCGTTCGGGAGACAACTGTACTGTTCGCCGCCGATTCCGTGTAACGAAATAAAAAAAGAATGCTCAAGGGGCGGGATAGCTGGTGTGGGCTGAACGCAATAATAAACCCTGAGACTGGAAATATGGAGTTGTTATAAAGCGGTAATAGTTACAAGAGCAATAGTTAAAAACAGCTTCATTCCAGCCCTGTGTGACGGTTTCGCCCTCGTGTTTCGTGTGTGTATGATGTGCGCACGGGTTTCTTGTGTTTTGTTACTATTTGATCGCGTGATGGCAGTCTGCGTGAACGGGACCAAGCAGTAAGATAGTAGGAGCTCACTATAAGCCCGCGGGGCTTTTCGCATGAAAAAAAAAAAAAAAAAAAAGCTTCGATATGTCAGCACCCAAATACCTGTGTAGTCATGCGTGTGCACTTTCGCTGTATCCAAATGGCCGTTACATCCACATCTCTTTTCTATGCATATCTTCATTATATCAGTACGCCAAATAACTGTGTCCCTTTTTGCATGCACACTTCCGTTTTGCCTCGCTACATCTATATTTTTCGATATATACATAACTTCGCTATATGCGTATCTTCGCTATCTCGCTCTAGAGCGAAATTGCAAAGAGTCACCCCTCTGGCATGCTGCGTGCAGCGCTTTCAAATTGAGATGCATGCTTTCGAAAACGCGTAGCTCTGAATTCTGAATATGAAGGATTTTCCTTCGGCCGAGCGCCTGTTATCGGTTCTTTTTGTGGACGACGTTAGGGTGACGGAATGAGGTCAATATATATTTCTAAGGTTACATGCCGTTCGTCTCTTATCATTCGGTTTACTTTCGATACGTTGCGTGATTGAAGCGTGTGAAAGAATTTGCAGTTTGTTCTCATTCAAAGCTGCTGCGATGTGTCAGCGGATATATTATTCTTATCATTTGAAACAACTACGGCGGTACGGCTCTAAACAGTTTCGAATTTTCAATAAATGCTTTTGAAAATATCACGATGCAGTGTACTGCTGTATTTGCAACGTCAACTAACAAACATTCTCCTGTTTTTTTCGGTCAAATTTCTGTTGTACGAATCTCTCGGTGAAATAGCGTATTTTATACGAGAATTCTACAGTACAAATCCACGACGATGTTTCTGCGCGATCTTGTGAGGAGAATATTAAGCACCTCTACATGTGTTCTTGTAATTCATTCTTTTTCTTATTAGGTACATTTCTTGAGTTGTGTTTGCTGCAGCTAGCAACGTTGTGACGACCTCAGGTTAAATCGCGCGAAAGCTCCGTAATCAGGATAGCCTCAACCAAGCCACATCTTGACAAAAGGCAATTGGTCACTGACACGAGTGACCAACGTTGCTCATATCAGCAATCTTGCAGCCTGTGTGACAGCAACCAGAGTCGCAAAGTTCAGCTGCTTCGCATTTTACGCATTATGTAGACGCGAGAGCCTGCATAGGTCATCAGACCATCGGATTCGCCCTCTGTATGCCTCTATGTCGAGTTCTAAAGAATCGGGCGTATATAGAACAAGGCTATGATGCTCTGATAGCTTGAGCTAATGCACTAGTTTGGGAAAATGAGAGATCGTTCTAGCGTAAATAAGACTCCTAAGCTACGTAAAGTTATCAAATTTCTTACTTTTCGTTTCCTACGTATTGCTTAATTTAAAGCTAGCATATACAGGCTACCACCTGAATTGCGTTAGGTCTGTACAGGATTCCTGAAACTCGAACTCATTATTACCCTTACGCTGCTGGAACGAATAACACGACGAACTACGAAATTGATGTCCACGAAATGTGCATGGGAAGTTTTCGTAAGTCCAAAGGGGGCGATGCCACCCAGCGGAAAAGACGCAGAGTAGAGAAAAACGTGGAATTACCGCCTATCTAAGTGTGCTGCGAAAACTGGCGGGGTCTGGCGGCCGAAACGTGAAACATATACACTCGCGAAAACACTGCTCGCTAGTCTTGGATCCGGTGGTTCGCCCCGATGGGTGTCTCTTGGTTGAAAGAGCGTGCCGTTGTGTATGTAACCTGTGTAACTAGCACATCGGTAGTTATAGTGTAACTGGACAGGGAAGTTCAGAGAACGATAACTCACATGAGAGGTTCCCTCGCGTTATCGTTTAATCTCTCGGAAAAGCGCTACTGTGGTCAGGTTTATGCGACCAAGCTTTAGAGTGATCAACTGCTGGTACCGCCGAATGCGATGTACAGGGTGCGGCAATATGAGCCGACCCAAGGACGTTCAGTCCACATTTTTATTTGTGTTTTTATGTTTGGCGGTTGTTTTTATAGCTTGGCATGGACGGTTTTATCCCTTCCGGCTAGCACTGTACTTGACCACCGGACAGTGCCCTTGACTGTACTTCTGGATTTAGTTCTAAAAAGCTTAAAGCGTTTTTTGTCTTGAACAATATCCCCGAATTAATGTATTGCAAACAAACAAAAAAAAAACGGTAGTGCATGAGGATTTGTTTTAGTTCGAGTTTCACAGTTTGGAACATGGTGTTTTTATATTTCTTTCCGGCTACTTCATGTATGAAGTGATCGAGTTAAGGAACTACCGCGGTTAAGTCAACTCTGCCGTGAAGTTAAGTGGAGCTTTAACTACCTCGCTCTCAAGAGCTCCTACGGATGTAGGAGCTCTTGAGTTAAAACGAGAAAAACTAGAAAAAAATTTTTTTTTCCTTTTTTAAGAAGCGAAACAAAAGCATGCGGAAAAAATGATCACTTATAACGATTTCGGAAGTGGATTCGAGGTCTCTCGGGGTAAAGACGGAAGTACGAAAGAACGCGCGAAACCCGATGCAAACTGGAGCCTGCTTCAGCTGTTTGAAGGAATCGGAAGATTTTGTTCCTCCTCTTTTTCCTCTTGCGTGATTCGATTTCAGCGTCGGGACGAGTGGTCTCTCAGCGACTCGATGAAAAATTTAATGCGCTTTCGATATTCCTGATTTATTTATTTCCGAGTGTTTCATGTTTTGTTTTACTTCCGAAACTAACTCCTCTCTTAAAAGCAGCTCGTTTTTTTTTTGTTTTTTTTGTGTGTGTGGAGTCGAAGACGCCTTCTCGGGTATCCTCGCGTTCGAGATCGAGTTCTTCTTCAACTGGTATTGCTGTTGTTTATGTTGTTGGGATTTCTCGCTGCTCAGTGGCTGGAAATCGAGCTCTCGTTACGCACGAAAAAAAGTAAATAAAATAAAGTGCAATTACGAAAGGAATGAGCAGGGTTGCCTTTTACGGCGCGGAGTTTATCTGTAATCCATTCGTCGGTCTCCTTACTGCGGTGAAATCGAGCTTTTCTTTTTTTTCTTCACTATTATTATTTAATTACATTTGTCTTTCTTTTTGTTTGGATTCGCTGAACGGATATATTTCGGTGGCGCCTTCGCGCTATTAGCTTCTTGACCAGGGTGTATCTAAATGACTGAGATTCCTGTAACTTAACCTAGTTAGAAAACACCGAAGCAGTGCAGCTAGGGAAGTCTGTTGTTTAATCCTGCTCTCAGTTAACGGCAACGGCACTCAACGTAACCTTCTTGTCCGACACCTATTTCAACCGACGAATGCGGACAAAATGCGATGATGTCCTAGCGAGACTTTTTTTCTGACCAAAAGCTTCGCCGGTAGATTTGCCTCCACCCCAAACCTATCCTCCCAAGCTGGTCGGCTGACTCGTTGAGACACTTCTTATGTCGCTGTATTTTGCAATCTAAATACAGGAAGATGAGTAAGGTCTCGACTCATATAATACTATATAAAAAAAGATTGATTGATTCGAGGCATCGAAACGTATATATGTATGCTTTTAATCGGTGAGGGCACCTGGCCTTGTAAAGGTTTTCTTGAAACGTGCACTGTTGTTCACGTTCGTGCACTCGTCTACTACTACTAGTTTTTTAAAGCCGAAAAGAAAAAAAAAACGCGCTTGTTTTTTAAATATATAATCTGGGAGCTCGCCTTATGACTACTCTCGACCCCAGCCTGTTTATTCGCTTCGACGGATGGAGTAAGTGAAACATTGAGTATGTATACTGAGCCTCACTGTTTCAGTTTCGTGCGGGTGTTGACGCTCGGTCTCAATCGCTTCCTTTCTTATCGCTGCTTTTTGTGCGACCCAACCCTCGTCTTACAATTTGCGTCGGTTTTCGCTCACGTCTGACAACGCAAGCTCCTTGTGGGTTTTCTGTTTTCCGCGTAAAAAAAAAGAAAGAAAATAAAAAAGAAAGAACAAGAGCAAAATTGCAGAGTCTCGCACGGTGTATTAAAAAGAAGTGTGCGTTTTGTACGAAGTTCGGATATAGCGAATTTCCGGCTATTACGAATCCGGTGATGTCGATGTCCCCTGAGGCATCGCGTCGGGCGCGCGCGCCTCGCTCGACACACGAGCCGGTAAAAGTCTACGGTGGTCGAAGACAATGGGGATTGAGGGGGGCCGCGCCCTCTTCGAGCACCATCGCAGGTTACCGGGGTAACACTCCGTGGGTGAGGGAGAGGGAAACGGAGGGAAAGGCCCGACTTTAGGTAGAGAGGGAGAGAGAAAGGGGAAGGGGGAAACGGGAGGAGAACGGAATCGTCAGCACAATACGCGGTGCCACTCTTAGCAGACGCAAAGAAAAGGCATTGAAAAAAAAAAAAAAAGATTCTGGTTTCGAAAAACGTGCGAAACGTATCGGTTTGTGTGGAACGCGTCGGTTTTACCGTGACGGAACGGAACTTGGCACGACGCGAAACTTAAGAGCTTGGTTTATACAGTCCGCTGCCGGGCATCTTCTGTGAAAACGGGACACACCCACCCCTTTTTCAATCCGTCCCACCCTGTCCCAACGTCTTGTTTTCGGAAAAGAGTTTCGACCAACCCGCAGCCGAGTGACGCTTTCCGCTTCATTTCGCGACATAACGTCTGGTTTCCTTTGTTTCGTGTTTAGGTTCGGTTTACAGCTCTGTGTCTGTCACTCCCCTACCTGTCTAGCGATGCAAGTTTCGAAACGGAGTGTTTCGAGTAGTTTATCGAAGCTCTTTTGTTCCTCATGATAGGTGGCATGACTAGACGCGCGTCAGCACCCCTACCTGTGATTTTCGTCCACGCAGCGTCGCTCTTCAGGTTGACTCCACTGTGGCCGACTCGGTCGTACCGAAGAGGTTACAAACGATTCCGACCAGGTTAGATCTGGGGGAGGACGTGGATTACTCGATCCGTCGTCGTCGCGACGTAGAAACGACGTAGAGGAACCAACGCGTCGTCGTCGTCGTTGAACAGAGCAGACGGGCATCTCCGCCGCGGTCTCGCGTTCGCCAAGGCACGACAAAGCTGGTACTGCGCTCTCGCTTCTCTCCTGAGCTTCCCCCGGCCGGAGGATGGAGAGCATTTCTGGGATCGGCTCCTCCGAGCTGGAGGGAGGTGGGGGGAAGAGTAAGAAGAGGGGGAGGGCTGGGAGAGAGAAAGGAGGTGAGGAGGAAGGGTGCGACTTCCTCGCCCTCTTGATGTCCCGGCATGCATCGCGCGAGGAGGGATGCGGATGCGACGGAGGTTTCGGAGGAGTCCACCGTAGCGGATGGAGATGGGAGGGGTCGGGTGCTGGGCTTGTTCGGTAGCTGCGTGCGTGTTTTCAGTGTGAGGTGAAAGAGGGGAGGGGGCGTGCAGCCGGTGGTCTCGCGTCGCGTGCCAGTAAGGGAATGCTGATGTTAGGGTATATTTTTATTTCATTTTTATATATATATAGGAAATGCATGTTACTAGTTTGGGCGTTTTCTTTGCTCTCTGAAATGGCTTTGTTTTGGTATTGTTCGGGGGTCGATCTTGGTACTTTTATTCTTCTCGGTAAATTCGTGATTCAACTACCCCGGAATTCAGAGACTACTTTTATACAGGGTGCTTGATTTTGATTCGAACAAATTTGTTTAAACGAGAGTCCGTAAAAGGTACACTAACGCGAGCTGTGCAGATAAACTATACGGCCAGCGGGACACACTGTAGGTGCCTAATCGTCACGATTAACTATAATGCTGTCACTAACTTTCCAGTTAGTGACAGTGAACATACGGCTCCAATTAGAAGCTTACCTAGCGTGATCGAAAAGAATTAATTCGCTCAATTTTAGAAGGACTCGAAGCACTCGGGAAGGGCTGGCATGCTTTAGAGTTACCACTGGCGCAACAGGCACAAGGCCAGCGGTGCCGAAACGCGGACGATAATCTCGTCGTCCGCGTTTCCGCATCGCTAGCCTTGTGCCTGTCGTGGTAACTTTGGCGCACCACTGTACTTCACACGTGCCCCAAATCTTTCTCGGGTTTGTTTAGTTGTTCTCGACGTCGCTGAGCAAGCTTCTAATGGGAACCATACGTTTGTTTTCACTACTTGAAAAGTTAACTAATCTTAGTTAATTATTCGAGGTAACGTAATGAATAACCTCCTATATTATGTCCCCCTGGCCGTAGAACTTATTTGCCCAGACAACATTAATGCACCTTTCGCAGTTGATCTCTTTTTTTTTTCTTTAAATAAATCTGTTCGAATTAGATGACTAACGCACTGTGTGACTACTTGCATATCGGTCTTTCGGTGATGCGTTTCATGCATTTCGAGTCAACATATATTTTATAACTAAAAAATTTTAACTTGGTTTTCGACGGAAATGTTGAAGGCAGTTGAATCTAAAAATTGCAGCTTTGTAAGTACGACAGGCTGTCGTGCATTTCAAGTTCGTCTTATTCATTTTCTTTTTCGGTGTGAGTGCAGCGGATGTTTATTCGAAAGTAACATGACACTTTAATTCACGTTTCCGCGTTCCATAGCACGTCTAAATTCGCGGCGTCGACCATCCTTGGATCTATCAGCAGACCGGTGTACTTTACTAGATTATTTTTTTTTTCTTTTCTTTTTTTCCTAAGGGTTCGAATATATTTTTGAGATATGTGGTGGGCTGTTTGTTTCCATAACGCCCTGAAGTGGGCATTGTATCTAGGCCGTCTAATGTAAGGATATTTTAGAAACATCTGCAGTCCCGAGTCAGTGACGAACCTTGCTTAACTATACTGTTCCCGTTCTCACCTACAAATGTGTGGGCACTGGCCGCCATCTAGGAGTATTATTTACCATCGTGAATATTAATTACCCTCCAGCTTTGACCTTGACCCCACTGGCGCCGAGCTACTTCATGCTGGCTAAAAGATACACACACGTAACACAATAGACTTTTTTTTCAAGGGTTTTAAGGTATCGCAGCTCCTTTCCATTCCATACGCCAAACCGTTTAGTCAGAGTTTTTAGCCACTTGGTGTCGTCTTTTTGCGTGAAAAAAAATGCTCATTACTTTTTGAGCATCCGCGGCCCGCCGCTCCCCAGGCTTTTGTTGTGGCGTACTGCCTTCGCAGCGGAGCCACTTGCGTTATCTCTAACACATTTCAGCTGCCCATCGTGCGTAATCGTTAGAAAGAACGAGGATGTTGTATAGGGTGTCGCAAGTCACCAGGCTCAATATAAAATGGACCGTAAAACTCGGCCCCTGTGCGAAGCAAGCTAAACTTTTCGTCAAAGGTGTATTTCACGAGTCGGTTTTTCCTTGTAAGATTACATAGTGTAGCTCCCTTTCTGTAAAAAAAATATAGGGACAAGAAACTTGCCCTGGTCAACGGAGGACGGCGACGCAGACGACCGAGTTGCAGGGCGCGTTTGGCGCTCGTCGGGAGCAGCGTCCGAAGGTGTAGTCGACCGGCGAAAGAAAGCAGACGACACGCAGACGAAATCCGTTGGCAGCAAAAGCGCCGTCGTTATGCAAACGTGTTATTTTTTACTTTAAGTTTTCCTTTTATTGTCAGCATTAATTTGTAAACCAAAGGTACTTTACAAAACGACTATGTTCATTTTAATAAACCACGGTGGTCGCGAACAGTCTCGATAAGGAGGTAGCGCCATCTATCAATACGAGCGCCTAACGCTTTCCACCAGTCGACTTTGTCGTGTGCGTCGGAGCCCGCCGTTGACCCTGGCAAGTTTCTTGGCCCTGTCTTTTTACGGAAAGGGAGCTACGCTTTGTAATTTTACAAGAAAAAACCGACCTGTGAAATATACCTTTGACGAAAAATTTAGATATCTACGTGCAGGCGTCGATTTTGACGGTTCATTTTAGATTGAGCCTGGTGACTTTGGACACCCTATATGTGCTCCATGTCACAGAAGTCCGACCGGAGCCGTACGCTACGACTCGACGGAACCAAGCGGGCAGAGGCGCCCAGGGTGCGTCTTCACGGTCGTCTTTACGCGTTCGCCGGCGAAATCAGTCGTGCACACAAAAAGTGCAGGATCATGGTTATGATTGGTTCATCCGGGGATAGCACAAACGCGCAAGGACGACGAGCACTCATCACTATACACTTTTTGACGCCGCTTATTTGACTCCATTTGAAGCGTAGGGTCGACTTCGTCCGCACTTATTGGGAGAGAGTATTCAATCCTCTTTCTCGCGTGCGTTGAAACGTGGTTGGGCCAGTGTGCAAGTAGCCCCCGACCACTTCCGGTTCTTAACTGGACGGAGGGTATTGCAGTATTTCCGAAATTAAATATATACACGCTATCATCTGGAAACGACCACTTAGAGCAGCTGCCAGACTTAATTCACTCTTGTGATAAAAGAACGACGAGTAAAAACTGAGAAAAATATACGTGAACCGGAAATGTGCCGGAACTACCCAATAGATGGCGCCACCGAGTTTGTTGCTTCCCCCCCCCCCCACCCCCTCCAAAAAAAAAGGTGTCTGTGTGTGTGTGTGTGTGTGGGGGGGGGGGGGGGGGGGGGGAGGAGGGGCAAGCATACAATTCCAGTGTGTAGCGACGGCGCGACCATCTCTTTGATGAGCTCGCGCGTGCGCGCGTAGAGTGTACCCATTCGTTTGTCGAACGGGGATAAGACTCCGTCTGTTCCGGCCTGTTCGGTGATATCGACCCTCGCTAGCCGCCCCACTGAGTGGCGCTTTAAATAAGCTCCACGCACTCGCTGGAACGTTAAATTAATTAAGCAATTATGCCGAAACACGCCAGAGTTCGGAGTCGTAGCAAACTTTCTTTTTACTTTTTTTTTAATATTTCGATTTAAACTAAATTTAAGATAAACGGATGGTGATCGGTTTTAAATGACGCGACGTTTCGCCGCTTGTCATAATGTGAACTAAAGATGATTCCGTTTTTGTTTTGTTTTTTCGACGTTTTTAATTTACGGTTTGCCTGGCTGCATTGCTATAGCTACCGACAGCTGAAGAAACACGGAAAACACAGGAGTCTCCAGCATTGTATTAGTGAGCTTTAATATTGCGTATACGAGCAAACGCAAAAACACTGTGCGTTTGCGTTAGCGTTGCGTGTTCCTCCCTTAGCGTGCGCGAAGCCCCGAACTGCGTATCAAATTGGCCAATCTCGACCACGTGCGCACGCGCGGCGTAGAGGAGGCAACGCTAGCGCAAACGCACGTCGCTTGCATTTGCTCCTGTATATGCGGAATTCTAAAACTCTCTATTGTCACTCCGCAATAATAATAATAATAATGAATCACGCGCGGCGTTTGTTAGGCTGTCAGCGACTCGGGAAATATTTACGGATCTTAGTCATCAAAAGAAGTTTATAAATCCTTTACACGGTAAATGCGACTTCGTAGGTACCAATGGCACCTGTGAATAGTGTGCCTTAGTTCCGCGAGGCTGCGCTTTCTTTTTAATGCCCGAAGCTGTTGCAGCGCCCGCAAGACATTGCGGGGGGAAAGGGTGAATAGCGACTAAGATTAATATTTCTGCATTTGCAGCTCACACTATAATCAATACTCTTGTGTAACTCGTTAAATTTCTTGCGGGCCGAATGTATTCGTCATTAAGTCTTAAGGGCGAACATTGTTGTTTGTTTTGTACCGTATTTATGACTTCTGCTGGGGCGTCGCACGAGCGGCCATTATGTAATAGCCTTGGCGCCGAGCGCGTACCTTCTGCGGAGTACGTTTTTACGCCACCGAACTCGTGTGTTTCTCGGCGAGAGCGACTATAGGAATGACCACCAGCACGGTGCGGCGACGTCGCGCGCGATCCATGTGCGAACGGTCCGGCTCACGCATGCGGCGCGAATTTCGATCCGTGATCAGCAATGCTCCGGCGAGGCGACAGAAGCGTTGCTGATCACGGATGGAGGTTCGCCCGTTTCTAAACGCGTCTAGCGGACTTGTGCGTCACGCATTCTTTTGACGCCTTACTTCTTTCTAATTCCTTCCTGTGGTAGCCACGTGAAGACTTCGATTCCAGAGAAGGAACGAGTACATATGTCTTTAGTTACTTTTGGGGAGGAACGTGTACGACGCTATAGTTACCTTTTTTTTTTTTGCTTTCACCCTTGCTCGTGCGTTTGTGACTTTCACGTAGAAAAAAAAGTGCCAACTGGAACACTAAAAAAAGAAAAAAAGAGAGAAAAAAGAAAGAAACAAACGTCAACGAATGGCTAAAAGGCTGGACATTATTAACGAGACGACATATTGGAAGGTGACTACTGCTTCAGGAAAGAGACACATTCAGGGTAATTAGAGACTTGAGTAAGTCGTTACTCTGACGTAAGGCGTTCTTTTTGCATCCCTGTAACGAGTAACGTACTGAGTTTCTTTTTGAGCGAGTAACAAGCAGCGATATTGAGTACATTTTTTTTTTTCCGGAGCGTGTACATGTTTGGTTTAACCCTCTCGTAACACTCTTCTCCCGCTAACGCAGGCGTCAGCGAACTGTTGTAGCATTATTCTATCAATTTTACGAGGCTTCGATCGCGTCCTTCGACAACAGAACTCCAATGACTGTGCGCTGCTCCTCAGCGTGGCAAGCAGCGATGTGTGCCACCATTTTGTATATGGTACCCTTCCCAATTAGAGCTCCTCTATCCTGGGAACAGTGGCGCCATTCTTTGAACTAGCCGCCGGGGCCAGTCGTCACGTGACATGCTGCTTTCGGTTCTGGACTACCGGTCGCCATTACTTTCCCAAGATGTAACTACGCCGCGGCTAACGGGCTGCCGCGCCTGTGGAAAAGTCGGTCGGAGAGCCTTTC
The DNA here is from genome assembly GCF_016920785.2 of Ixodes scapularis. NCBI lineage: Eukaryota > Metazoa > Arthropoda > Arachnida > Ixodida > Ixodidae > Ixodes > Ixodes scapularis. Next base: position 32,296,117 of record NW_024609883.1, on the reverse strand, counting down.
AGTGTTTCCTCTGGAACGGAAAATGAACCTCGGAGAAAGATCTTGCTTCACCGAATCGGTCGAAAAGAGTTCAACCCGACGGGAGCCGCAAAGTTATGCGATGTAGGTGCTCTGTATGAAGCTCTTCAGAATGCAAAAATAAGACAGCTGTTTGGAGCGAGCTATGCACTGCGTTCCACCATAATATCGCATTCACACTGAAAGCGGATCCGCGTTCGCAAAGCGGTTGCGAACGCGGTTGTATAGAGATCCAGTACAATAGCGCGCGCACTCGATGACATCAAATGCGCGTGCAATTGTAATAGCGATCACAACACTACCGACTTGGCATGCACGGACGCCCGTGCCGTGTAAGAAGCGTCTTTCGAAACGGCGTGCTCCTGCTCGTGCTTGGAGCATCGGCTTCGCTCCCCACTTACGGGTGCGTGCGGAGGTGCGGAGTACGCTCGCTCTTCAAGTGTGGCGACCGTGCTCGCGTGCCATGCTGTGTTTAGCACAAAGTTCATAAGCCTGCAACCCTCTCGCGGCTGCGGGCGAGAGCATGTGGACGCATCTGTACCCCGATTCAACATAAGCGCGAGCGAAGCCAGTGCGACAAGCACGAGTGTGCTTTCTCTCCACACATTAAAAATGTGTAGTGAATCATCTGAAATCGTGGAGAATATAATTGCAACTTGGCGGTTTGGTATGATGAATAAAAACGATTGCCGATTCCTGTGCAGCCCAAGGGGCGGATCGACAGGTACCCAGGAGACACTAACCGATAATGCAACTCGGTAGGCATGACTGGGACGACTATTTAAAGCACTTTCGAGACCCGCGGTTGGACGAACAGATCTATGGATCTGTTCGTCCAACCGTGGGTCCCGAAATTGTGGCTTCAGGGCGGTCAGATGCTAATGCCGGCTCTAAATAAGGTCGTTGCCACACTTATATGGCGAGAAACGTCCACACGATCGGTATGGTGCCGCTCTAGTTGACCGAGATGTCAAGACGCTTGGGAACATCCGGAGGGCGCCTCCGCCGCAAACCCGAAAATAAAAATAAGCTAAAATTTTTTTTTTCTTTTGAGGGGGAGGGAAGATAATGCGCAACTTTTCCAAACTAAAGGGGCTTTGTTCCCAATAGGCGCGCCACGCCATCTGTTGGGCAGTGTCAACCTCATCCCTGAGAATATATCTCCCCTGCGCAGGAGATTTAAAATGCCATATAGGCTGCGTTCCGTTTCTGAAATACACTTCATTACCGCTGTTAATTTTAGGAACACCTTCGTATATCCGCGAGACTTCCAACACCATATAGGTGAAAGCTCACTGACCCGCGTTCCGTCCACTTTTTTTTTTCTTCTTACGGTTCCTATTAGTCCAATTCACTCAACATAGGCAAATATCAGTGGCCTTGGGCAAACGCAAAACTCTCTTTTTCTCTCTCTCACTCATATATATATAAATATATTGAGGCCACTGATATTTGCCTATGTTGAGGGAATTGGACTTATAGAAGCCATAAGAAAAAAAAAATATATATATATATATATATATATTGGACCGAAATGTCGGGTCGAAACGTCTAAGTAAAGGTGTTAAATTTTTGAAGTGGCTCTTTATTCTGTATATATTTCTTTCGAAGCTCGGCGTGTTCAATTGCATGCGTAGCGCCGCGGCGAAGGAACAACAGAGTGGCCCGCAGAGGTATGCAAGAGGGGAGGAGGGAGGGAAGCCATTTTAGGCGCAATTTCCTTAAGGACAATGCGGCGCACCACCTGAATGCCGTTGGGAAAATCGTTCACGGCTGGTCCTGATGGGACGCTGTTTAAGGACCTCGTCGCTTTGCCGCCCCTGCCTCCTTAACACTTCCACTCTCCCTTTCTTTCGATCTGCACATCTGCCACCTCCTCTCTCTCTCTCTTACATCAATATGTGCGTTAACTCTCTCCTCTGTAATAGAAGCACGTTCACATTCTATCACCCTCGTTTACGATCCAGGCTATACTGGGTTACACTTTGACTTACACTTTGTATACCCGGCCCTACCAACTTTTACACTAGCACTTACACTTTTTATGCTCGTACCTTCACTTGGTTAGTACCACTTACACTTTTTACACTCGTACTTACTCTGTTTTACACTACCACTTACACTTTCTACACTCGTGCTTACACTCTTTTACACAGCAACGTACACTTTTTATGCTCGCACCTCCATTCGGTCACACTACCACTTACACTTTGTGTACTCGTGCTTACACTCGGTTACATTTGAAC